>NC_042304.1:6486712-6786712 GCF_901000725.2 Takifugu rubripes | reverse complement strand
TGACAGCTAGCTATTAGCGCCGGTCACACGCCGCTCCTGCCTCCAGTTTCGGTCCATTCTGAGCTCCGATTCCACTTCTCTGTCCCATAATGCCCTTTGTTGACAGCACTTGCAAGAAAGCACCCAGGAGTCAGAGGACCGCTGTCGCCTCGGTTCCACTTCATTGGTGGGATTTCACGTGAGCAACGACATCAGAACTCACTACAAATGAACGGCGATGATCAGATTCTTCCCTTCGCCAAATTACCTGAACATATCTCGTGCCGGATTTGGGTAGATTAACCAGTGTAGGTCAGGTCAGGTGAGAAGTTTAGCTTCCATACAGATAATTGGCCCAAGCCTCTTCTGTTTCCTCTCTGGAACGTCCTCGTCCAGTCGGGGTCATGCATATGCAGGAAGCCGTGATATACGCTCCCCTATCCTGAGGCGAAACAAGGCCAAATAAACCCAGTCAGGAATCTTATGGGATTCCTTCTGGAATGAGGTTTTTTTTGTTGTTGTTGTATTTTCTTTTTTTTAATAATTCAAATCAAATGAAATTTGGCCTTCACAACAGCTCGGGTAATGCAAATGAAAGATGCCAGCTGTGGCTGGAATGTAATGAGACTGGAAAAAAAAAAAACCCCATGGAGTTGATTTCATTCTGCCCGGAGATGAAGATAAAAAAAAGAGTGAAAATAAAAGAAATTTGATCGAATGCAGTAAGAACAGACGAGGTTTGTGGATGGAGCCGTGCGTAAGCCTTAATATACAGACCTACTGTGAACATTTGAGGAGGAAGCTAATGAAATGGCCACAATCTGGGGACGGATTGGAGTTTAATTGCAATTTGTAATTAGTAGGAACAGGAAACCCACTGAAACAGGAAGGAGAGGACTGACAACGGCATTTGGAATGACCTGCATGTGCTCTTTATCTCTTTTTTTTCCACTTTTGCCTCCATTTTTGTCATCATAACGTTAAATTATCACCCTGCCATTGTGCCCTTTTGATCTCAGAGCATGCTCAGTGGGGGCTGGGAGGGTTAGAGATTAATGATTATGGTACTACTCGTGTTAGCGCTAACAATTCTTTACCTATGGTTTGAATGCTAAGGATAGTAACTTATTATAAATATGAAATCTGTATAATATGGAGAATCAGCACAGGACCTTTTTATTGATACCTAGAGGGATAGGAGTTGACCTGTTGGGGGAGGGGCGGGGGGGGGGGGGGGGGTATCACTTTATAAAGATTTTAACTTTGTGGTTTCTCAGCACAAAAAGTGGACGAAACGTTGAGACAGCTGGAAGACTTGTGTGATGAGCGGAATCTCAGCGCGATCCTTTCAACCCCGGAGGAGGACACGTCGTTTACAGCTTGGTCTCTCTCGCTCTTTCTTTATTTTGTCCCTGCTCATCTTATTTTTAAAGGAGAGCGCCACCTGTTGGCGTGGCAGCGTCAGTACAGCATGGATCCACTGACAGGGAGAGCAGTATCTTTTTATAGAAAAAAAATACACACGAAAAAAGAAGAAAAACGCTGTGTTCTGTATTAGCCTGAGAAACCAAACTTTTTCCCCCCCTGTAGAAATTTCTTAATACTTGCTGCTTAGATTAATTCATATTACTGATTGATAATTTTTTAAAATTAATTGGTCAAGTGTGTAACTTGATGTTAATTTATTGATCTATTTATTTATTTATTTATGCTCATTTATTTATGTTTTCTTTACTTTAACGGTAAGATAAAGATATGTATCAAAAAGACAAACTTATTGGGGCTTTTCTCTCTTTCTCTCCTTTTTTTCCAATTTTACAATAAAATTTCAAACTTGTTCCCGGGTTGTGTTGAATGATGGGGAGGTCGGCGGCGCCGTGAAGGACCACCGCCGGGGGCGAGGAGGCGCCCCACATGATGGCCAGACAATTGGAAAAGGCTAAGATGGGTCAGCGGGACCAACAGCGGCTCAGCTGAGGGACATGATGAAGAGCATCTCTGGGTGTGAAATCAAAAAAACATCAGGAGGGACTCAAAACTATAACCACCGGCCTGTGAAATAACGTGTCCCAATTACAATAAAGTGTGGCTTGTGGTCAGCGTGCGCGGCAGGCAGTTCATCTTTATTACTATCAGTTAATGAAAATCAATCCCCTCACTGATAAACTCTTATCTCCCCCTCCTTTTGAGGGGAGGTAATAAATTAGGGTAATATTGCTTTTGATGAGGGGGTGAATTGCAAATTATTGTAACTTTCCAAGATTTATGATGCTGATACTTAATTTTCTAAGCGGGTCCTTTTTTGTGGAGGTGGGGGAACACTTGGGGGGGGAGGGGGTCATTTGTTTGGGGACAAAACACATGGTTACAGTAGAGGCGGCGACACCTCTGCAGTGTGAAGCGCTTCGCCCAGAAGATGCGAGGAAGCAGGAACCCGGGGGAGGCAGCATGTTTACTGAAAGTAGGCCTGCCAATCACACTTATGTTTCTCTCTCACACACACACACACACACACACACACACACACACACACACACACACACACCAGGAGCGTATGATTTGATATGTAGGTCAGTACCCATTCTGGAGCAGCAGTAGGTGAGACGTGTCGTGTTGCTTCGCTGTCACTCTGATTACTGAGGAGCAGCAGAAGGATCAGAGCTGCTCACCACCGAGGCAGATGCACGAGCGCGCTCGCACGTGCACACAGGTGAGGGCTTCCCGCTCTTTGTTCTGTTGCGCCGATCCGTGTAACGGCCTGTTCATGTGTGTGCATGTCGAATGTGCTCGGTGCAACAGTGGCTCGAGGGGGGGTTCAGCAGGGAGAGCAGCTCAGAGGCCTCACAGGTGTGCCCCCCCACCCCCCGACATCACTCACATTTCTCTCCTGGCCAGGTCTTGTGAATCGGTGAATATATGAATCCGATTTATTATCTTTAAAAACACAAAGTGGGGCCCAACTAAATGCCAGCAGAGGTTGTGGAGGTGAATATCATGTGTAAATATGCTGGTGTGTGAATGTCTCCTCTTTAGATATCAAACCCGTTTGTCTTCTCCATCACCTCATGGACAGTATAGACCATCTGCCCTCATGGAGGCCGGCTCATTAAAGGCTGAAGGATGAAGACAGACGTCAGTCTATCAATTATCAATCAAGCTGAGGACTTGGTATTTATCTTGCCAAGTGCTCTATTAATATCTAATTAATTTCCTCCGTTCAGAGGATCAATCACTCCTTTTCTCTCATCCCATTAACCTGATAATTGTCCTTGTTTACTGGGAAAGTCGAGACAGGTGGGGGGGTCCAGCAGGGTGGTCTGTGTCCTCGTCCTCCCTTCTAATAAACACGGACGGCACCACGGACCGGTCCATTTACCTCTTCATCTGACTGACCGGTGACATCTACTGAAGACAGGGACTGGTTACACTGGCACAGAGGGAAATGGACTGGTTATAGTGGGACAGAGGGGATAGATGGACTGGTTATAGTGGGACAGAGGGGATAGATGGACTGGTTATAGTGGGACAGAGGGAAATGGACTGGTTATAGTGGGACAGAGGGGATAGATGGACTGGTTATAGTGGGACAGAGGGAAATGGACTGGTCATAGTGGGACAGAGGGAAATCGACTGGTTATAGTGGGACAGAGGGAAATGGACTGGTCATAGTGGGACAGAGGGAAATCGACTTGTTATAGTGGGACAGAGGGAAATGGACTGGTCATAGTGGGACAGAGGGAAATCGACTTGTTATAGTGGGACAGAGGGAAATCGACTTGTTATAGTGGGACAGAGGGAAATGGACTGGTCATAGTGGGACAGAGGGAAATCGACTTGTTATAGTGGGACAGAGGGAAATGGACTGGTTATAGTGGGACAGAGGGAAATGGACTGGTTATAGTGGGACGGGGGGGTAGGTAGACTGGTTATAGATGGACTGGTTATAGTGGGACAGAGGGAAATGGACTGGTTATAGTGGGACAGAGGGGATAGATGGACTGGTTATAGTGGGACAGAGGGGGTAGGTGGACTGGTTATAGATGGACTGGTTATAGTGGGACAGAGGGGATAGATGGACTGGTTATAGTGGGACAGAGGGGGTAGGTGGACTGGTTATAGATGGACTGGTTATAGTGGGACAGAGGGGGTAGATTAACTAGTAATGGTGAGAAGAGCAATTATGTTTTCTGGTCATAGTGGGACAGAGAGATTCAGTGGACTAGTTATAGTGGCGGGTAGGGAATAAAGAGACTGGTCCTAGTGGGACAAATAGGATAAATTGACTGCTTATAGTGGGACAAGGGGATTAATGAACTAGCTATACAGGGACAGAGGGGAAAATTGACCGGTCACACTGGGAGAGAGAATAAATGGACTGGTTGTACTGGGAAATAGAGGACATGTGGCCTGGTTGTAGTGGGAGTAGTTTTTACTTCTTGAACTTGTTATCTTCATATAATATTTAAATCGGTCAACCAACAACATGTTTAATTAAGTGAGTCAAATGTAATTTTTTGGTCTTTTTGTGCCTAAAGAACTAAGGGAAAATATTAGACTGGTTCCGTTTTGTCAGAGCTGGGTTTTATTATGACACTGGACCTTTTTTCCAGTTCTTCTCATGGTGGCACCCTTTAAAGAAGTTTAAAACCAGCTCTCAGCTTCATACACTCATCTCTTTATTGCATGTGTGTTCAGCCTGAAACCACAGCCTCAACTGGAAACGGCTCAGACGGAAACCAGTGAAGGATGCAGCCCACGGTCCTGCTTTCATTCACAGTGTGACAGCTCTGACTGGACATCCATGACCACCTCTTTTCCATCTCCTCATCCCTCTTTCTCTCCACGCTCCTCCTCATCCTGAGAATGAGGTGATGAAGCCATCCGAGGAAGACTGGAATCAGTCCAGGACCGGGAGAAAATGGTGATATGTTTCACTGGCCAGCTCATTCCCCACCTCACTGAGTGGGACTGAAGGAATATGGAGAACGCTGGGATGAAACATGGTGCCACTAGGTCACATTAGATTCAAAATACTTTCTTATAAAGCTATTTATACGTGCGCTGTTCTAATTGCCACAAAAGATGATTACTTCCCTGTTATAGGTGCAGCAAACATCAAACTAACCACAGATGAAACCCTGTTGGGAGCATTGAGGGAATAAAGAGCTCAAATGTGACATTTCTGCATTTATTCTGAGGAACTGAAATTCAGTCTGCTGTCACCGAGCCGACTGATGACTGAGGACCCCTTCTGGACAGCTGCGGTACTACACAACCATTACTAGCGTTTTGCTGCATCCGAAAGGGCAAAAGGCAGGTAAATAACTTGAAAATGCATTTTAAAGTCAAATCCAGAACCTTCAAGGTTTAACGGAAGCCATTTAAGAGGTCCATATGGACACCTCATTTAAAGCGTGTATGGTATATCCCGTTAAACCATTAAAGTACGGGGAATTCGCTTCCCCCCTACCGAGTCACTTTATTTCACATATTGCCGTTAATCCTGCTTTTAAAACTCACTTCAGTTCAGCCATGTTGCCACAAAGGTGACGTCACTCACTTCATTACTGGGAGAATATTCAATGATAAACTAACAGGATTAAAAGGAGTAATCTTACTGTGACGTCTATCTTGACTGTAATTAAATCTTATGGGTGAAACGAAATGATGATGGAAGACGTGGCGCACCACCAGGGGGCGCCCGTGCTTAACCAGTATTACCCATGCGTGGATCGTTATCAAATAATATTATTTGATAACTGGATCGTTATCAAATAATATTATTTGTTAACGAGCCTTTGGGACAGCAAAATAAATAAAAACGCAAATCTGGAGTGTCCAACACTTTAATACAAGAAATAACAAATACAGCACAACACATATTAGTTTACTTTTCTTTCAAAAGAAAATCTCAAAATAACCTAGTATTCATAAAAAGTAAAACATTACAGTTAAAACATCTATACACAGGCAAATGTACACATATATAACAGCTATATACACTCTTTTAATATATTATTATATAAAGATTTGTGTTTTTTTTCCTTTTAAAACTGGAAGACAAACAGCTTGAAGAGGAACTGTATGAGAGAAGTGATGGTATCACACTGAGCTGGAGGATTAGGTAGTTTTTACATACAGTTGTTGGATCCTGGATACTTTGCATGCAGATCTGTGAAGCACAAAAGAACATTTGCTGCTGTTAAGTGCTGCTGATTTGTACAGATTCTACAGACTAAAGCCAAACAGCTTCCTGACAGCACGGACCTGCACATAGGGAGGAGTGTCTGAAGGTGGATTATTTCTCAGTTAAACTGAATTATTTACAAAGAAACAAAACCCTGTTTTACATTGAGCCTCTTCAAAGACTGTTGCTGACCAGTTAACACTGAGTTTCTGAACGGTGAAGAATGTTGCACTTTGCCTCTTATCTGCATTTATCTTGAAATGATGGGACTCGTGTGGGAATCCAGAGACGGGGTGAGTGGGGGGGTGGGGGTGGGGGGGCAGCGAGCTCCTTCAAATGACATCAGACTGATCGCAGCATCCACACTCCCCCTCCCAAAAACAAAGGACGCGTCTGGAGATGTCCGTCTCTGAGGTGCGAGCTTCAGTCGCTCTCTCCTCAAAGCTGGTTGTGCTTCCGTGTCCTTTTTTTTAAAAAAAACAAAAAAACAACAACATTCTGTTGTTTGACTTCTACCAAAGCAGAAGAGTGAGGAGCAGGAGTGAGAGCAGGGGGGTGCCGGCTGACGTGTGCCACGCCCCCCGGTTGTGAGGACCGGGAGTCCGGGGGGAGTTCTGCTTTAGTTTACTTGGCGGCAGCGCCTTCAAGTCCTCCAGGGCGCCGTAAGCTGCTAAAGAGAACTCGGGGTCTCCCGTGGTCAGCAAGTCAAACACGCAGGACTGGAAGTACACGTCCTCTACCTGCAGGGTCTCCCTGCACTTGGCCGTGGCGCGCTCCACCGTGTAGACCTGGCGAGGGGGCCGCAGGGGGCCCAGCTCTGTGTTGGTGCCCTGCACACGGGGCTGCTGGCCGTGGCGGCCCAGCATGTGCTCTTTGATGAGCTCGTTGCGCGGGCAGCCGTGCAGGCAGAGCTGCAGGCCGCCATTGTCCTCTGAAAAGTCCAGAGTGTCCTCTGGCACGCGGATGGCGAAGGTCAGGTAGCTGCCGACACGCCGGATGATGATGGAAGTGCCGATGTAGCGGGCCTGTATTTTCACCTGCCGGCCCACCCCGGAGCCGCCGCGCTCTGCTATAGTCAGGCTGCCGCTCTCGCCGCCAGTGCGAGTTCCGTCCTGAAAGGCAAGGGGCAGATCGTCTGTGGTCGCCTGGTACACCTTCTGATCTGTGCAGCCCTGATATGACTTGAAGATCACAGTGATCTGAAAGAAGAAAAGAACAGTTTTAATCTGAAGACACAATCTCATCATTTTACAGCTTTTTCATTAATAAAACCCACGTCAACCCTGATGCGGACTTGCAGCAGTACCTACTACGGCCGGGAGGTGGCAGCAGATCACTTCTCCACAATAGCAGTGATAAATCAGTAACTACAAATGTCCTCATTTCTTCAGTCAGAGACCCAACTGGGCTGTTATCACTCACATAAAAACTAGGTCTATTCAAAAGAGGACAAAAGAACCAAGACAGAAAGAAGTGGTGAGAAATCTGCTGCAGCTAACTTCCTCGTTAAACGTTGCAACAGTGACAAAAAGGCATTTTAGCAGCGAGTAAACACAAATTAATCCTATAAATTTAGGCCTTTTTTTCCCCCCCAAATGCCACATTTCTGCAGGCTCCTCTGCATAAATGGGGTTTTAATTGTCAGTTTGTAGTTTTGGCATCATTTCTTTTGGCTCTCCTTACAGAGTCTTCTTGTATTTCTGAATATGTGATCTAATGCATTTAAAAAAATTAAAAAAAACACGTTTGTCAAGCACCTGCTTGTTGGAGAGTTACGTGATCACACTCAGACTGTGTGTGTTATGGGTGTGACAAAACACCCTGCACGAATACTGAAGTCATCCAAGACGAGGAAAAACTACTTTGTACCTAATCTAATTTCAGGTAATGCAGTTGGGAGTTTTATTGGATTAACTGAACCCGACCTGCTCTGCACATGCTCGTCGAGCGCTGACCATCGAGTCGGACATGTTGTAAGCGTAACACAAGAAGCTGGTGGGCCGGTTTAACGTAGCTGGAATCAAATGTGGCAAACAGACAGGAGGTGTCTGCACATGTGCACTGGAACAAAGATCAATAAAAAGGACAAAAGCCCGAGTTGGGAATCACACCTCGGGTGTCCTCTTCACTCTGACAACCGTCTTATCTAAAACAAACATTGGCAGAGAAACGGCAACACTCCCATTGTTCTTCCGGCTCACAGGACAGACTCCTTCTGCCGCATGTCTTCCAGATGAGCTTTTTCTTTTTTTAAGTCCGTCTTTAAAGTAAAGCGGCATCGTTTACACTTGCTGCAAAACTGGATTTGATGGATGATTTCCTGTCTTAAATCTGGCAGATGAAAACAACTGCAGAAAAGCATGACGGGGCAGTGCGGGTGTTGGCACAGATAAAACTGGGGTTACATTAGCCACACGGAGAGCATGCTGCTAACGCCTCAATGGCGCTAAAGCTGCCGCTTTAATTAATGGCATCAAAAGGCCTCGCTGCTGCCCAATTATTCCTTTATGTTTTTTTCCATATTTACACAAAAAGCAGCCAGTTAATTATTTGACCAGAGGGGTGAAAAAAACATTCCAAATTGCGGCGGTGCAGGGAAACGTTGGAGTGAGCGTTAATCACTACCATATGACCACCCATGTGTTAAAGGTAGAGCGCTCAAGCATGTCTGTGATTCAACACCGCTGAATGTTCCCCTCCCCGCCGCTCTTCTCCCCCTCTCTCACTTTTCCCTCGCAGATCTGAGGGAACTCCAAGACGAGAGGAATGCTGCAGGCTCGACAGACGCCATGGAATGATTAACTTCAGGATTAGCTTCACGTTTGATAATTTATGGGAATACAAGAGCTAGCAAGTCCGCACCAAACAGCCCTCGAATATCGACCGGTTCTCTCTGTCCTACCGAGATTCGGCATTAGCCTGAGAAAATATCCACACGCTGACGAAAATAACCTCGAAGTTGAGCGGAAAATTTACTTTTCCTATTGGAATCTTTGGGAAAATTTGACAGGTAACACATTATGAGGCTTCAATAAAGAAATACATGATGATATGTGAATCGAAGACAAAAGAAACTACCCTCAATCCATCCTTACCTTGCTGGTTGCCGTGGCGCTGGAACCCAGGACGACAGGCACGTTGGTCACCTGCACCGACAGGTAACGGTTGTCGATCAGAGGCCACGCCCCCTCTACCTTGCACGTCTGAAATTCATCACGAAATGTCCGTAGGTGCGGGTCTCCGAATAATCCACAGTGGGCGTATTTCTTCTGCTGCGAGGCCGATCCCATCACCAGCACGCGGCTCTCGTAGTTGCACAGCTCCGGCACGGCGGGGCGGGAGGTGCTGGGGACTTTGGCGGAGGAGGTGGGCCCATCGCTGGAGCAGTTGTGTTGAGAGAAGAGCTCCTTGATGCGAAAGACGGCGGAATGGTAGACCAGGTCGCCCCTACAGCTACGCGCCTGCCGCCTGGTGCACAAAGCGTAGGCCCGCAGAGCAATGCAGTAGTCCACGTCCTGGGTCACATCCTCCTGTAGGCCACTAGAGGGCGAGGTCGAGGACACATACTCTGCATTGCAGCGCTGGATTCGACACTGCTGGCAGTGCGCTGGAAAACAAAACCAATCAGCGTTAATATTTTATGCTGTTTAACCATTAAACCATCAAAGCCCAACACATTCGCTTGTGGGGCCATGGTCCTGGACCGTGGTCCAGAATCAGTCCACAACTATGACAGAGTAAACCGAACAAAAACTGCAGAGTGTGGACACTTCACTATTGTATCCAAAACATTACAGTTTGGATGGACAGTCCTGAAGTAGAGGCTATTTATTTGGTATTTGCCTTGAGCCACCCTGGGACATTCGTGTTTAATGTATTTTTAAGGGGGGCGGCTGTTTAGGTGATGTCACAGAGCAGGTGAACTCATTTACAATTCTGACCTTTTCAGTGATGCTGGGAATTAGATGTGTGTTTTTTGTTTTTAAACCTGCATGGTAACAAGTAATGGCTAAGCAAAACGCTTGTTCCCGAGACCCCATTTACGCAATGCAATACTTAAATTCTGGTTGGACTGTTGACACCAGAACGCCCAAAACCAGAGCGATATGAAAACACTGCTGCATCCATCCATCCATCCATGTGTAAAGGTAAAGCGTCTTGGGGCATGCACACCACAACTTCAGGCAACTATGTTAGCGCGAGGAGATGTAGTGCAAACATAAATGTAGAAGAAGACCTTTGAGAGGAAAAGACTGACACCACTCCCAAGCCACAGTCTTAGCGTGTTCTTAGCTTTAGTTGTCATGGTTGCTCGTAGAAGCAACTCCACCTTCCTCAGTCCACTGGAAAACTTTGGTGTTTCGAAAATGTTCACTGGTGTGATCATGCATTTTATTCATAGATGTACCGTGTCTGTGTCACTACCGCCACCCACTGGCCTGGCGTGTGTACTGCACTAGAATTCTGAAAACATTGTGTAATTGGGTTCTGAGAGTTTCGAATGTTGCCTGGCTGACTGAAATCCATTAACCTACAGAGCAAAGCACAGCAGGGATTTCATCAGGACTCACTTCTGGAGCAACTCCTGTGTCTAAACTGTGGTTAAGTGCGTGCGTGTGTGTGTGTGGAGGGGGCTTGAAACATTGCAGAGCATGTGATATTTGGGAGGTATCATCCAATTTCAGAACTTCCTGTCAAGTTCTGACTCACCAGATTGATATTTGCTGACAAAGAAAGCAGAGAACGGCTCCTTCAGACTTGTTTTCAGTGTTGGTTCTCAAACGCTGCCTCGAATGTTCTTAAAAGATTTAACGCACAACTTCACAATAGCTCCGTACCATCTCGGAGCAGCTAATGATTACAGCACATCCTCCCTTTAGCATGCAGCCGAGGCACCGAAGAGGCCACGACAGAAGATTAATGCGCCTCACAGTTGCCGCACTTCAACACAAGTGCTGATAAAACCGAGATGGAGTGCGAGAGGTCAAGTTAGAGGCATTCGACATCCCTGCTCTGAATTCCAACGAGGCCTCCCCCGTCTCCCCCAGGGGTCACCGAAGTCCAGCGTGATTGACACTTTCTGACAATCGCTGCTTGCCCAGCCATCGACAACCGAGCATCTCCCAAAAGGGTCTTTATGTTCTGGCACTTGGTAAGCTACCTACAAATGTGAGGAGCGTGTGGGAGCCTGGGAAAGGCTCCCGGTGACCACGCAAACAGTGATGGTATTCAGGTATTACAATTCAATTGGTGCCGGACACAAAACATTCCTACAGCATGAGCGGCATGGAAATCATTCCAATAAAATCTGGGACTAAATCTTAAAGTTGGAGAGTGCCAAAAATGTCCTTATGTCCATGTATTTCTAAATGTAAATAAAACTACTTACCTATAAAGTTTGACCTACTTTTATAGTAGTAAAACAACAGCCATTACCTCAAATAAGGTGGGATTTTTGTTGATTATTTTATTTCATTTTTATTTAGTATTTCTCCCTGTGCGATTGTGACGTATGTAAAAAAAAAAATCAAGACAAGAAGGATAAATCAGCGTCCTTGGATAACTTGGATAGAGGAGTGATCAACACGTTCAGAGGCCAAAGAGTTGGACCCCCGAGCATCATGGTGGTTAACAAAGTTAATAAATCAAGCTGGGTCGTAACTCGGTCCGCTTAGCTTCACCAAGAGACAGGGGGGAATCCCGTGTGATAAAAGCAGCCTCGGTGATAATGGCTGCCGCTCGGTGTTGGATTAGCGGGCTGGTTAAAAACAAACTCGCTGTTTTTCCTGCGGCTCCGTCTGCGGGAGCTGGACGCCAGGTTGCTAATGAGCTATGCTAACGGAGGAGCTAACGCGCGGCTCCGCACGACTTTACAAAACATGAGCAACGGCGCTCTGCTGGCTTTCTATCACATTTAGGCTCCCGGTGGTGTTAGCGGAGTGTTGTTATGGGACGTTTCAAGCAACAACGGCTGGAATGTGTTTTTAAAGAAAGACGCCCGTGGAGTGGGCGAAGTGGTGCTGCTCGGCTAGCTGCGCAGCGGGCTGAAGGCTGGGACACTCCGCAGCAACAGGGCTCTGCTCCGGAGTGGACGTGCAACTTATCAGACTTTTCTCCCCGATTAAAACAACCCCCAAAACTCCAGATCCCCCTTAAGACGTGCATCGGGAACAAGCATTGTGTCCAAAAAGGTTAGAATCATCCGCTCAACCTTTAAAAAAAACACTTTTTTCCCGTGAAGGGGTCGCGGCTTCGCACGCAGCGCAGAGTGGAGCGGCACAGATTGGAACAAAACTCGGCACTTACCTGGTCGAAAGAGCAGCGAAAGTAGAACCATCGTCAACGTTACACAGTCCAAAAGCTGCCGCTTAGCCGTGATTTGTGGTCCGCTTCTCCCCATACCAATCCATTCAGTTAGAATGGAGTTCCTCGACTGCTTCTCATCGACGCTGCGGCTGCGGGAAATCAGACAAAAATTCGTCTTCCTTCCAAAGCACTGTCATTCAAAAGGGGCCCCTGTCTTCAGGGCGGCTCTAGGGGGAGGGGTCTGCGGCGGAGACGGGGCCCAGAGGTGCTGGCTGACCAATGAAACACTAATTATTCACTAACAACCTAATATTTACATATTGTGGCAATTATTGGTACGGCGGAGGCGCAGAAAAGGGAGGGCGAGGGAGTGTGAAATTATAATTGCCACGATTAGAATCGGAGGATCGCAGCTTCTGCTTCTTAGTGTCTGCAGGTCCGCGACTTATCCTGAAGTAGATGTTCATCAATGATCACTTTTGCAACCTTTCTCCCGCGAATGCTATGTGAGACTCCTGGAGATCCGACCATAAAGCTCTGCAGGGGCCAACTGTTCTATTGGACCCCCACCCCCCCTGACAAATGCTGCTGTTATTTCAGCGTTAAGCAGGATTCTCCCACCTGTTGCTTCCTCACTCCACATTTAGAATTGTGTGAGCAAACAATCAGAACTTGCCTTTCTTACTTTATCTGTCACTTTTATAACAGGCCACATTTGTTATTTCAGCTCATTTCAGCCCATATTTCAGCTCATTAACTCCAATCTTTGTTATTTTCTACATTGTGGTTTAGCCTCCTAAAACACTGACAACAGGCAGAGCTGTTCTCTGTCACATAAATACTAAGAATCAAAAGAAAAAGCACAATTATTTTCTCTCAGCAGTTCTCAGTGCGCCATTAATTTTTCCATTACAGTTCCTGTTAGCAACTTCTAGCTCTTTACTTTTGTGGCCAACTTTCCACCCCTCTCGCTCCTCCAACAACACACCGTCTTTCATTTGCACAGCTGCTGTGAGGCCGGACCATCTGCGAACCACACACACTTAACCCGTTTTCAGCCCGGGATGCAGATTTCCACGATTTCTGCGGCCGCCCGACTGCAGCGGCGGCCATTTACTGACAGAAATATCAGCACTGAGAAAACTGTAGCGTTCTTTTGTTGCTTCTCGGGGGTTTCGGGAGGGGAGAGCGTATGTTTTGGTGCAGCTGTGGGTCTCCCTCTGCGCCTCCCTCCTGACTTTATGAGGGAGAAGTGAACCCAGACGGTTATTGGATCACTGGTTTTTCTGTACACATGCAGGCTCCTCCGGCCACACAATTGTGTGATTCAGGTGGCCTGTCAGTCTCCTGAAAGGTCCTCACAGAGCCGTGTTGATGTGGGGCTGATATATATAGTGGAAGGGGGTAGACGAAGACAGCTCAAGCCAACTGGAACGTTTGGATTGTTCTGAGCCTTGGTCACACTGGACCCACTGTGCCAACTTTATCCCCCCCAGAGGGTTCTACCTCACTGTGTTTGTTCAGCTAATTTTGGAGGCTGCTTTAGGTGATGTGCTTTATGGTCGTGCTTTAGGGTCCCGACTGAAATCCCCTCAAACATGTTACACTCGTGTGTTGCCGGTGGTGGGGTGGGGCTGGGGGTAGGGGGGTGGGGGTATTGCAACTGTCTGTGTTTTGCAGCAGATTAAAATAAGGTCTGCAGGACTGCGTCTCACCTCTTGCAGGCGTTGTCCTCAGGACAGAGTGATGACATTTCCTGCAGAAAGAAAAATAAAACAATTATTTTTTTTCTTAATTCTTCCATTCGACTTCCATCCTCTGAGTGAAGGTTCCACTGAAAAGCAGTGAAGCAAACAGTTAATTGATCCAAGTGGATGCAAGGATGAATTCAGCACATGAAAGGGACTCCAGGGCCGCCTGTCAGACCTGATGGTTCAAGAAAGACCTCTTTCTTCCTTATAATATTGCGTTGCATGACCCTGCTGCATGTGCTGCAGTGATGCCAAGTCTCTATAGAGGGTGGGTGAAGAACAACAAGAACAAAAACAATGTAATTTAATAGGAAAGTAACAGTTATGTGGAACCCTGACAATAATATGGTACATTTGTGGGGGAAATAATAAGAGATAAGAGATACATACAGGAGCAGAGCAGAAGTAAAAACTAGCCTAGAGTAAAAGACAGTCGGCTAAAAGAATAGGGGAAAAAGGGGGGAAGGGAAATGGAAAGGGGGAGGAAAATCAGGGAGTAAGGGATTGAGTTTCCTCTGACTGTGTGTCTGGGCAGCTCCACATGTTCCTCATTAAAGTCCTCACACTGTGGGACCAGCTCCACACCGAGATGCTTGTTTTTGCTATTAGGCCCAATGTGCTGTGGTCTGCTGGCAGCCCCAAAACACGGCCAGCACAGGACCATCTCTACAACTGGCTGTCCTCAAACCGACGGGAGCAAAAAACACCCAACGGAGGTGACCTCCCGCCCCCCCCCTCCCCTAAGATGTTCGGTAATGCAGCGGCGCACGCGTGCTGATAAACCCGGACATATCAAACCCATAACGTTATTAACAACAGCACAGTAAAACCAAAGCACGGCTGGAGGAAATCGTTGGAGCGCCACGCTTCCGATTTTTGTTCAATTTCATGCCCGTGGAAGTTAGTTAACTGAGACATGTATCGTGTTTCTTCTGCAGCCTGATAACATCAGAGATAGAAATCAGAGGTGGGGGGGGGCAGCCTCTGTAGCCTCTGCCAGCACCAGGGCTGCAATATAGGAGCCACACTTATTGAATTTTAAAAGGGAACCAGAGCAAATTGGCTGTTTTTTTATCCCTTTTTTTCTGGGGGCCCCTGACTGAAATGAAGTGGCCTGTATAGAACTGATACGAGAGAGAGTGAGAGACAGAGACGCACAGAGAGAGAGAGAGAAAGCGAGTGTGTCTGGTTCAGGCCTCGCGCTGTTAGCAGGGATCTGTTATCTTAGAGAGATAAGGGAAGCTGCAGTGTGAGTGTATATGCGGGCCGACACTGATAGCATCTACACTCAAGGATCACACTTACGACACCTTGATTGATGGCTAGGTGGGGTGGGGGGGCTTCTGGATTGTTGTGTTTTGTAGGTAACCCTCTCTAAGTGTCCATGCAGGCATCTGTTTACTGTGTTCCACTGAGTAAACAGGAACTATCAGGCATCCATATCATCTGTTCTGAGAGCCAGAGTAGTGGGAGAACCGACCGAATTATGTGAATTAATGTGCAGCTTCTAATGTTTGTTTTGCACTCGTCCCACAGAATTAAAACCCCTCTTCCTACCTCTGTTCCGGTAGAACAAATGTTGACAGAGCATCAAGGCCCCTGCTCATGAAAAGATGGTCCTCTGACAGGTAACCCTAGCCCCGGGGTCGAGGGGGTCACCCCGGTCTGATGAGGGATGATGGGTAAAATAAATGGAGAGCAGCACACAGGGACCTCTGATGTCCACAGTCCAGAGGGAGAGAGTTCAGGGCCATTTGACCTCTGACCTGAACCCTGCTCATGTGTTTGTGCGCATGCATGCATTCTGAGGGTCAAAGCTCCCTCAGTCTTGAATTCTCAAATACTTTGTTTTATTTATTATTGGGAGGAGTGGTGACAAAAGTGTGGCTCCTCTGTGCAGCCGTCAAACTGCCCCCCGCCCCACTTCGAGCCATCCGAGCCACACTTCAGTATGGAAATGGGCAACAAATTGCTTCGTCATGACCTGTGGCAACTTGCTTTGATCCCAGAAACTTAGAAGTTGAAACGAATATCTGCACATGCACCAGCTCTGGGAATCAAAGTGCAATATTTTGGTCTCAGTGATGTGAGAAAAAAAACTTGTCTACACGTTCTCCTTCCAAATGCAAATCAAGATTTATCCTTCATCTGCAACTGTTTTTTTATTGTTTCTGCAGCGGACCACCCAGACAACCTTAACCCTAAACCAGGAATAGATGCGCAACTCTGGGTGTTTAAATTTGGACATTCCAATCAACCAATTTTTTAGGCGAGGAGGCATGTGGAGAATGCTCCCTCTTGCTTTTGTAGATTTAAGACCGTGAAACATGGAGGAGCATAGCCGGCGTGGACTTCTCCCAGCGCAGCATGATTAACTCAGACAGCTGAGGTTGGTCAGGAACAGAAAAAAAAAATTCCACATAAATAATCTTGGAAATTTATAAAATCTTTCCATGTGTTTACTTTAGAAAATCAAGTCACACTCACAGAGAATGCATTCAAAACAACACGTCGCCTGTTAGGCTGGTGTTTATGGATCCAGTGGATTAGTTTATGATGATTAGTCTGTATTCCAAACCAGTCCAGCAGTGCTCCCATTCAGGTCTTGTGAAATCTGATAAGCATCTTCTGGGAATCTGATGATGTTATGAGAAATGTCATGGAGGAGGAGAAAAAAGGAACTCACCTCAGATGAGTGTGTGTGTGGTATTGTGCTGTAGTGTAGAGAATAGGTCTGCTCCAACAGGAGTTTGAATCAGCCCACGCACGCTTCACAACTTCAGCCGGCCAACTAAGAAGTCGGCTGGCCACAGGCGCAGATAGCCATTGGAATCGCGGCACATGACAACAGCTGTCTGTTTCAAGAATCGGCACTTTGATTAGTGTAGGACGTAGTGAGAGATGCGGCCTAATTCCCACATATCTGGGTAGGGCACTTCTGAGAGTGGAAAAAAAACAAACAGCAACCAATGGAAAAAAAAAAAAAAAAAACGTGGTGCGAAGTCACACGCACGCATACTCAGAAACACTCAGAAACACACCCACAACTAAACCTGACTTATGCTACATTTGTGGATATTCATAGTCTGCGCACCATGTGTCACGCTTGGAAAGCTTCCCATATTCTCTTGAAGCCCATCAAATGCACAGACAGAAGGATATGAGTGCAGCCAAGCGTTGGGCCCCAGTGTAAGCCGAGCATGTGTGCAACATGAATGAGACCTCTGTCTCTCAGTACGGTCGATCCTCGTCCATTATGCTCCCCCAGCCCCACCCAGAAAGTATCTCTCTCCTGCTTTGCGCCCACTTTTTGAGGTGTTTTCTTTATTTCTCTGTTGATCCAACAACACCGCTGCTGTTTGCCACGGCAACAATCGCCACAACACCGCAGTTCCGTGGTGTTACCTGCGCCCGCCTGTTTCATGTGGCCCCGCCGTCGAAGCACGATATGAGCAGGATTCGCAAACAAGAGGGATCATGTCCCGTGATGTGTGTTCGGTTATCAGTCTGCTGTCGCAAACAGGCCGAGGAGATGTGAATGTGATCAGCGTTGCCAGACTGAGTCAGCGAGCTCGCTCCGGGATATAAGCCCACATTCCCGTTGATTTATAGATGTGGTGCAGCGAGCCACAAGGCCTCGGGCTGAGCGAGAGAACGAGCAAAACAAAAGTGCTCTTAAATGATTCTGGAAGAAGTCCATACATACTTATGCATCAAGTCATTCGGACCCCCTGGAATCTGGATTCTCCACACTCATAAACTCTAGTTCATAAACTCAGATATCAGACATTACAAAAGTCAGAAAACATTGTCTGTTTTACTTTTTTAGTACTTGACAACAGCGCACCCCCAAATTCTTCCTGTCTTGGAGAACGCCTCGCTGCAGACTGGGAAATGGGCCTCCAAGCAGATGTGCTTTCCAATAAAACCGATTCTTAAACCCGCGTGCACTCTTCCCAAGTTGCGATATTGCGCAACCTCTCACGGCCCGGGGGTGATTCGCCCCACCTTGCCCTCCTTCCCTGGCGCAGTTTGTTCTTCCCGACCTTTTCGGGCCGGCAGCTGTTTGTGCGGACAGCTGCGGCGGCCATCCATCGCGGCGGCGACGCAATTACAAAAACCCAGCCAATGTGGCGTTTTTTCGCTGATCCCTTTCTATTTCGACGGATAATCCCCCCCAATCTGTGGCCGCGTTCCTTTTTCACACGCGCGCAGAAACCATCTCTGCTCTTGAGTGGCCAGGTCAAGCACATGACGCCACAGCGACACGGAGGTCCATTTTTCTTATGAGGACAAAAGCCTTAAATTCCAGTGACATGGCACCATCAGATCTGTGGCATTATTGAGGCCAGGGATGAGAAGAGCCATGTAATCTCAGCGACTTACGGGTCCAAAGATTTTTTCCATATCTTCCTCAGTGGAGGTATGTGGCCACACAAAGCCCGCCTGGCGTCGCAGTGGCATTCAGAGGCGAGTTAAATCGAGCTGAGGTTCTGCCTTGTGCCACCAGCGCTGATGCATTCTTACATGACCACGCACACGTGAACTCTCTCCCAAACACACGCAGACACACACCCACACATTGTCCAGGCCTCCAGTTGTTCCGTCCTCTCACGCCATGCAGCAGGTGTGAGGTCGGGTTTGATTGTGCTGGGCTGAGCTGAGGGGGGGGGTCCGGCCTGATCTGCAGTCTTCACAACAGCCTCTCTATTGTTTCTGAGGTGTGGGTGTGCACAATTTGTGATTTTGAAACTTGAATGGGATTAAACATTTGCCAGTGCAATTTAGCTACTAGAAATTTAGCTACTAACTTGTTCATATTGTGGGTAAAATATGTCTAATATAGATTAGAGGGAGTTAATATAGATTAACCAGTCTGCAATAATTGTGACCGGTTCCATTGAAAAAGGTAATTTAGCTGGATGAAAGGCCTCCTCAGGGTGTCTGTCTGCACATTTAGTGAGACAGAGAGAGGATGGTGGCACAGACCATGTCTCAGCAGCTGAAATGTAAAATCACTTAATATTTGAAATCGTTTATCTTGACTCAAATATGGGAATAAAGTTGGACCAGTGGAGGAGACTGAGGCAGTGATAGCAACGCTAGTCTGCAGGCTTCACCGTGGAGAGAAAAGGTTTTATTTTCAAACCTGACCTGCAGATGTGCGTGATGGAATGCTGAGCGAGCAGTTATTTTTCCTCCTCCCCAGACACATGCTGACAGTTCCTACAGCTGCAGCACACACCAATCTGGCTTTTATTTTCCAGCACTCTATATGAAGTGTGCCATGATCATTGTGCACCCATGAGAGGAGAGGAGAGGAGAGGAGAGGAGAGGAGAGGAGAGGAGAGGAGAGGAGAGGAGGGGAGGGGAGGGGAGGGGAGGGGAGGGGAGGGGAGAGGAGAGGAGAGGAGAGGAGGGGAGGGGAGGGGAGGGGAGGGGAGGGGAGGGGAGGGGAGAGGAGAGGAGAGGAGAGGGGAGGGGAGGGGAGGGGAGGGGAGAGGAGAGGAGAGGAGAGGAGAGGAGAGGAGAGGAGAGGAGAGGAGGGAGGGAGGGGAGGGGAGGGGAGGGGAGGGGAGGGGAGGGGAGAGGAGAGGAGAGGGGAGGGGAGGGGAGAGGAGAGGAGAGGAGAGGAGAGGAGAGGAGAGGAGAGGAGAGAATAGGCAGATATCATGGAAATACATTCAGTGTTTTGCTTTTTTTCATTATTCCACTGCTGATAAAGTGAAGTCTTTTAATATGAATGTGGAAGCTTCCATTGTGTCAGCATATTATGGCCCAACCAGAGAGAAGATCTTTGATTTATGTGAAATCTCTGCTGCACAGACAGACCGTTAAATGTGCTGAGTGACGGGTTTTAACCAGCTGTGGACTTTCCACTCAGATCAAATCAGTTTGCATCCAGAACTGTATCTTCAAGGAGGGGAAGTATGGATGATATGGGATGCTGATTTCTTACTTCCTCTGAAGAGTCTTGTCTAATGATTGCTGAGGATGAAGGGACGCCCCCCCCCCATCACTGATCCCTCTCCAGACCCAAGCACTTCCTGTCTGCCACATGTGCGGTGCAGCATCCAGGCATCTGTTGTGCCGGTTGCGATAGTGAGCGAGTGTGTTGCGCCCTGACAGGTGAAGGCGTTTGCAACATGTGTGGTTGTTAATATCACGTCAGCCGTCCTCCTGCTCCAAACAGGAGTGTCACACAGCTTTGGTTCAGGAGGCTTTCCTGATTGCCCGGCCTCATGGGCTGTGGAGAGTTGGGGCGGGGGCCAGCGGCATCAAAGCCTGACTGATCATTCCTCAGCCTCCCTCTGCTGACAGAGGGGGTCGGAGAAGAAGGAGGAGGCAGTAACACAAATACAGATGGACAAACAAAACGGTCAAAACCGAAGCAGATGTGTGCAGATGGATAGACAGGCACGCCGACGGTGATGGGGGGGCGGTATTCTCCTCCTCTTCCTCCACTTAAACACCTGTTAATATTTAGCACAACAATGGAGGTGGAGTAGGAATGGAAAAAAAATATATATTTTTTTTTAAAAAAGGCGATGTTGAGGTTACATCATAGATTATTAAGATGTGGGCGGGCTTAATAAGGGCTTGGTTTGGCCTGGATGGAAAGGAGGGCAGGAAACCGAAGCAGGAGCAATTTGAGAAGCTGAGGCCTCAGCGTGCAGCTGTGCACTCAGTTTTCCTCTCACAGCTCCACAGCTGCAGGGCCGACAATACTGCAAATATTTCCCCATGACCTCTCCTCTACTTCACAATCCAGTCCTTTCACACGTATTTCATTTCTAGAGCAAAAGCTCCCTCAAAACCTTGCTTTGTAGACACGTGCAGATTTGTCACCCCGAAGTGACAAAAGAGACAAAAATGTCGCCTGTGGCTTTTTGAAAGTTGCCTCTTTTTCCCTCCATCAGCCTGAGTCAGTGCAGCCGTTTGCTTCGTATGCATGTCGTGTCTTTTTCCATGGAGACCTAAGCTGAGTTAACATGGAAAACACACGTTCACCCCGGCAGATGTTATCCAGAGTGCAGAGATTAGCAAAGCCGATGTTAGAACAATGAGGTGAGGATTTATAAGGAGCTGCCGGCTGATGCTTCTGCGCCACACACTGCGATCAGAGACACGCGCTGGCTGAAAACCCCGGGAATATTCCTGAATATGTGTGTGTGTGTGTGTGCTCGATTGTGCCAAACACAAATCTTTTATCTCTGTGATCATTTTATTGGCCGTGTTTACAGTTTCCACATCGTGAGCAGCTTTTCCCCCTTTGAAAATATACGTTGCTTGCAGTGTCACGGCACTGCCTCCCTCTCTGCAGCTGCTCCAATTACAACCCTTTGATTGTCTCCAAGTCGGAGAGAGGAGCTCGGGAATGCACCGGCGGGACAACTGCCAAGCATCACTCTAGACTCCGTCAGCTCTTAGCGCCCCACACACAAGAAAGGGTGGGGTCGGGCGGAGGAAGGGTTAAAATGTGGCACCACTCTGTGAGCTGGGCCCTCCGCCATGGAACCTTTTTGTTGCCAGATCACATCCAGATGTGCCAAGTGTGTCCAAACAGGAATGACTGTGTGAAGGCAA
This sequence comes from Takifugu rubripes, assembly GCF_901000725.2. Lineage (NCBI taxonomy): Eukaryota > Metazoa > Chordata > Actinopteri > Tetraodontiformes > Tetraodontidae > Takifugu > Takifugu rubripes. The sequence goes on along the minus strand of NC_042304.1, from coordinate 6,764,902 downwards.
TTTTCAGCAATTTGTCAGTCTTTAACGTCCCCACCACAATACCACCCCCGCCCGGTGCCCCGTGACTTCCTGAGAGACAAATACAAACATTAAAGCACGGCCATCTTTTCAGATGTGAGCGTCCCCACCGAACATCCGGCACAGTCATCCGACAGGAGACGGGAAACCCGGAGCGACAAGACACAGCCTGCAGCACTGAGAAACAACCACAGACTCTTCACATCAGAGTTTTACCGAGTCAAGTGGGTTGCATTTATTTTCCTGCCGCTTGTTGAGTCCAAAAACCTCCAACAACATTCAAACACCCAAGATCCATCTTCAGAAAGTAACTCACTCAAGATAATGTAAGCAAAAACTGAGGAGTGGGCTCAGCTTTAGAGGAGGTGAATGATTTCCTGACGTTACGACACAGACCCGCTGTTTTCACACCTGATTAGGCTTCTCCCAAACGTGCACACATTAGAAAACAAAGGAATTTTAAGTAATTTTGCCCATCATGAGGAGCTGCTCACAATCTGCAGGAGAGTTTGGCTGACAATGAAAATTGATCAGAAGATTCAGCAAACAGCTTTGGTGTTGATGGCTTACACACAATATTTCCCTCCATCCTTCAAATCAGCGGCCTGTGTTTGTCTAAGGAAAAATATTTCATGCGTTTCTATGCCAGCGGGTTATAAAATTGTAGGGATAAGATTTGGCCCCAACTTTTAAAGATGCAAAATATACACTTAAAGGAGATACTGATACAAAAAATGTCAGTCGAAGTCATTTGAAGTGTTATTTATTATGTGTTTTTTCTTATTCATTAGCAGTTAACAAATCACGGTGTTGAGGTTACTGTCGTCAAGTCTGTGCAAACCGAAGGAAACTTCTTGAGTTTCTCTCCCGAAGGCGACCGGTCTGAGTCAGTGGACCAATGAAAGGGCCGTTTGTGGGACGTTTGCATAATGTTGCTGTCAGTCATGTGTCTTGTTACTCTGTAAGACTGCTCAAATTCACGACTAATGCCTGTTTTAATTTGTTGCCTCATTGCTCTGGAATCCAGGATAAATTGCCAGCCTTGTTCCTTTGGGTGGTCAGCCTGGGAAAGTCTGTGAGGGTTTATAAAATTCATTCTATAAGTTTTATGTTGTGTTTATTTCTGGGTGAAAGGAAGGTGTTCTGTGTTTTAACAGAATCGCTTCTGCACATTAATAAATCGGTTTTGAAATTTACCGCTTGTCAGGTTCTATTTGTGGAGATCGGTATGCAGGGACCTGTGATCAAAAGTGAAATGATCCGACAGACGTGCACGTCAGTCGCTGTGGTGCAGACTGTCAGAAACCCGGAGGATTCCAGCCAGTGAAGCTGGTGAGTTTTTCCTCTTTGGGCCGTTTGTCTCCTGTTACAACTACAAGATGGACACCTCGCAGGAATCTGAGTGGGTGTAAGGGTGGCTGCGCACAAGCTCAATGTACAGGGTTGTGGTTCTTTTGGGGTTTTTTGATCAAGTTATTTGTTTGTTTCTTTCCTAATTTGTCAGGCCATTCTTGTGGCGGAGCGTGTGAGTGAGCTTGGATGTTGAGCTCGCCGTGTCATGTGGATCTACGACAGACTTGGTGCTGCCATGTGTGCCGACCAGATGCTGGTACAATGTTTTCAACACTGGCCCAGTGTGTGTGTGTGTGTGTGTGTGAGTGTGTGTGTGAGTGAGTGAGTTTGTGCAGCATGCATCGTTTGGCTCAGCTGGGGATTATGTTTATGAATAATTTTCCAGTGCCTGTGTGTGGCGCCGTATCTGTCAGCATATGTGGATGAATTATTCTGAACTCTGAGATACTCCGAGACCCTCTGTGCGTCTGCACAATGGGCCGTGCTTTTCTATACCCCACGGTTCGGTCTGCGCGCTGTCTGTCGCCGCATTTGTGTTCATTGTGCACACTGATGCCTTTGGATGGTGTGTGTGTCTGTGTGTGTGTGTGTGTGTGTGTGTTGTTGAGAGAATGTGCACTGGTGCAGGCTGTGTGTGTTTGCCTATGCAGACCCATAGCAGCTGCTGCTTGCCACCTGTGGTAAAGCTCTCCCTCAGGCCTGTTGTGGCTCCAAACGGTCCCTCTGGGCTCCCAGGAACCGGGGCTCTGGTTGGGAGGCAGAAACCTGCAGGCTGAGAGGATCACTGTGCTTCCTAAACTGTTATTAACTCCAGTGAAAGAAACAACTAATTGTTTGATTGCTCTCTGTTCCTTCCTTTTATGGCACCCCCCCCCCCTTGGGCCTCGGCTACGCTGTTTTCCAGCCCCGGCAGCAGCATCAGAACAGCAACGGTTCTAAGGCGAAAGCGTTTAACTGCACAGTCTCCTGGCTACAAAAAGGGCTCTTGTCTTCTCGTATGTTCTTTAGAGTCGCTGTGATGATTAAAAAGCTCGGTTGCAATCATCTTTCCATCAGCAGGCGGAAAATTCTCCACACTTTGATTCACTTCATTTCGGTAGAGCTGCTCAAGAGAACAGAACGTTTCAGAAGAGTGACGGAAGAACGAACAGCCAGCAGCTTTTCTGGCCAGATGGGGAGTAAACCAACAGCCCCCCCTGCTTTTATAATCTCCTTAATTCAATTCAAGGCCCGGTGACAGATAGTTAGAGCCCATAACTATAAGATATGATAACTAATAACCTCTGATTAGTTTTGCATTAGGGGGGGACAAGAAAGGAGCTGAAGGGGGAAGAAATCTGTCAGCTGGATGCTGGAATGTTAAACAGAACAGCAAACATTTGCCCTCTTTAACAGAACAATCTCGTTTGCCTGGCTTATCTTTGCTTACTGCTACAATAGTTTCTACTGTCTCCATCTGGTAAACAGATAAGAATTTCTTTCCACAACTAAAGTCCAAGGACTGAGGGAGTTTGGCTGCCCATGAGCAAGGCACACAGACTCTTACGGTGCATACAAAAGGGGCACGAACCACGGGGCTCGCTACAGCTTTAAAAATATAAGAAATTGTGCCTTTCTGGTGTTTTGACTGTGTTTGCGATCACTTTCACCAATGCGAGTCACGATAATATAACAGTTAACGGATGCTCAACATGTTTGCATCTGCACATTGAGGTATTGATACTTGGCCTATCTCCTTTTTCTCCTGTTTGGTTGCAAAATATATGAAAATGATTAATTTCCCACAAGTGACTCATCAGAATAAGAACAGGACGATTGTATCTTCTTTTACTCGGTGGCTCATCCGAAAACACTCCTGATATCACATGATTACATGAATGTCCGTCATTTTCCCCAAAGCCGAACTTGCAGGCTGCTTCGAGAATGTATGTGTTAGTAATTTAGGAACCTAGTTTGCGGGGGTTACCGGTGTCATACCCACAATGCACCGCTGAATTCCTTTAACATGTGGTGAGTCAGGAAAGGGGTGGTTGACCTCTGCCTTCCCATGAGCCCCTTGGGAACAGCTCCTCTCTCTCGCTCAAGACATGTAGAAGCGCTGCAAGCTGCCGCTTTGTGACTGGAATTGTAATCACCTTTTTCTTCTAAATCAACTCTCATTTTCTTTTTTTTCTGTCTCTCCTCAGAAGGACTTTTTTCCGTCTTGCGTCTGTTATAGGTGTTTCAGTCTCTGGCACAACAGCCCTGCATGTGTAAACCATTACTGTGGCTAGAAAAAGGAGAAAAGTAAAGGTCAAACTTCTAGCTCTACTTTTTCTGCCTTCCCTGTATTTCCCATGTTTGTGCCTTCACAGAGGGTAATATATGTTACTATGGAGACAGGTCAGCATTACTGAGACAACAATTTAAATGTGTTGGATCTACTTTAAACTGCAGTGCAGCGTTTTGTCTCCCCCTTATGAAACTGAGCGCAAGATTAAAAGAATGTTCGATGTTACAACTCAACACTTTAAGCCACCAATCTGTTGCAAACATGCAAAATAGGCCATTAATAGTGACATATTGCATGTATTGCATTAATGAAATACCACTTGTCTCTTTCTTGCAATTTTACATTACATGCAGGACTTACAGGAGCATTTTGTGTACATTTAAAATGTGAGAGCATTAATCAAGGCCGGTGCATTATTAATGAGAGCAAGCTCATCAAAGGGAACCAGCAAGAGGTCAGAGGTCTCATTGATGTTTCTGCAACCTTGAGGCAGGAAAGGAGGGTTTGGGTCACGGTTGTGTGTCCTGATGGCTTTATTGTGGCAGTGAAAGGGGCTGTGTTGTGGATGGGGAGCAGCTGAGCACTGGTCGGGTGGTGGTGGAGGTGGGGAAACCATTGGAGCTCCTGGAGAGAGGAGATGGGAGAATGGAGAGTAGACAACTGCACGGAGGTGAATAGGAGGTCTCTTTGTGTCCTGCCAACAAAAAAATCTGTGACCAATTATCTGTGTCTGTCTATCTAATAGGAATTATGGAAAACCTTTGGGTGGGTGCAAAGTTAAGAAGTATAGGTGGCAGTTGTGGAAGAGGACAGTGGGACAGTGATAATGGGGGAGAACTTGAGGATTTTTGTATTGTATCATGTATTGTAGCACAGCATAATCATTTATAATAATAATCAGTGCTTTTACTTGCTAATAATTTTAAAAAATGTATCATTGTCCATAAAAAACAGGATTTAGTGTTTACTCACCCAAAGGCCCAGCAGGAACATTACTTTGCATCTCCTGTGTGCCTGTTTCAAACACAGGAAAATAACAATTTGTGCCACAATTGCTGAATTAGTCCTGCGTGATCCTCGGCTCCCACCCCACTGAGAGCACAAATTATTGGTGTGGTTAGATTTCCAGCTATGTGAAAAGTGTGTCCTACAGAGAAAAGGGGAAAGTGGTCGGGAGAAGGGAAGTCAGGCCCATGGATGGCTTGTGAGCCATGTGTTAGACATTAAAGAGCTAATTGCAGTTTTTAAAAAAAAGCCGTGTTTACCTCTGAGAGAGACCTTGTTAGGTGTATTTCACTGTCTCCCCTGAAATTATTCATCTCTGACAGGCTCAATTGACATTAACATAATTATGAATGTGATTGCTGCTTAATTGCTCCAGCCAGCCGCTGCTCCCCTTCTTTAAGAGGCTGCAGAGGCCAGCAACACGCACGACCATTCATCAGCCAGGAGGATGCGGGTTACAGGGCAGTCTTCTCCTTGGAATGACGCGCTTGAAAGGACAACTGGGAGATTTGGAAGACGTTCGTGGGGCCCATTGCTCATTCAGCTTATTGTTGACAGAAGAATCAACACTGTGTATAAATGCTGGTTTCGCCGTTGCCCCCGGTTCGCTCGGAAAGTGTGTTTTGCAGGAAGTTGTGAACTCTGCCCTGGCCGGGAGTGTTGTTGCATTGGTATAGAATAACTCCACGGATGCCTCCTCCCCCCCGCGAGGGCCACACGGTTGCCAATGGCGATGACTCTGCTTGATCTTCACCTGTCAAAGCAAAGCCCAGAGTAAAGACTTGCAGCTTGAGAGCAGGAAAACAAAACCAGAGAAGAACAAACAAGCCAACAAGCGGCTTAGGTGGGATTTTCTATCCTCTGGGTTCGAACCGACGTTTAGACCTCAGAGAATTCAAAATATCAACAGAGGGACAATACATTTTATATTCAATACATGTTTATATTTCTTAAATTCCTATATATTTAAAAAAACACAAGTACCTAAAACCATATGTTATAGATTAAAAAAGCATCTGAAATGCTTACAAGGACCTAATATTATAGGACTAGAAATTAATCATTTACAATTACAATAAAAATTAAAACTTAAAGTTGGTTTCTCATGCTACAATTCACTACAGCGACTGAGTCAAGGAGACACAAGTAGGAATCAAATGTAGGAAATCAGGTTGGAAGCCATCTAGGCCTCACTTCAACTTCTACAATATTTGTTTTAGGAAAAGGTTTTATTGAGTTGTGTTTAAGTTCATTAAGCCTTCTTAAAAGGTTTTCTACACTTTATTAATAAAATAAATATGTGAAGCTTTCCTGCATGGCAGATGCTGGAATGTAAAACAACAAATAATCAGTCATAATAATCACCTTATATTGATAGATTTCATGGCTTTTTGTGGCTTTAACCATTTCATGACAACAGAAACTCATTTGTCCTGGTTCTGTCAAATAATTGACCCAAAGTCTGGGTTTTGAACCAATTGTCGCTTTCTCTTGATGGCAGTTTTTTTAAATTTGAGTCAAAAGAAAGTGGCAAATGGTGCGTCTGAAATTTGGGATGGTGGCTGTTAAATCTGAATAAACCTGGAGGTGTCGCACTGTCGGCGCTTTTAACGGTTTAGGGGGCTCAGAAATGTGTCAAGTCCTTATCAATCACTCGGCGGGCGGCAGGAGGTGGGGATTGTTTTGCATTTCTTCAGTTTGTTTCTTCCTGGGATTTTTCTTCTCTTGACAGGAGGTGCCGCGAGCTTACCAGCAGTTGAAAGAGGAGCTCCATTCTTTCAGCAGGGACTCCTCCATCCCTCCTTTTGTTCCAAGACAGTGTTTATTTGAAAGGCCTTCCTCGCCTTAAACTCCTCTGGGGGAGCAGAACCGACCAACCGCAGGTCCCACCAACCTGCCACCTCGCCACTGGCAGCAAACCTGAACACTGGAGATCTGATTTCTATTAGATGCAGATGAGCGTCGGGAGCCACTTGTCTCGGTCTGCGGTCAGATTCTGTTAATGTCAGGCCGGTTAGCATGTGGGCGATTTTACTGGCGTTTCACAATTACCCATTTTATGTGGTTCCTCTCAGAGTGAAAGTACAATGAAAGCTTTCCGTGTTTCATGTCTCAGGAAACTTGATTGAAGCTGTCTGTCTTAAAAAAGAGAAGCCTCCTTGTTAAAAGCCACTAAGTCCTCGGTTCTGCTTGACTGGTGCCCACCCAACGCCCCCCTCCCCCAGCTCCCAACTTTCAGAAAGAGAGGAGTCAAACATTCCAGCCCTGTGAAGCCCCCCCCCCCCCCTCGACAGGCTCCTCTGAATTAAAAGACAAATTTGGGCCCGGATCCTTTTCCCTGGGAGTTCTATTTGTCTTGTATCAGGGTTAAGAAAATAACCTTGTGTGTTTTCTCCGCAGCCTCTGTCGGGGTCAGCGGAGGGTGGAGGTGGGGGGGTGGGCTGTGCATTCATCCACAGGTCATTGTTACAGTAGAAGGCAGCATGCGGATCGTCACAATGGAGCCGCAGGGTAAACAGATTCCCTTCTCCTCTGTGGGTTTGCTTGCTGTGAGAGATCGGCCCAATGCAAAGCTGCGGGGGCGAATGCGGAAATTTAGGCTACCTGTTGCACGACACAGCTGAAGCATTATGTGCTCTGCCGCCAGCCTGCCCCCCTCAGGGGGACCAGAGTGCAGGCTGCTGACGGGGACTTGGCTGTGGAGCCCAGGAGCACATCTGGTCCATGTTGTGTTGACTTTTTCCCTAAAAAGTACAGATGGTCTGGAAATACCGCTGGAAAAAAAATCGCTCCATTATACAAAAGACACAGAAAAAAAAGATAGAACCTTGGGGAATTCTGACTTTTCCTCCTGAGATTCTTTCTGTCTTGCTGGTCCGGCTTTTAAATTGGTTGTGAGATGCCAAGAAGCTGCATGAAAAGGAGCAGAGATGCAGCTGCAGAGGGACTTAACGGAGCCGCGCTCGACCGGTTCTCCTCTGAAGACATTATGTAATGAGACCCACGTGTGCGATGGCTGCGTGGGCAGCACTGTGGCCTGGCTTCTGTTGATGTTGGCCCTGTTCTTCAGGATCGGTCTGCAGGAATGCACCTCTGCCAGCTCTCAGGCCACTCACCTCGTCTTCAGTCCTCCCATTGTCGGTAGGATTATTTTCCGCTCTTCCTCCCTGACATGTTTAATGTCCAACATCACGATGGGCCGTCTTTACATCCCCGAGGCCTTGAGCAAACACCCCGACTGTTTGCCTCCACAACAGATGACACCACACCTTTACTCTGGCCGAAACCTTCTTGCCTGTTGACTCACCGGCGACTCCTACGTTCCAGGTAGAAAGAAAAGCCTGCAGTAAAAGGCAGCAAAGCAAACAGTGATATCATGCACCATAAAGCTAAATGTCAAATTAAAATAATAAAAACAGAGCAAGCGAGTCAGGCCGTAAACACCGATGAAGGTTTACAAGTTTTGGTTATAATTTCAGCCTGACGCATTCATTTTTCTTAAATATAACAAATTGTTTAAGCCTCAGCCTGGCCTTCATGCAGTCCGACCCAGAACTCGCTGCTTTAACGTACAGCGCCCAGCAAATCACTCAGACCACCACCTCCGTTTCATGTGTTAAGGCTAAAGCATAATCATTTTTGTGTTTCTGTGAATTTTCAAACTGCTGTTCCCAGAGCAAATCACGCTGAAGCTTCCACGGAGATGATCTCAGAGTCAATAGGATTATTTCCTACTTGACTGGGAGCACAATGGCCTGATATTTGCAGTCTTATTCAATTAAAGCTCAGTCAGCTGTTGTGCGGGCACGGCTGACATGTGGCTCCGCGGTGTGCTGATGGGCATCTGGCACTGTTACTGTCAAAAACACACCATCCTTGTACTAACATATGTTTGGCGGGTGCCAGAGTGGCGCGGCCCTCCTATGGGCTACACAAAAATAAACAACACAGAGCAGCAAAGCCTCTGCCAGGCTGCCTACAGGCGAAGGCCACACGACGATGACAACGGGGGGGGGGGTGCAATCCTGGTCGGACGCTCTTCAAATCCTCTGAGTTTAGAGAGAAGATCCTGTCTGGAATGTACCCCCCCCAGATATTCAAACAACACATGTGACCTCTGGAATTAGTAAGCTAAAATAAAAACTTTCCAAATAATAAGAGGAGAGGAGTGGAGAGGAGACGAGGGCCGAACGTGGGTTTTATTCCAACCATCTGTGCGTGTGTTAAATATAGACCTATTTTATGGAGGGCTCCGAGGACCAGCTCCACTTTCCACTAAAATGTCAAGAATAACAGGCCGGTCAAGGTGTTGCGTTTTGGGTGTTGTCTTCCCAACATTTGCTGATGATAGCATGAATATGCTCTGATTCTGTATTCAGATGGAGGAGAGAGGTGGAGAATTTTAACCCTACCAGCACACACACACACACACACACACACACACACACACACACACACCTTACCTGTTGTTTTCCACATCTTTCTCTCTCTTCTCTCCCGCTCGTATCCAGATGAAGGCTCCACTCCAGGATGATGGGGGTGCCTCATTGGCAACAGTCCAGGCTCCACATCTGGCCGGCTGCTGTTGCCGTCTCCTCCAGGCCCCCCTCCCCTCCCCCCTCCCCACTGTACTGCTGTAGTTGTCAGCTCATTTCAGGGTCTGTCTCAAGGTCTGCAGATATGTTTCCCGTAACCGCAATGATCGACTCTCGCGGTGTGAGTGACTAATGGTGCAGAGGCATCTCTGAAGGCACGGAGCGGTAGATTTATCTGCTGCCGTTCACGGTTCCTCCTGTCGCTGCCAATATAAATCCCTCAGAGAGGACGTACCTTTGAAACTGATGCTGCAGGCCTGGAGGAAGCGAACCACTGCTGGGGGAAAAAAAGATTTACATTCATTTTAATCGGGAAAATAATTATTCTCTGACAAACCCAGGGAGCACGTACTCATGTTAAAGTTTAGCTCGCCGTACACCCAGATATGGTTTATTGGAATTGACGAGGATACAGCTACTCCAGGTCCAGCCCTCTGCGGAGGCCATGTAAATTCACTTAACTGCTACAACCCGGTTATTGGATGTTGAGTTTCCTCCTGTGCAGGTTCACAGGAGTTTTCATCACAGATATCAATCAAAAGGGACCATTTTTCCTTGTGTTTTCCACCAGAACCACCAGTTCTGGTTTCAGGGTGTATCCATCCATCCATCCATCCATCCATCCATCCATCCATCCATCCATCCATCCATCCATCCATCCATCCATCCATCCATCCATCCATCCATCCATCCATCCATCCATCCATCCATCCATCCATCCATCCATCCATCCATCCATCCATCCATCCATCAGGCTCATTGGGGTACTGAAGTCCTTCCCAGCAGTCACTGTGTGAGAGGCAGGAAAACACCCTGGACAGGCTATCAGTCCGTCCAAGGGTTACTGTCACCTCATAGCTAGAAGGCGCTGGGCTTGAGTCCCAATCAGAGTCTCTGTGTGTGGGGTTTGAGTCACGGCTCCTCCAGAGTTTTCTCTGGATCGTCTGATTTCAGCGGCCAGTTCAGGACATCAGCATTGAGCTGATTGTAGCAATAATGTGACGTCTTTAGATTTAGGTTCCTTGTTTTTTCATCTCCAGTATTCATCTATGCGCTCACACTTGCGACACTTCCCCCCACGCAGCTAACCTTGGATCTGTCACGTAGACATTTGAATCCATCATAGGAAGCAATAGAATGTTAACCAGCATCCATTATTCAAGTCTCACGGCTGGCATGCGGACTGATCGATGACCACCACGTCTTCCCATCGCTCCACATGACGAGCACCTCAGAATCACCCACCTATCAAACGAGACGGTTGCGGCAAAGATGGAGGACTTGTTTTCTTTAAAAAACATATGAATTATTATGAATTACAAAGTATTCCAAGCATTATGGAGCATAAGTGACCCTAGATTAGGTAGAGGTTTAATGTAAAGATGTTTCCGTTTGTGTGTGCGTGCATGTGTGTGTGTGTGTGTGTGACAAAGACAGAGAGGAGGGAAAGGTAAAAATGAACAGAGAGCTGACAATTAGGGACAACTAATCACTGAGTGTGTAGCCATGCGCATCCCCCCACGCTGGTGCCAGCGCTTGCACTGTGCTTGAACCTGTGCTGAATGCCAACGGCAGATAATTATAAACCGGCAGGGCAGGCCTCCTCTGTGCAGAGGGAGGGATGGAGCCTCAGCCGAGCATGAACTCCTGACCTTCTTCACACACCAAGCGTCTGCTCTGGGCCTCGGGAGGTGCAAGATGGGTCACAGCGAGCCGTTAGGCAACAGGGAGAAAACGAGCAGGGGGGAGGAGGCAGAGGAGGAGGGGGTTAGTGGGAGGAGAAGGAGGTGCTCCCTTTTTTTTTTTGTTGGCATTCTTTGATGAGCTCATGGCCAATCGGGGGGCAGATGGAACCACTTGACAAATGGGGGAGAAAGATCCTGAGAGCGAAATCTCCTTTGTTATGCGCGTTTGGTTATCTGCTCTCACTATATCAGCCGTCATTAGGCAGGGAAACGTGCTCCATCCAGCTCCTTTGAATGCAAAGTGAAGCCTTTGTCGGAGCTGCCCCATCTTTAAAAGTGGCATTAGCTTGACATTACATTGTCACACATCATCAGCAGCTCATTATTTAAGCCTTCATTTAGAATCAGGTTAAGTTATGGGTGATCCCTGATACAAAATGGTGTGCAGAATATTCGAAACTCAATTAATACCAGCAACAACTCTATGATTTATTACTAGTGCTTTATTTGCTCCAACCACAAATCCACGCCCACAGACGTGTGAGGTCTGTTTGTTTGAGCCGTGTTGTTTTCCAATGTTACACCAAAATCAGCCTCTTTTTTGTTAATCAGATAAGCCAAATCCATATCGCCGTGGCGCCCAGACAGTGAATAACAGGAGGGCGTCCTCAGCGTTCTCAGAAGGATGAACGACCACCTCGGCTCATCTGGTATCAATACCTCTCCTGTGTTGCACTTTGCCAGTTTCCCATGATAGAATGTAATTTAGAGCAGATACCCCCCCTCCCTCTCTCCCTCCCCCCATCTCCGATCACTCCTGGAGCTGCAGCTCCGACACACTCGACACCGTTTCCTGGGTGGTTTGTGATTGCTCACAGACAAAGTCAAGTTCTGGCACGTCGCTCTGAATATCAGGATGGGAGTCTCTGACGCTGTGGAGAAGTTTTGTCTGGGGGGGGGGGGGGGGGGGGGGCATCACCCTGCACACCAAAATATGTTTTGCTGTTTATGGATGTGTGAGATCATTTCATGAATGATTGTCCAGAGGGAGATGAACAAGTGAGCAGATTCCCCAAATTTGATTCAGGAGATTTGCAAATCCTTTGCAAATTACTGTTGCCTCACGGCTGCCCCCCACCCCCACCCCCACCCCCCTGCTCTTTGAAAGTTCTCTTCTGAGGGAATCACTCCCAGATGGAGAATATTAGACGTAATCGCTTCCATTTGCCAGCTCTTCTACTCTCGCTATGAGGTGACACGCCGTCCCCCTCTGACATCTCCTCAGGATGGACAATTACAGAGCGCTCATCAATCACTTTCTATGAAGAGTCTTGACACCTAAAATGGAGCAGAAATCACTACAATTAACAGAGCTGCGTTTGTCTTAGGGTGCCGTGGACACCAGATCCAGATCATTGTGAATGGTCTTTCAGTCCCAAGAAGCTCCCATTGCACAGATGAAGAATTAGCTTTATTAAATCTTCAACGTTTATCACTTGGAACTTGGAGTCCTGTTTTAAATGGAAAACATTTCACCGGTACAAAACGACGTTCTTGCACGTTACAGTAAATATGTAATTGTGCAGCTGAGGAAATCCTTATGATTAATTGAGGTTGACAGACTGACATTATGGAAGAATACAAAAACAAATCTTGGAACACAAGAGGAGCATCTTAATGATGGCTTATTCACACTGGTTTAAATGGTAACCGACAACCTTTATTATTACTACAAGTCTCACTTTAATAGTAAAGAGATTCAGCATTTTTCTAGATTTTGAATATGGCTGAATTCAGGCTTTCTAATGCAGCCTTCTGTTCATCCCCAGTATCATCTCTCTCTCTCTCTCTCTCTCCCTTTCATATCCCTCATTCTCAGAGACAGACAATAAAACAGGCTTCTCCATGGCTGACCCACAGTTCACCCTGTCCTCCACACCATCCCAAATCACAGACAGAGGGTGAGTTACAGCCCCGCTTCCACTGTGGTGCAGAGCAGCCCTGAACCGGTGAGCCAGATCCGGGTCTCGCTGGGCCTGTGGACGCGCCGCCGGTCTCTGATGAGGTCACACGCAGACTCCAGACATTGAACACTCGCATCGGGGCCCGTCAAGGGAAATTCCAGTGGATTTGGTCAGAGTAAAAAAGCTTTCATATTGAGACGGGGAGGTGAAGAGCCCTGCAGTGGAAGAGGAAATGACAGGAGCTGCTTGGTCAATGCCGCCTCTGCCATGTGTTTGCTTTTGGGGAGGAAACAGAGCAAATGCTGATATTCATCTAATTCCCGACACGTGCTCTCTGCTGCATTTCTCATGACCCTGGTTTGACACAGTCCCATCACTGACCTTTGGAGCTGTCATGGAAGGCAGAAATTACAGTTCCTGTGGGTCAGACGTTGCAGGGGAACCGGAGCGAGGCCTCAGCCAAAGAATGAGCACCTGTTCCCAAATAAATCTTCAGATAAAAATGATATAGTGCAGCTTCTATCACATGTCTGGAATGGCTGGACATCTGAGTCTTTGTTCATGGATACTATTTTTTTACCCCCTCCACGCCTCCATAGCCTGACTTATGGGTTCACTCCCCTCATCAGTGAGTCCCAACAACCAAGGATTTAGAACGCGGTCACATGTCTGTCCAGCCACCTTCATCCCAGCATCACCATGGCTCTCTGACCCCCGGGGGGGTCACTGCCGAAACCATGAAGCATGTCAGCTCTAGTGTGAATAAAGTTTGGCTGTGTTGACGTCTTCTAAGAAAAACATCATGTTTTTCCCAACTTTTGACATCCAAACATATCAAAATGGGGGAAAGTAGCACATGTTGTTTACATTTGGTGATTTAAACGGTTGCTTCACAACTAAGTTGTGATTTGACAGGATCCAGGTTCATAGAAAATAATGAAAATCCAATCTAAGCACAGGCATAAATAAATCATTTCAACCAAGAGAATTGGCTCAAAGCGGAGCAGCTCGGTCCTCTGAGGACATAAATTGTCCCGGCACACCCCAGTTTTTACAGAGAATTGAGAGCAGGCAGAAGCTCTCTTCAAGAGTCTTCTGTTCCTCCCAGAGTTTAACCCTCTCACCTCGTCTCATCGGCCGCTCTTTTATACCATAGTCTTATTTATTGGAGTTCATGAGGGGAAGAAAGAAGCAGAGCGCAACTATCGGCCCCATCTGTGATGAATGAGCTGGGCTGTTGTCTCCGTCTCAGGACGGACCCAAGTTCTGATCCAAGAGTGTGAGTTGGAAGCTGGAATCCAGTTATGGGCATTTATTTGCATTATTGTTTTATACAGATGTGAAACAGAAGAAGCTAATCATGAAGATCAGTGATCACAACGGTCCTGGGTCAGATTGATGACTTCAAGTTGATAATAGCCATAATGAACTAAAAACGTTATTTTATGACACTCATATATTTGTACATATTGATCATTGATCAAGTGTCTAAAATATTGACCAACTGGCCAGACACAGACTATTGTATTTTAATCAATAGATATCTTTTATTTCCCACCAGATGCTCGTACACGGCTCGTTGGTCTGATCCAGACAGAGTCACTGCAAAGCATCATGGGATAAAAACAATAGAATAACCTCATATAGTCCTTCCCCTGTGTTTTCATGCATGAAGTGTTCCTAATGGGAGATTTGATACCTTAACTCATTATTCTGATATTATTCTATATCTTGAGTTGATCAGAAAAATAAAGGGCTTCATGGTGTAATCAGTGCAAAACCTGGGTGCACATAAGTGTTGTTTTTTTTATTTTTAGCTGAAAGTTTATGGTTGTTTTTCTAATTGATGGTGTCACCACTGCCGCCACCTCCAATCTCTGTCCCAAAGCAACACAGCCCCGCTCCTCCTCGGACAAAATTCTTTGGAAAGTCATTTTATATCACCCTTTGACTGTGCATTGAACTGTAAAACCACCCCATTGGAAACCAAATAAAGGGATAGGACAGGGGGAGAAGCGGGGGGATGGGGCAAGGAGGAGAATTATAATTCTTTGCAGGCCTTTGGTATTAACCCAAACACCAGAGCTGTCAGCAGTTCAGAGAGGGAGGTGCGAGGGGCAAACATTCAGTGTTAATTGGCACTTTGTAAGCTCTGGGCCTTCCCTTTGTGAGGGAGAGTGGAAGAGAGAGTGGGCGAGCGAGAGAGCAAGGGAGTGGCCAGCAGAGAGAGAGAGAGAGAAGGGGGAGAGAAAGCTCTTGTTCTTAGGTTTGTTGGGCCTTGTTGAGGGTGTTTACGGTTCACTTCTTATCCTTTGTTAATTGGGCTTTCTCTCCCCCAGTGAAAAAAAAGAGAGAATTCATATAACCCCCAGCCTGCCACCCATGCTCCCCGTGACTCTTCCCACCAGGCTGATCCTCGAGAGCGCGAGAATAAAGAGGAAAAGGTTTTCTGAAAACCGTTTGTCCCCCTGAGATCATCACAGAGGTCTCCCCCACTTTATAGATGGATGTTTCTTTGGGGGAGGAGCAGCTATTAATTAGGTTAAAAGTGTTCTTTATTGCACCTGCGGGTGGTGACTTACGAAGAGAGAGGCCGTACGCGGCCGTAGCGCCGGTTTACCCCAAAGCCAACGTGACCAGAGGAGCAGATCATTAGTCACAGGATGTAAACACACCTCAATGTGGATCCTCTCCTTCCGCCCAAGTGTTTGGACTTATCTGAAACAATTAAAAAGGACGAAGCTGGCAGACGGGAAGGGAAGGAGGGGTAAAAGGGGAGCAGTACAAGGCACCTGTAAAGAGAGAGGGGGGTGTTGTTGGCATGAGGATGGCGCGCCCTGCTTCACAGCACCTCTGGCCTCTTTCTGTCTCTCCCACTGACTGATGTAAATAATAATAGTGCCAGCACTGAAAGGACACAGGTGTCAACCATTGTGCTGCTCTGAATGGACCAGGGGGATGGAGGTCAGAGGTCACAGGGCCACCTCATCCACCACTCACACCCACAGTTTTTATTCACACTGGCGCTCCCTTTCATGCCCCCCCCCGCCCCACACACACACACACACGTCCCTTTATTATCATAGCTCAATGTTTTGTGAAAACTCTTTGGAGGTCATGCACGAGCTCGGCACTCGATAGGATCGGCGCTCTTCGTATTCACATGGAGGAGCCTTTTTTAAATCATTTTTGAATCTATTTATTTACAAAGCAGCCTTTACCTTCAGTTTAAAAGTAGGCTTTCTTCATGAACACAATTAGGACATCCTACTTTGTCGCACCAGTGCACTGTGAACTTTGAACCCTGCTCCATTTCGATCTGTGCAGGAGATTGTGGGCAAGACTAACCAAAAAAGCATAAATATAATACAAAATCTGACAGGAGGCAGCAGAAGATCCTTGTATTTTTAGACATGGCATGTACAGAAGCATTTAAACTGGCAAAGGAATGGAGGAGTGGGTCTCTATAGATTAAGATGAGGTCATTTAGAAAGCAGAATTGGAATGTTCTCATGCTGATGTAGATTTCCTTCAGTTGCACCACGTCTTCTGTCTGAATAAAATTTAATTGTTCATGTAAGTGTGATTGGATAATTATTTGTTTTTCAGGCTGAGTAAACAGAGAGTCGCTTCACAATGTTGCATTTTGTAAGCAAAAGATACCTTGAGTGTAATACAGCAGCCTTGGTAACCATGGTGATCTTCAGCAGTTCCACCAGCCAAGTGGAGGATCTGTTTGACTTCATAGTTACTTATGGGATGAAACAAAGAGAAGACAATAAAACCAATCATACAAGTCTTCATACTTCATATGTCTAAAGATTATAAATCTCGACATTAGCTGCACTCATCTGTCTGATCATAATCTGTCCACCCCTGCTAGAATCTAACCTCAGTGCAAATAATAACCTGTCCGTCTCCCCCCCCCCCCCCCCCCCCCCCCCCCCCCCAACTGTCCCATTAACCTCTGCCCAGATTTTAAAAGTTTAGAGCAGAAATAGGTTGCGCTGTTCCCCATCATCAGAAAAAGAGTGAGCAGAAAGACTTCCAACACTCAACACAGGTGAGAATCCAAAGTTTTAGGCAAAACGATGCCGACCTTGTGTCAAAGTTTTCCTCTGACTTAAAGGGCGGCTCAAGAAAAAAAAAAGATCCGTTGTGTGATCCTGGTTTATATCTGGCTGATCCAGCCTTTCTTCATTGTTGTTTTATGAGTGGGGAGTAGACCCATCATTGATATTGGTAATTAATAAATGTTCCACAATAATGACACAACAGCTTTGTTTTTATACTCTTTATTATTAAAATACAACTAAGTAAGGAGAAAGTTGTTGTGTTTGATCATTTCTGCCCCTCTTCGGCCTGTAAGATCTATGTTTGCTGGAGAGATTTACATTTATGAGCCTGCATTAGAAGCACTGATCTTTGTTTCCTCAGGATCTCCTCCCTCCATATCTGTGTATACGACAGTGGGATAAGAGAGGAAGTCCGAGGTTTTCTTTCTTTTCCATAGAATATCCAGAGAGATGACGCTTTTCCAAAATCCCCTCAACCACATGAGCTGATTAACATTTGGCTAATGAATTGGTGTATTAACATAAGGCCAGAAAGAACACCCAATGATGCCTCCCCATCACTCATTACAATCACAACAGAGAAACCGCTTTGAAACTTTGTGGATTTACTCTTTCCTCAACTTCTAAATTACTTTTTTTTTTTTTGTTTCTCACAGTGACAGCCTGCACTGTGAATACAGTGAGACACCAGCAGGGTGTAATCTGCAGGGTGTATTTCAATAAAGAAAAGACCACCAGGATGTATTGATCCAACAGCTTCAGATGAACCCTGCAGTGGAGGGATGGGGGGGTGATGAATAAAGATACAAAGGGCCCCACTGAGAATGGCCTGCTCCATAGAAAGCCTCTTGGCAACTTTGGAAATAGGAAAGTAAATGAAACAGAGAAGAATGGAGGTGAAGGATCCCAGGGAGGAGGCTGATGACAGCAGGAAGGAGAATAGAGAGGGTAAGGACTGATGCCATACATGGTATACATATACATCTTTTTTTGTGACCTCATGACACACGAAATCACATAGTTCAGATAAGCATGCTCTGAGCTGCTATGCCGTTGAGTGTTGTTTTTTTCTTCTTAGATGTTTCCCTCTGCAGCTAAAAGTTACCCTGCGCCTTTGGCGGCACTGCCCCCATGTGGACACTTGCGATACTGCATATTTACGATAAATTCATCTATTTACTCGAAGTCAATGAAGATTGCATATTTTCATTATAATGATCTTTAGGTCATATAGGTTTGTGCTCTTTTATTTTCTGGTCTCATACTTTGGTTTTCCCTCCAGCCATAGATTGCAGCTGAGTCTTTTGTTTTCATGCTGATTAATGATGTTTTGGGGTTTTTTTTAGCTTTCTTTAATCAAATTTTTGGACTGGAGATCTTTTGTTTCCAACAGTGTCTGATCAGCAACTGATGTATCTATACTGATTGATATGAATTCCTATTGCCGTGCTGCACGAACTCAATACTTTATGTTATAATATATTAAATTATAATACTTTATATTACTGGATCACTCCAAAAAAGCAGGTTGGGGAAGGGAGGACATGATCCATGGCTGCTCAGCAACGGAGAGAAAAACTCACATCTCTATTGTAATGTAGGGGGCCAAAACCTGTGTAGTGAATCATTACAGTTCTCAGGAAGCGTAAATACACAATACCCATGATGTCATAGTCACCAAATAATAGTTTCCATATTAGTCAGCTTTTCTATGGGATATAATTGTAGCTGTTCTGGACGATATAGTTTGTGATGGAGGGGAACCAGTCTTTGGTGACTACGATGATGTAGGTGTACCAAGGGTAGTAGAGCTCCAGCTGCCTGGTGGCTCCTATAATGATGATGTTGAGGGCTGCATCTGTGGCAGGGTAGGCTGGCAAATTAACAACCCCTCTGGAAAACAGAGAAGAAGATACAGCTCTGTAATTCACAGAGAATCTAGTTATTCAGGATCAGTTTGCATTGTAGACTAACCTGACTTTATCCATCGCTGCTTCGGTATCTATGAGGCCCAGCGTGCACAGTGAGACGGAGACGTTGCTTTTCTTCATCGCCAATTCATGATAGAGGGAACCGAAGAAACCATTGAGGGCTGATTTTGTTGAGGAGTAAGGTGCCACAAATGGACTGGTGGTTTTACCTGTGTAAGAATCGACCGTTAGACTCGTCTTTAATGCAAATAAATCAACCAATACTGTCCCTGGGAGTCATCTTTCATTTTTCTGATATTTTGAAAAGAAATAAAAAGGCCAGGGTCACGTCATGGTGGCAGTCATCAGTTGATCAAATTGCTTAAACACAATTACAGTTAAACTGAGAAATACAGCCAATGAAATCAAATAAAACAGCACTGACATTATAAGTATGTACTGAACACTGTGGTGTTAATGGCTCATAAATGTCAGTTTTGAAAGTCATGCGAGAATATTTAACTTTCATAGTGTTGCCTTCGACATTTAATTGTGTCTCTATTTGTGTACCTAAAAGTGATGAAACGATCACAAGGGATCCATTGCTTTGCTCCAGAGATGGCAAAGCCCTCCAAGCCATCTGAATATAACTGAAGAAATTGACCTTTGGAAAATGCACACACACACACACAGACACACAGACACACACACACACACGCAGCGTGAGTGGGAAAGACAGACAGATAGCCAGATCAATGCATTTCTGTCATTTAATAGAGGGAAAAATCAACTGGAAATGCTGCAGTACCTGCATCAACCACTTGGTGTGCTCCACATCACCCTGCCACACTGTGAATGGGGAGGGCCCAATGTGGTTAAGAACCAGGTAATCCAGCCCTCCGAGCTTCTCCAGGGCAAAATCTACTACCTTCTCTGGCTCGGACTCACTGGACATGTCAGCTGCTATATAGAGCGCTTTCTGAGCACCCAGACTCAGACACTTCTCTGCCACCTGTCAGCCATTAAAGGCCATAAACAATACATGAAGTATGAGACGATCTGTAGAAAACAGCATAAAAATATAACTGGAGAATATCAATGTAGAGAACAGTGTAGCTCAGTATGTCGAATCATTGGCGAATCATTCAGTTGCACCCTGCCTTCACCCATATGCAGCTGGGATAGGCTCCAGCACCCTCTCCATGACCCAGAAAGGGATACAGCGGCCAAGAAAAGAAAGACAAAGTAATACTAGAATAAACCCACCTGCTGTAACACCTTCTCTCTTCTCGCTGTGATCACGATCTGGGCTCCAAAGCGGGCGTAATGATACGCCAGCTGTTCGCCAATACCTGTGCTGGCCCCGGTCACCACCACCCGGGCCCCTCTGAGGGATTCTGAGAGACACAAGACACATTCAGTTTGCTTTAAGGATGGTACATCCTTACACAGTTGGATAAATTATCAGTTTCATCTCCCAGAACTCTCAAAGTTTTCACCAGAGCATTAGAGACTGATTCACAACGTGCTCCCTAAACCATCACCTTTGAAGTTGACTGACTGATCTGAGCCGTGAGGTTTAAGACATGTTACACAAACATGGTGGTCATCCCACTATCTTATCTCTCCATCCACAGATACTCCCTTTTCAGTCTCTAGACTAAAAACTTTGATCCCAACAGGAAAATCTTTTTTAACAGAAATATAAAATGCTTATTACAGGTGAATGGGTGTGGCTATCGAACATCTTGAAATCCAAGACCAAAGAGTTGTGTCATTGAGTTTTATCTAAAATACATGCAAGGAACATTAACATATGATGATAAAGCATCTACATTTACTCTCTGGGTAATCAGCAATGCAAAACCCCTGAATGGTCTATTGTGATATGACCTGGAGGTACAAGAAGGCTATTTGATGCCACCTTTTCCACTGATTTAAAAATGTCCTCATTTTCGTCACATCAGCTACACTTCAGATCAGATCCAGATATGAGACGAATAAAGGTCACAGAAACAGGAGAGGATAAAGAAAGCACTTAAAAAGAAAGGACAATTTTATGATCGGCTAAATGGTAATTTCTGGATAATTCCTTGCATAATCAGATTACTGTCATTTATAACTAACAGAAGAAATGGGTTATTTGTTGAAGGCACACGTGTATGAGGGGGAAAACACTAGCCTATTGACGGAAATATGGAAGGCTTGCAGCTCCATCTCCTAAATGATAAAGGACGTCTGTCATTGCAGGTTAATCCTCAGTCACACACATTTTGTGCAAATACAGAAAGTATGCAGAGCAAGATTTGCATGGATATTAAAGTTTTAACTCTGCTGATGAGTTTTAAAGATATCGGTAAGAAATCAGTTAGGACTGATCATCCCAGTTGCAGTTATTCTCTACTTTCAAGGCAAATTCCTGTTGTGCGTATTTTTATCCTCTTGTCTGATTAACAAACTGTGGAAACTTACATCACTATCAAGTTGTTTTATTTTATTTTTTTATTCGGTGTTTTACCTAGATTATTTAGATGTGTTACATGCACCTGTATTATTTCCAGAGCAAAAATAGCCCTGTCTGATTAATATGTTTACAACAGGACAAATTCATTAGCTTGAGGTTGTTTTCATTGTTTTCTGTATGAAATGACCAATATGGTATTTTCATGTTGCGTTTGAACACATGGCTAGCACACATGACTGGGGCACATTAGCATACATGCAACACAAACGAGAAATAATAAAACATTTGTTATAATCTCTTGATTCAGTGAGCATCTTGCAATAAGCTTTGTTTGTCTAGAAGCCAGTTGTGTTGTATGCATAACTAACCAAAATGCTCACACCAACTTCACACAACAGTCTGCACACAACAGAGGATCGACAGCTGAATATAAGTCATGCGCCCAGTCTTACCTGTGCATTTATGTATATTTAGGAGTTGTGTAGACGCACTTACCTTCATCAAAACGAGGTGCAGTCCACTTGACAGCTATTAAAACAACGCATATAGCCATTATAATTTTTGTAAAAACTCCCATTTTGCAAATTAGCTGTTGTCTTCCTTGAAACAAGTTTAATGGTGGTTGCAGGTCCGGGCTGTAACAATGTCTGCAACTTAAATTCCAAAGCCTTTATAAGCGAATCCCGCCCCTTTAGAACTGGGAGTGTTTGTTAAATAAATGCTATCCAAGTAACCACGTACATCTAAACAAACATGAGGTTGTTATTTTCGCTGTTTATTAACTAAACTTGATTAGAATTGCTTTTTTTCTTCTTACATTTTCTTGAAGTAGTACTATAAAACAGCAATACAGAATCCAACGAATCTGCGGCTCCTAAATGACGTTTAAAATTGGGCTTTGAATGTGAAACTTTATTGATATCACCTTCTGTACACAATCGCTGTTGCCCTTCAGGGGTGCTATCAGTTAGCCTTCATTCCAGCCCTTTTTGAGATACTTGGAAATCACGTAAATAAAAACTACGGAGGACAATGGCGGCAAGGATTTTGCCAGTACTGAAGTTAGTATTTTACTTATTATACGCTCATTTTTCATAACCCCGCGATGTTGTTTGTGGTAGCTCTTTTAGCCGTTTAGCAATATGGCGCTAACTGCGTCCTGTCATTCTGCCGGTGAGCTTTAAAGCTGTCATCTTCAGATAACTTTGCATGGTGTTGGGGCATAAAAATACATTATTTAACTGAATATCTATAGGGAAAAACATATGGCTTCCATGCTGAACCCAAAAACAAAGGTTGTTTCTTTTAGTGCTACTATTGCCAAACTAATGTCTATATTTAAATGTATGCTAACGCCCAACACAGTATAAACAGTGAAAGCTGCTCACGCTTCTGACGTGTTTTAATCAGATATTGAAATAATTAGGT
Organism: Takifugu rubripes; assembly: GCF_901000725.2. Taxonomy (NCBI): domain Eukaryota; kingdom Metazoa; phylum Chordata; class Actinopteri; order Tetraodontiformes; family Tetraodontidae; genus Takifugu; species Takifugu rubripes. The sequence continues at coordinate 6,742,132 of NC_042304.1, read as the reverse complement.
TTAACTTTATTTCCCCTTTGTCTTTTGTCCGTAAAGACTGGCTACCAAGGTGACCATTGCAGGAGGAGCTTTGTATGTGGCCTGTGACTCCGGTCTTTTGGGAAGCGGTGAGCAGGGCTCAGAGGCCCTGGGGAGGGCAAAGGCTGCCATCCCCCCGGCTGTTGAGGAGTGGATGAAGTACTTTGGTCTGGAGGTACAGATAAGTCAAACAACTGCTAGCAGAAAAAAAGACTATCCTCATTCCTGCTCACGCTGGTTGAATGAATGATGAATCTTACTCCTGGTTCTGTGAACCTTTAGACATCAGGCTGTGAGACAGCCTTATCGGTTTGTCACAGCGCTGACGATGAAGAACAGACTTTAACTTTTCAATGAATTGAAGCCAGCAGACAGACATACACGCTGGCCCTCAGGACTGAATCATTCTGTCTTCACTAATGGCCATTCTCTCTCCGCAGACTCAGCTTCCAACAATGCCTACGGTTGAGGTTTCTCCTGTCCAAACCTGGAACTCTGGTAAGAGAAAACACACGCCGTGATCTTAACATGTCCAATACATGAAGAGTTACAGTATCACTGTTGAGATGAGTCTCTAGCAGGATGAGTACATGCATTCTGATTGTTGTTCTTGCAGGAGTGCGGTGGACAGTTTCAGCCCTTTCTGAAGCCCCCACGAAAGCAAATGAGTACACACACCAGTTGTTTCATTACTTGAAGGACCTCACCAAGTAAAAAGAACTTCCCGGTTCCCCAGGGCTTCTAAAATAAATATTCTGCACTCAAGCATGGACCTTACTCCTTCAAAATTAGAATCCCTCACAGGAAAGAAGTCCACAGCAGGAGAGATGCTCTAAGTTGAGTCTGTGCTTCCAGTGGCATCGAATGGAAAATGTACAGATAATCAACAAGTTATTTTTTGTGGATAAATGCGATCCCCGGTGCTCAACACCACCCAGAGACACGTCCGAAAAGTCCCCAAATGTCTGATGTATATATGCAGTTTCACTGTTTGTGAATAAATAACACGTGATCACATGGCCCATTTTGATTTATTCAAACCCCTGACCGTCCTGTTTACAGAACATGACCAGACAAATGTGCAAAACTCTTTAATAATGACAAAATAATTACACCCATGTCCCACTGACGCTGCTACAGCTTAATGAGGTGAGGCTAAAGGTGAAGAAGCAATGTATTTCATCTTCCCTCACTTAAAGGAAGGGACTCTGACGACTCATTCTAAATGATAAAGTCTGAATAATGCACTTAACATAACATAGTTATAACAGGCAGAACCAGAATGAGTCGGCTTGAGTAATATATCTGCATTTGAAAAACATATATACTCTGTGTCTATATATATATACACACTGTGTGTATGTATGTGTGTGTGTATTTATGTGTGTATATATACACATATATAAATGGTGCTTTTATTAGAAGCTGTGGACTTATTGAAGATGCTTACACAGTATTTATGCCAGACAACACTGCAGGACATTTTCCACTGATATCTGTATTGCAACAAGTGTTCTTTTCTCCATGCATATTAAGTAAAGCATTTTCCTGCCAAATAAATAAATTTTAAAAAAAAGCTGGGGGGAGGGGAACTGTCTCGCTGTAAATCTCAAACAATAAAGTGCTTCCCACAGTTTGGACAGTGAGGAGTGTTAACCCTAAGGAACGCCGCTTTCATTAAGAGCAAAACACAACATGTTCAAACGGCTCCAGGATCCCCACTGACAGAAAAACAGGATAGAAAACAATGGCAACAGAATGTCTATGGAGCAGAACGTGACAGGCCAGAAGGCACTTCATAATAAAAATGATTACAATGGAAACGTGCAGGCGCGTCCTCCACATCACGCTGCGTCATTTAAAGTGCAAGCACTGAGATATCAGAGTAAACGTATCACTTATCCTCTATTTGCCTGCTCCTTCAGCGTCAAGGATGCCTGTTTGTAACACGGTGGCTTCCAAGGGACTTTTTGGTTATGTTTCTGAAAAGTGCATAATTTAAGAGATAAATGACGATATATATTTAAATAAAATCCGACTTAAAAAATAATAATCTTGAGCATTACTCCAAAGACAAATATCTGAGGAACAATTACGAACAGCTCTCCTCCCAACATACATGTGTCGTTACAATGGCCAAACTTAATTCACCGCTTTATAACATGGTTATAAAGGCTAGGAACCTTTTAGGAAAACTGGGGAAATCTAAGAATAAATCTGTACTTTAACCAGGCCTGATTTACAAACGAAGCATGTCGATGTCGTAGCCATCCGGCTGTGTGATCTCCATGGAGAAAACATATGCAAATATATATATATACGGTAAGAACTCGCTTGCTTTTAAAGAGCTAGGGTTTAGCAGCGCTACAGTTCTGACCGCACTCTTCTGAACAACAAAGCATATCGACTAGTAAACCCTGCAACGGCCCAAAAAACAAGAACAGAGTGGAACTGAAGCAGATGAATGCAGGCTGGAGAGGAAGAACCGTCCACAACGTCTAGGTGGTTTTGACCAGGTCATAAACATGGATGTGAAAGTCATCGTCGTATTTGATATAGTAGACGGAGGGCTTGGATGGCACCTGGTATATGACCAGGCCTGTTCTCTTCACCCCCGTGTCGGTGACATACTCCACTTGCTTCCCTACGAGGCTCTCGGTCTCCTCTCCTGGCTTCCTGTCTGCAGGCAGTAGGTGCTTGTTCTCTGAGAATTAAAAGCAGTTCTGGATCAGAGCACCTGTTGTGTAGCAGCACATTCACAGGCTCTATAAATGGCACTTTTATAAAAGTATGTTAGGAAAGGACCCGTTATTTAAGTGACCGATAATCCGAACTGATCGGATAGTTTCGCGGGTCTTTAACCCGGATGAATGAAACCCTTGTGCCGCCATGACAGTGAACGTACTAAAAGCCTTAAAATAACTGGCAAAGACTAAATGTCAGCCTGTCTTTGGAAACCACACGCACCTGCTTCAGGCAAAATCCGGAGGTCTCCGTCAGCGTAGTCGTCCCACAACTGATACATATATAAAACCGGGTCCTTTTCATAAGTGATATAATACCAGTTGGTCATGATTGGCGCTCTGGAGAGAACCATGCCCCTCCACTCATTCTTCTCTCCATCCTCCTTTTCAAACAGATGCTCCACAGCTTTGCCCACCAGCTCTTCTGCTCCAGAAGGAATCTTGATCTTGTTGTTGACTGCAGAGGAAACCACACTGGAAACTATAAACGCACGTTTGGATAATAGAAAACAGCTCCCGCTCGGAGACGAGGAGGTTATGAAACTCACCAACTTTTTCAGACAGGACTTGTAAGTTTGAGACCCTATCGTCCTTGAACAGCTCTATTCCGTAGACGCAGTCGAAGCCGTCATACTTCACCATGAAGAGGGAGGGATTCACGCCGACCCTGTCCAGCACCGTCCCTTTCCATTTGCTCTGATTCCCTTTCTCGCGCCAATTGTGCTGAATGCGGGCTCCTAGGATGCTGCTGGCGTCCGGGATCAGCATGTCACTCAGCTCCCCGCTGCTCCTCTTTCTGATGAGCAGCATGAATACGCAGCTTCAGGTGCAGCAGGTTAAATAATGATTTTAGAAGAGCCATATCATATGTGCAGGTATTAAAACACTGTTATAATGACAAAACTGTCCATACAGGTGATTAAGAACCAGGAAACATAAGAAAAACATGTGTGCTAAAATATGTTGTTTGGTAAGAAAAGCACCACTGTGACACTACATGCCATCACGGGGATCATCAGGCTAGATAGAGAAACCCATTTGTTCACAAAGGAGTTTCTTTTTGACATTTTAGGAAAGTGAAACTTAGGCCACTTCACAGAAACGGGTTCTTAATCACGCATCTCATACCTGCCCCTTTTCTTGGACATGCCTCCAGAATATCAATGGCTACTGCAAAAAGAGGACAAAAACAGTGCAATATTTAGTGAACGTGTGCCTCTAAAGTTGCCAAACTTGACACATCTGCTACAAGGAGGGCCTGAGCGCTGCGCCAGACAGCGGTGCAGCCGGAACAGACAGACAGACAGACATATGGAACAGCCAATGGATGACGTTAGCAGGAGGACACACGTTATACTTAACCCTACAATCATGGAGGTCGTTGCTCAGCACTGAGGCGAGAATGTTTATCTGTAGTTAGAACAGCACGTACCGCCTCGGCTGCACTTCAGAACACCCCATTTTAAATTGTTCCCACCTAAGTTTAGCAAAATACCTCAGTAATTTATCTGACAAAATCGGCGCTGTGCCTTAGTGGCATTTTTGTGCACACACACTAGTATATGTTACCAACATTCGCGTGATAATATGGGTAATAGGGGGTAGATTACGCGTAAAATATTGTCTGGATCAAAGAGACAGCCATACACGGAATTCTGGTTCCCTTCTGTCCCGATTCTGCTACATCAATGCAGATGTTATTGAAGTGGAGACGTTTAAGCTACATCCGCTCATCGCCGGCCCCGACAGAAGCTAACAAATGCCATAAACCGCGGAGTCATAACAGGCGTGTTCTCCCGTGGGAACACGTTGTCATTACCTCTACGCAGATTTCATATCAGAATAGTTCGCTTCTTCTGGCTCAGAAACGTCCCCACACGCTAACCTGGTTCTGTCAGTCTAGCAAAACCTGGGGAAAATGGGAGATGCGGGTGAGAGACTCTGATTCCCAGCAGGCTTCGGTTACCATGACCGCAGAAAAGGAGGCGCGGTGTATGCTGGGAATTGGTGTTCTATGGACGGTGGGGCGTTGGTCACATGATGTGGTTAACATAATCAAATGGTTTCAAACGTTGTAGCAGTAGGATGTAGTTTGCTGCATGTCTTGAGTTCAAACACAAATAGAAAAAAGAAACACACGACAGGCTTTTTCCTTAAAATATATTTTCATGTTTACTGATGAACAGTGCAATAGAATATAACACTACAGTCGTACATCAGCAACTCCCAATGTTAAATTTTACTGAAGAGAGCAAGAGAAACAATTTCAACATGCATACACATATGCAAAATATGTGGGAAATAATTCTTTGGTCCACCTAATATGTGCAGTCGATCCAGCTCAGAGTTTTACAGAACATAGGAAGGAAACAATACAAGAAAACAGCAACAAAAGTGGATAAGCTGATGGAAGATTTTCACTCTGATAACTTCAACAGTGGCACTTGCAATTATTCGCTTTGTCTTCAGAAACACATCAGATATCAGTGACGGTCTGTGTCATCGCTGTTGAGCACGCTCGTAATCCAGTCACTGAATGATGACACCCGCATGTAAACATCAGGGGTCCTGCGGTCTCCACATCGCCGGCCAGAGAAGGAGACCACACCCGCCATGGTTCCATTACATACCAGCGGTCCACCAGAATCTCCCTAAAAGAGGACAGATGTAAGACTAATAACACACCTTGAGGCGTGCCTGTATCCACAGTAATTCCATCCGCAGCCTTCAAACCCACTCGATACCTGATGGATCTTACCGAGCAAAAGCCTTGAAAGTCACTTCCCCCGACTCCACACACCATCGTCCGGGCGATGGGAACTTTTCGCCATCTTCTGCGGCAGGTTCTCTCTGACAGGGTGGTGACGTTGACCTCCTGGAGCCTGGCTGCTAAGGTGTTGTTATCCCCCACGTCCCCCCAGCCAGCTGTCAGGCACTTACTGAATGTTGGCAGCCTGGCAGTTTTCAGAGGAATCAGCTGCACAGCGTCGGTCATATTGGCTCTTCCATTCAGCTGGGACGGGAGTCACACTCAGAAACTCACATGACTTAAGCTTTTATGTTTAACATTACATCTGGTCTGACATTAGAATGGTTATTAACTGTGACATGTTATTAAAGAGTTTAAAACCTTAATAAGCATGATATCATTCAGGTGCCCATCATAGTCCGGGTGTGGGAAGTTTTGGATGCTCCTGAACTCCTGCCGCGTCGTCTCATTCCCAGACAAGGAATTAGATCCAAGAACAACTCTGTAGGGTCTAGGAAATCACAAAGGTGATGACGGGAAATTGTATTTAGATAAGAAATCCTGACATCCATGCTGCTTATCAAAACTATACTGAGCTAAACAAGGCAACAGCCGTTAAAGACGTGAGTCTTTTGATGAATAAAAGACTATGAAGTCAATTCATTCTGTAAAAATAGATCCAAAGGGTGTAAAAACAGGGTTCAGTGAAAAGAGAAACATAGTTGGAGCAAAAAAAGTTCTCGTCATAACCACTGACTGTTGTATATATCTGAGGTTGATTTCAGAGAGGATTTAAGGTATTTACACAGATATTTGACAGTGAGCTGCTGTGAGCACGAAGTCTTCTCGGATCAGGGCCCCCCCGCAGATCAGCCGGCCCCGGAGCTGCAACGCGGCCATGTACGGACGTGAGTGGGGGGCAGATTCTCTGCCATTAATAATGTGAGAACCTTCTATGCCTGAAAGACAAATATAACTTTCATGACTTTGTCGAATAAAAAAGATGAGGCGGTTTTAGATCCCGGCCCGATATCTTACCGTCACAGATAAAGAGCAGCAGCAGGGCCAGGCTGAAACGCGCCATGGTGACGGCTCACAGCGGCAGCTTCCTCCTGTCTCTTATCAGCTCTTGAGCGGCACCTTGCATCATTTGTGGGCTTTACTGCATCAGGTGGCAAAAGGCATTTTTCAAAAGAAGGTTTCACAACTGGTGCAGCCAAATTTGAACGGCTACTAAGTGTGACTTCACTTTGATGCAAACCGGCAAAGGCCTCACATTCACTGTGCAACCGAAGTTTAATGAGTGGCTAAACTTTGTGTGTCTGTGTCCGTGCAATGCACACAGATGTGTGTGAGTTTGTGTGACTTCACTTTGTACAGTTTTGGCAGCGGTTTGGAAGGAAGAAGGTTTTGAGTCATGTTTCTAAAACTCTACGGTATTGTTTTTGAAGATTCAGATACCAGTTCTGCAGCTTCACACGTGCCCCCACAGTTATTTCACCAGTCCCAACTTCTTTTCCCACTTCACTGACCATCTAACTTTATTCTTACCAAATTTTGCAACGTCCTGCTCCCCAACGGTCGCCTCCTCTACTCTCGTCCTCTCTCCTTTTCCTTTTAAGCACTCTTTCTATCTTCCTCTCACACTTCGGGCCTCACTCAGAACATTTCTGTCTCCATCTTTGCTCAGTCTAACCTGCTGCATGTTCTTCCCATCTCCATCTCACTGTCTGGCCACCTGGTATTTGTTCTCTCCTTCTTTGCTGTCTGACCTCATTGGACAACCTTTCTTTCACCTTACGCTGTATCTCCCTGTACTCCCGTCTTCTCTCTTCAGTCCCTGTCCCTGTCCCATGTCTTTTAATCAATCCTCTCTCCTGTATCCACTCCTGCTCTTCCTCCTCCCACCATGTCTCCTTGTCTGCTTTCTTTCTGGATGACACACCAAGTACCTGTCTCTCTGTCTCTCTGTCTTTTAGCTGTAACTATTCATCTGTCTGGAAGCCTTTGACCTGTCTCAACCCCTTTCTGAAAGCCCCAAACCCCTCCTGTTTTAGCTTCCACCACTTCCTCCTCTGCTCCGTCTGTATGCTCAAAGACCCTACTCTCAGATCACGAGCTCTTCCTCTTCATGGTTGGCCCACAGTAGCCCTGATCAGTGTATCTACCTCAGTGAACAACTTATGCTCACTATGATTTTACAAATCTTCTAAATTGATGACCTGGGATCAGGAGCCAACAGTCTGATCACACTGGTGGTGGGAGAAAAAGGTTCATGTTGCCATATATTTGTGTAATAACCCCCTCGGTGATGTGTAACCACTGTGTGGAGCCATGCCTGTGGGCAGCCCTGTTAGCAAACAGCACCAGCTGGTTTTCCTGTCATTTTTTGATACATTTGCTCAGGATGTTGCGGCGGATTATCACACATCAGCCGTCTGCTCTGATCATTCTGCAATTTGCACACACGAAGGTTCAAGTAGAAGAAGAACAGACAAGAAGAAATCTACTTTATTAATCCCACACAGGGGAAATGACTGATGTTACACACCAGATGCATCACAAACACACACGGAACTCATGCACATGCAGTCATTGTGCGACAGGTTTTAAATTTTTGGTCCACAAATGGGACTGGAACCAGAAGCTTCTCCTAACTAAAAATGAAAGAAGGATGCAGAGACAGGAGCTGATTGCTTTCCTGCAGGATGTTTAAGCGCATCTGACGGTTTCAGGTTTAATAAAAAAAAAAATTGGAATTCTTTCGGAATTATCAGGACTTTTTCGCCAGAGTTTTCTTGATCCAGCTCAGGTGTTTGGATATGTCAACATAGACGTTGGGCAGATTCGGGTAGTCACAGTTTCGATTCATGTTGAATGACACAATGCCAACCGCCTGCTTGCCGCACACCAGTGGACCCCCAGAGTCGCCCTGTGAGGAAGAAGATCCTGCTCTCACTACTATATCATTGCTGTATATTGACACCTTGAGCAGCTATTTAGCTTAAATGGGAGGACCTACCTGACAGAATCCTACGGCTGTGTTGCCGCCAGCGCAGATCACATCTTTGGGGAGTTCTAAGCGACGGCCTTCTAGCCATTCTTTCCTACAGTTGCCCAGCCCAACAACAGGCACTTCCACCGCCTGCAGCACGTCCGAAGGCTTCCCATCCTTTGTCAACCCCCATCCAGCCACGCGACACTTTGCGTTATTTTTCAACTTTGAAATTTGGATGGGTTGGATTCTGTGGTCCTTTTGAGATTTCTGCAGCTGCAGCTGCAGATGCAGAACCCCCCAATATGAGAATGGTTATGTTTCTACTTTTAACCAGACCTGATAAAATGTCCACTTACTTTAAGCAGCATGATGTCATTGCCATATTTTACTTTGCTAAAATCTGGATGTTTGTAGCTCTTGACTCTGTATCTCATGGAATCACTGACTTTCTTGAGATTGTGGGTGCCGAGAACAACAGTGAGATTCCTGAGTGACCATAGAAGAATCTTAGCTGGAGGGGTGAATGAATTAATGAATGAATCTGAGAAGATACAATTGACTCACTTGCTGTAACAGTGTGCAGCAGTCAGCACAAAGTCTTTCCTGATGAGGAACCCTCCGCAGATGTGACGATCATTTTGTACCGAGGCCATGTACATCATTGACTTGTCCAGCACCTCTTTACCGCCTATGATTTCACTTCCATGTGCTGTGAAGTAAAGAGAAGGTGACAGTGATACATGACTCCAGCAGATTTACACCTGAGACGGTTATTTCAAACTTACCATTTGGTCCAAGGCCCAGGAGAAGATGGAAAACCAGGAAGCTGAGAAGAGTCTTCATCTTGCTATTCAGGTCTGAGCTTCTTGAGTTGTCCCCCAGAGGTGTTTATATACCCAGGGATGTTGAGTCAGTACATCTGTGGTTTTATTCTCTACATCGTCATGCATTTAGCCGCATCCTCCGAGGGTCTGCACAGCCACCGTGACATATATGGATGAGTCAGCAGTTACACATCAGTCATGCAATTTTCCCACCCTAATAGTAAGAACAAAGCCTTCAGTTCTCCTCACAAGTAGTAGATGATCAAGACACGGGGTTGTTGCCATTAGATGCAAACAGTTTCTCTTATATCTACTGGCTATATATAAATAAAGATCCTTTTCTTTAGAAACTGGGGGTTCTCCATTTCCTTCTCCTTCTTTTGTATGTCCACTAAAGCCAACATAAAAAAATGTAGAATGGAAAACCAACTCAGACACGTCAGTCCACACAAGTTTTGATTCACACGTTTTGAAACTAAGGTGCTAAAGTCATAACGGGCTGCAACTCTGGAGCGATAGATTTGGTTAATTGCAGGAACATGAGAGCTGTAGACAGCCCGGATCCAACTCCATTCAGCCCGTTCTGCATCTGTTACAATCTAAGCTGTCTCTAGGTGTGGTTGGCAAGAGCCTAACCTCCCCTAACAAGCAACAGTGGCAGGGAAAACTCCCTTTTAAAAGGACCAGGATGTACTGGGGCACTACAGTAAAGGACATAAAGAGGAGAAAGCCAGACGCATAGATGCCACTGCATTACATGAAGGTTTTAATTTGTTTTTCTGACAATGTGGATCTCAAACTGAGGGGCTCAGTGGGGCCTGGAGGAGCTGTGCTTTGGATTTCACTCAGGGGATTGAGAGGGCAACCATCACCCTCCAGTAAGATCTAATCATCTCTGAGGTTTCGGGCTGCGCTGACAGCAGGATTCAGAGACCCTTGAGATTATATCTATGGTCACAAATCCAGCGTCAATCTCTCGACGTGCGTTATAAATTCAGATAAGCTCCTCATCATCACCAGCAGGGTCATATAGATAAAGTCATGTTACACGTTAAGGGCAACAATTGCTGCTTGTTCAGTTCTTCTCTAGTTGAGTGCGTGTTCGCTTCACATGACCTTTAAATCATGTTTCCTGTCTATGGTTTCACCGTCGGTCCTGCCCTGCATGTATTCAGGTCTGCCTTGATTCTGTCTTCTATCTTCTACCAAAGGGCGCCACATCTCTCCTCTCGTGTAGTTTTACAGTTTCAACCCCTGAGTTACTCTCCTGTATTCTTTCAAGGCTTTTCATCTACTCATGTTTTTTTTTAACATTTAGCATCATCATCAAGTTTATTTATTCTCTGTGCTTTATGTGTAATATAGAGCCGTTTTGTCCCCTTTAATATGCCTTTTATTCTGTTTCTTCTGCTTCTTACAGAATTCAGCCACATCAAATGAACCTGAGCTTCAGAACTCAATTAAAAATAAAATTCAGACACAAGAAGGCTTTGGTGTGGGTGTGTGTGACAGCAACCTCAACCCTGGAGGGCTTCGGGGAACTGTGTGATGGCGACAGGCTGTCAGAATCCACATACAAACCACAGTTCAAGCATACAGATTACCGGCCGTGACGTTCCCACAGAGCAGCCTAGCAGCGCGCTGCAGGTAGCACAGGGGGGGCCAGCACAGTCCGGAATATCAAGCGACCTAACATGAGACAAGTTGTTGGATGCATTTTTATGCAAATATATTGCATGAGCGATGAGGTGACAATAGAGCAACAAGAAAAGAAAGTAACCCTTTGGTTTATCTGTTGTTTGCAGATCATTGCCACATTGTTGGGAAATTGTACCTGACCTTTGTTGCTGTGTGCTGAGGTTTTCTGCTGACTTCATTAATGATTTCTCTTCCAATGCAAATAAAGTTATATGGAGAGCTCACAAATAATGGGGAGAAATATGGAGAGCTCACAAATAATAATAATATCAAAAATGGTGATGTGAAATTTTACCTTAAATGTTGGGGACATGAAAATGAAACTTGTCCACATCAAACCGAGGGAGTCGTGTGGTTTGTGCAGCAGTTTGCATTCTGAACGACCCTGTGGTATATATGTGCCTTTTGTCACCTCCTCAAGCCTTTTTCTTGCTCTGTTGTGGCGTCGAGCAGAAATGAAAATGACTTAAAGGTTTTCCGTCCATTTGAATTTTTTAGTTTCAGGGTTTGACCTCACAATTTGGTCACTGCAAATTAGAAGCACTCCGTATTCGCCACACATGTTCACATACACGATGCCAGCTCTTAGTTTACGCCATTTTATTCCGTGTTGACCTGCTTGGCTCATATCCAGCTGTTGTATTTCGGACTGTCTATGGACTCGGCACGTCATCATTCGATCAGAGAATGCTCAAGACATTTTTGTGTCGCAAACCCCAACCTCTGTGCTGCTGCCGTAGTTCTTACAAATGTCCGAAAGATGGCGTAAACATTCGCAAAGTGACCATATATGTTATTCTGTTTTATGACCGATAGATGGTGCTGCTTCTCAATAATCTACACTTAATTGGACGTCACCGATTGAGTTGTCTGACGGACCGTGACGGCGTTCTGTTGCATTCTGTCGTCCATTAAGGTCAAAAGGGAGTGCATGTCCTCTTGCTGGGAGCCCAGTAGGTGATATCCCACCGTTTGACCTTAAAACTTCAACAGTTTTCTTCTGATGGTTGTAAAGTAAGTATACGAACTTAATAGAGTCTTTTGCAATTGAATAAAATGTGTTATCAGACTCAAAATTTGATGAAGGTACAACATAATTCAGTCCCAGGATCATTTTTTTCTCTAATTAACTTCATGCAGTTAAAAAAATAGTAATGTTAGTCGTGGTTTGCATTCAGTTTTGAGGAATAAAGAAAAAAAAGATCTCCAGGAAGCCTGTTCACTGAGAAAATGTAAAGTCTGTCTGGTTTCTGCACAAGGGCTCAGTCCAGCCAGGCTGAGCTGCAGGGTGGATGGTGTTTGGCACTGCAGGAGCTCTGCATGAGGGGGCGCTGACTTTGGTCTTTTCCAGTCGCTGGAAGCCAAAGACAACCTTGGGATGCTGACTGGGGTGTTGGTCAACATTTGCCTGGACTGCCTCAGCTGGCTGACAGCGACATTTGTATACCATGTTTATCATAAATCATAAAATCAAAAACCCTCCCCCCAGTTTCAACCCAATTAAAGCACTTCTCTCTACTATTATTTCACAGCTTCAAACGACAGAGATAATCTATCAGTTTAAAGAATATTTACAGTCTTGCCATTAGTTTTAACTGATTAAAAGGCCATTCCTGGCACAGAGGGAAGACTTGGGAAAAGACTAGTGCTGACACCAGGACTGTAGAAATCTCTCCTCCCTTCCCCTTTCCCCAAAGATGATTTCTTCCCTTTGAGCCGCTTCCCATCGCTCTAATGTATATTTCAGGGTTAATCTTCATTGATCAGTTCGTTTCTCATTAGTCATTCGATCCCATCAATTGACTCAAACTACATCCTGGCTGACAGCTGAGCCCTCGCTGCTGCTGGGCAGGAATTTGAAACCAGCCACACCGGCTGCTGCTGATGCTGACCTAAAAGTGCAGGATGGCCACTTCTGTGCAATGTGAGAAAACGGCGATATCCTCTCCCTCAGTGTCAGGCTGCACTTTTGGTTGATTTTCCACCCACCCCAGATCAAAAGCAGCCCTTAAGTGAACCAAATCATCCCCGTCTCGACCTCTTCACCTCGGTGTCTGGCACCGCTGCAGGTATCCAGAAAATGCCTGACACGGGCCTTGGCCAGTCAGCACCGCATACCTGAGCACCGGCGTGGAGGGGCAATGCGTCTAATCTGTCTAATGTCCAGTAAGCGTCTGCAGACATGAATGCTAATCCCGTCAGCGATGAGGAGGCCTCTGTTTGACGGCTCTGCGAGTGCCAAGACTGTCCAGGTCGATTGGGTTCAGACAGGACAGAATGGGAACAAACTGTAGGCTTCAACAGGGATCACTGCGACCTACAGGAAACTGAAGGTATTTGACCGTGACGAATCAATTGGTTCCCGTTTTTGTTTCCTTTATGAAACATTCGCTTTTAAAGGACGACACAAGGCAGCGCAGCAGCATCAGTGTGGCGGCTCTGAAACTGTTAGACTTCCTTCTGGTCCTACGTTGCCTTGAAATTCCTGGTTCTTCACCCCTAAACCAACTCCTGACTTGACCGCCGTTGAGATCTCCAGCTGTCTAGACGGTTTGAGAGAAAGTGAAGGCTTGCCACATGACATGTTTGCTACTACTGAGAATTCAGATTACAAGTTAGATTGTTCACAGCTCCCTCAGAAAGCCAGTGGATTCTGACAGCATTAGAAAGCTGCCTGCGAGGGTGAAACAGACCAACAATAATTCTAAAACAGATCTATAGATCAGCAGTTTCTTTGCTGGCGTGTGACAAACCCTCTGCATGATGACAAGGAGCTAGCGTTGTCGTGCCGCTAATTTCTGCACGGACTAAGACAACATTTTTAGAAGGCTGCACCGTCACATTAAGGTGGCCACGAGCATAGCGTGATACTGATAACCAGCTACACACCGGCTTGCAAACCCACATAGACACTCATCCGTTGGTCACCCTTTAGTCCATCCATTCAGGATTATAACTTGGGCTGTTTTTGTAACAAAACAAGGCCTAATCCTAAATTCAGGGAGCTGTGAATGTGCCTCAACAAATGGCAGACAAATGAGAAGGATTAGCGGGGGCCTGTGAAAGACTGAAAGGTTTGCCATTGATCTACGGTGGTCCTGTTCTCTTTCAGGGCCACTCGGTTTGAAAACCCCACTGAGTAAGAGCATACAGGGCCACTCCAGAGCCCCCTAGGCCACCGAGAGACACACAACAGCCACAATTAGTCTCAGGAGCTGTAATGGCAATTCAATAAGCGCTTTAAAACTGTGCCTCAGTCCGTCTCCCACCCCTCCCACCCTTCCCATTTTCGTCTACATACATAAGATTGGTATTATGAGTGGCGAGGATCTCTTTTTCTTCTTTCCCACCCACCACAGTTCTTTTCAGTCGCTGTGAGAGAAAATTACCACACAGGGTTTCAAAGGTTCCAGGGGCTGTAGTTTGTTGTTGCTGAAGCAGCATGACTTGTGCCCCTGTAGATTTTAGTTAAGACCCTCAAAATGGGCTTTTATTATTTCTTCTTTTGCTGGCGCTCAGGTGCCAGTTCATTTCAAAGCAACCAAAGTAACCTTTTCTGTTCGCTCGGCTCCGTTTGGTGAGGGTAGAAAATTTTCATGATGACTTGAAGTGTTCAGACAGGTGCTAACCTGAGGTCTGTTAGCTTTAGCGACAACATGGCCGCGTGACTCACCTCCGTACAGATCAAAAACCAACACCTGTGCACCTGACATCAACACGACGAGTGCAGAGGACGTCATCTGGACGGCTGTCATTCCCATTCCCCCTGTCTCTCTTTGGGACATTCTTCGTTCGTTTTGCACACTGTTTGTCCCCCCCCCCCCCCCCCCCCCCCCCCCTTTTGCTCCACGATCAAAGGCCGAAGCTTTTGATGGAGAATTCCAAAAGGTTCCTCTTGTTTTGTTGGCGAGTGCACTGACAGGTCGGTGGCAGAGCAATGATAATTACAGCCCCCATTCGGTGTCCCTGGAACTGGCATCGGCGGCCAATTGCGCTCTTAGTCCGAGAAGAAAAGAGGGATTCTTGGAGGGTCAGAAAAGGAGGGCAGAGAGGTAGAGGAGAAAAGACAGAGGACAAAAGGGGTGAGTCAGCTGAGTACAGGCAGAAGATGGAGTTATTAATTCCCATTACAATTACAAAGCTACAACTTGCTTTACATAGACATTATTTTAGATGTAGCCCATTGATTTAGTAGAAATAAAGTTGTCGTATGATCATGATGTGTGCATGTAATAATTCACAGCGCCCACTACTGGACAAAAACAACAATCACTGTTAGTCAAGACATGTTCAGACTACTCTCCTCTACCAGAATACAAGCGTTAATATTGGCAACTACTGCCCAGATCTGGACTGTAATTCTATGTAGATAGGCTATAATCAGGTCTCGGCTACAGTAGGACTCCATGCCATTCTGAGCAGAAATGTACCCCATCCCGGTAATCTGACATTATGACAAGCTGAAAGGTCGGCCTTTGTTCACCCCCGACCCTCCTTTTGTTTTTCCCCGTGAAGCCGCAGCAGCCTCCAGTGCCGCTGGTGGGCTCCTCTGGCATAAATGACCCCGGCGCTTGTTTCATATCGCAGCGCTCCCATCAGTCACAGGAAGCCCCCTTCCTCAGTCACAGGGAGCACCCCCCCCCCACCCCCGCTGCAGGAACATTGATTTAGATGTTAGCAAGACAGTTAGCGCTGCACACTAGGCAAGATTAGAACGCCACGTTTGCACCTGCGGGTGAAGTTCAAAGTATGCTAACGTGACACAGTAAAGCATGATGCAGGGTTTATCCAGGTTTTTTTTATTTAAGTTACCATACTCAGCATAGACCAAGGCACTCACATGAGTTCATGTTGCAGAAGAGAGTCTAAAGACACGTCTGAGATTTTGCCTCATATACAAACTACAGTTACTGGCCTATGACTGAATGCTGTCCATGGGATCACAAATGTATCAGTAAACCATTAAAAAGGACCAAGCAGGGGGGTCTTGAGTATTTTTCTCCCCCATTTTTTCAAACTACAATCCAACACAAACGCGACAGTAATAACAAAAACCCATTTGAAACAGTTAGAGTACAAAACGTTTTAAATATATTAAATGTTCTATAAGCGACAGCAGGGAGGAAATGTTAGCAAGACTTGACAGAAGCAGGATGTGATAACGGTTTACTATTACAGTGGGTTTGACTAAAGACTACTGAATCCGTACCTACGGCCACTATGATGACTTAGAAGAAACTTTGAAGACACCCAGAACCAGTATCACACTGAGGGAAATGGGATTTGGGAGAAGTAGGTAGAAGCATTTAAAAGTCCAGAAAAATCCAACTTTTTTCCCCCAGCAGCTTCATTCTGGTTGTTTTCCAGTCACATATGAAATTACATAAATGTATATATATGATATGTTTGTCTAACTTATGTACAGTTCAGTACAGAAGAGGTCAAACTCTGGGTTTATCCGGGTGGCACAGACAACTCTTTCACGGGCACAAAGTGTTGGCCTTTGTCTCCTGTTGACTAATCTTTTTTATTTATTTATGCCTTCACATTGTATTGTAATTCTTTTAGATACGCTTGAGAATTATTCCAAAATTAGCAAATGCTCAATGAAAGTTTTACATGTTGCATGACAATAGCCCCAAATAATCAGAAAAAAATTCCGTTTGGGTATTTTGGTAGAAACTCTGGGATAGTTCAGTAACTAACGCAGTTGTAACACTTTACAATAAGGGTAAATAGGTTATTAGTTAACGTAGTAATAAGTACTAGCTGAGCATCAATATGTCAATAAAAGAATAACCCTTGTGTTTAGAATAACTTTTTTTTACAATCTTGCCAATTCCATTAACATAATAGAGTGTGAGGAATAACTAATTTTTAATAAGAATTTTTTTTGAAAATAATACATTAATTTACTTTTTTTTTTACCTTTAAAAGAAAAAGCAAAAATCAACCCTGCCACTTAGATGACATCTCATAACCTGCAATTACTGTTGCTAAAGTTAATAAAGATATTTCTGTTTCAATCATGTCTGATTTTAAGCACACATATTGACACATTAATTGTTAGCTAATGCTTATTACTGCTAAATGATTACTGGTGAATAAACGTACCCTTATTATAATTTGTTACAATGTAGTATTTAATATACAAGTAAAATTGTTAACATATTTTATACTTTAACTGGTGGTGCTATAAACTCTGAAAAATGTATTTCCAAGCAATCTATATGCTTGCTCGTCAGTTTTAGTTTTAATTTCTGGAGTGCTAACCTTCCAATATCAGGTTTTCTGTGGAATTATTTGAATAAGCTCATGAGCAAGCTGGCATTCAGATTTGACAAATAAAATTAGCCCAGATTGTTCAGATGGTTCAAAGTACCTCAAAATTATATTTTCACAGATTAAATTAATATTTATCTTAACTGTTTCAGATGCATGTGATCATATTGATCAGAGCATCTAAAACTGGCTAAATAAAACACCAATAGGACATATTTATTGTTCTCCTTATTACCCTTTTGTAAGTTAAAAGTCTCAAGCGGGAAAACACTTTTTTCCAAAACATGCAGTTCATACAGACATGTTGAATAGAGCATAGTTCTACTGCAATGACATCATTAGATCACAGAGAATAACTTAAAAGTACACATTACGCTAATTCTATAAATGTTACAAACTGCAACAAATGTACATACAGTATGGGACAGGATGGAATAATAATCATAATATAATAATAATGATAATAATGAACCGATTGCTGCCTCAGCTACATCAGCATCGTGGGAGAAGCCAGGCGGGGCAGCCTGATGCCGGACAGAGTTCGGTGCCGGGCGGCTAGGACGGGAGCATGGGCAGGAAGTGGGTGGACGGGTGCCTCCGCCGGGCCTTGTGACCTCGCCGCGGCTTCCCCCGTCCGTTCAGCGAGACAAACATCTGCCTGCCGCCGTGCTTCCAGCGGAGGGAGGCGTAAGTGTTGTAGCCGTTTTCCTCTATGCGCTCCTTGAACTTGCAGCTCGGGTTGTACTTCACCTGTGATCAGAGGCAGGAGCACAGAGAGGTTAATGTGGGGGAGGCGTGACTGGGCCGGGCCCACTGGGCCATGAGCCCGCGTCCAACCACAGAGCATAAAATGTGTTGTTGCAGTAAAATACAGTCCAGGTGTTGGTCAGACTTGAATTCGGTTGCACAAACATAGTTGGAACTCTCCAGCACACCACGAAAACATCGTAGGAGTAAACATATAGAGTGAGGAGGTGAAAGGGCCACTTTCTGGTCATCAGTGCAGCAGCAACACGACTGGATGTGGATTATGAGAGGACGTGTCCGCTCCCTCCGCACCACGGATGAGCTCTGGAACTATTCCCCTTGTGTTTTGTTGCATGAAAAAGCAGCCAAACTTGACTTTTTGAGCCCATCTGAGAGTCATAATTTGGAATAAAACTGCAGAAAATTCAATTAAACTTCACTAAACCACAGCTGGTGTCCTTGAGTCTGGGTCTGATGTTGTTGTGTTTTATAGCCTTGCGTTTGATTGAAATATACATTGCATATTAAGAATTATATATAAGGTTTTTTTTTGTTATTTGTTTTATATATGAGGCGCTTTTATATTGACTCTTGAACACTATCAATCAAGACGCTTTACTGATGGTGGGAGGAGATTATGTTGCATCCATATATTTAAGGATCATTGTCATGGTGTCTTCAGGAGCCCCCCCCCCCCCCCCCCCTCCTCACACCAGGATAATATATGCTCATCACAATTAATTGGGTTTTTGTTATTACAGGAGGATGATAAAGGTGCTGAAGTCACTGGTGTTATTACTGCTACAGACTCTTTTTTTTTTTACAAAGCCCTTTAATCTGTTTGTGGAGCTAGACGCGACACCCCTCAGGTCTGATGTGTGTCTGATTTTCACAAAGGGAGGTGATTACTTTTAAAAGCTTGCCGGTGAAACAGCACTTTGCAGATGGCATGCAAGGATTCTTCAAGGAGGCCAGCTGCTTCTTTGTGGCTGCTGGTTGGGTTTCGTGCCGCTTTTATCTATTTTGACAGTGGAACAAGCCGACTGAAGCTGCAGGTATCACAGCCCAGGTGTAGAGCCATGATTGATTATAACGCTCTGACCTTTTCTGGACTTTCCAACAAAAGTATTCCTGACATTCACCATCCCTTTAGTAGAATCGGGCATGTTTGGCTGGGGAGACATTTGGGACCCCTATACCTCCCCCATACCGTCACCCTCTCCTCCCATTCCCGTTCCCAACCTCCCCTACTTGACCTCCAAGAACAATGTTGCTCAAGTTGTATACGCACCGATCCAAACAGCGTGCCTTTCTTGGACATAGCTAAGTACAGCCCGTTGCTGACAGATTTGATGGCGACAACTCCTACACTGACAGATCGGATTTCCATCAGGCCTGGAAAAAAAGGAGAGAACAAGGATGTTTGTTAGAAACACAGACTTACCCGAGCATCCCCATTAAAAGCTACTCTCTCATTAGTGATTAGGATCCAAGCCCCAATTTATTCTCTGGGTAGAGACAACCTACAACAACAACAACCAAAATATATTAAAAAAAGTCAATGACACAGAAGTTCCTCAGGACATGCAACCCAAGAATGCAACTCAGATGTTATTCTACCATTTCCAGGAGGGTTCCAATGTAACCCATTAGTTCTTTACCACATTCGTCTGTTGGGACAGACCCACTGCAGGGCACTGACTGGTTGACTGAGAATCATTACCTGTGTGTGACAACATGCAGCCCAATGTGACCAAAACAGACAACTGGTCATAGTTGAACACTATTTGCATATACAGATTATAATTAATGCCAGAGCAAGATGTTCTGATCCAAAACATGACATTCTGAACTATATCTACTGCAACCAGAGCAGGCATTAATCCCAGGCTTTTCTAGTGATCCCGTTACCTCTGCAGAGCCTCGCATCTCAATCTAGATAAAATCTGGACATGCATGCACATTTTGAACTTGCACAGGCTCATTCGGCCATACTGCCTGCATCCGTTCCAGCCTCCAGCCTCCAGATGTGACAGCACATCCTCATGATGATACCCTGTGTGCTTTACTGAGGGACATAAAAGTTTTGTCTGCTGGCCACTTAAGCCCCCTCTTCAGCTCCACTTCAGCCCATGAAAAAGCTGGCAACCTGTGGGCTAATTGTCTCCTCTGGGCAGTGATGGCAAACAAGTCCCATGTGGTTCACTCTTGATCTGGTTTTTGTCTGCATACCAAAATAAAGGCTCACTCCCACTGTCATGGGTACAACAAGGCGATGTTTGAAGCTGACCTGAGGGTTTGCCACAGGGTCCTGAATAGAAACTAATTGCTGGAAAAGAAGCCTGCTTTTGAATGATGTTTCCTCTGGACTCATTTGCCTGCTCACACCTTCAAAGGCACCCCGTTGTGGTCTGTTATCTGATCAGAGGATGAAATCTCGAGTCTATGCGGAGAAATGAAAAGTGGTGGCACAGGGGGCAAACCACTGAAGGATGTTTGAGAGGAAGCAGTTTGTTGGCTTTGGATAGAACTTGTAATCATTGTACCGGGTCAAGACGCTGAAGGGTAGGGTGACCCAAAGGTGTTAAGAAAGGAAATAGCCATAAAAGCAGCAGCATACCAGAAGCCACCCAACTGACCTACATGCAGCTCCCTTATTACAAATGCAAGTCTTCCAAAGAACAGAGCAGTCCTGCAGCCTTTACGCTTCAAAGTGTGGAAAATGAAGGTTCTCACTTTTAGCCCAACTTTAAATGGCCTTTTATCACAAAATGCTTCTGTCGCACTGTGAGCCTCCAACTGATTGTCTCCATATACGTATGTGTCTAAAGGGTTTTTATTATTTTAAACTAATGGAGAGCTTTTTGGTTCACTGCTCACCCTGCTAACTCATCAGATTATGATGCTCTACCCCAAGTAACCTGTGTCTTCACTCATCACAGTCAGTCTGCTGAGTTTGCAATATGAGCAAGGTGTGTAAAGCAGGTGATTATCATAATCAATATTATGGGTTTGTATTGTCCAACGTTAATGCTGCCTAATATCTAGTCCAATATACATGTCCGTCTAGTCAAAAAGCATAATAGCTGGAGCCTCATTAGCCCCTCTTCCACCACAAGACCTTTTGTTAATTACCCCAAATTTTGACAGATTTGGTACATTTCCACCAAAATTACCTGGTTTAACAACTGTCTAAACCACAAACTTTCCTTGAGAAAAGTACCTTGCAGGTGGTGGGAACTTTCAGTTTTCCTGGAATCGCTACAGTCATTTAGAAAATGGAGCAAAAGAAGAGAAGCTAGGAGAAATGGACAGATGATGTAGGGTAAAAAAAATCATTTTGTACTACATGTAACAGGAGTTATAAGTAGGACACATCCTAAAATGAATATTCAGGAAAAACGTTTGCAAGATTATAAGAAGCTGACAGGCCACAGCAGTGAACCACTGCACCATCTCCCTCGACATCACCTTCCTGATTTGAATATTTTTTTTAGGATTTGAGTTGCAAAGGAAACTCAATACATACAGTTCACCAGAATTTTAATAACCAGGTAAATAAATACTTGGTGATGAAATTTACTGAAAATGCTGGTGGAAAAGAAATGTTAATCTGGCAATTTTGGAGCGACAATTTAATCAATTCAGTAAAAATGATTCAAAATAATATTGAATACTTACTACTTTTTCCCTGACAGACACAATATTGCCATATTTTCTTGTTCTAATTTGTTGAGATGCTAATCACTCTTGTGTTAAGGGCAGCTGCACATGTCACACAATTCCTGTCGCTCTGAAAAGCACATCTGATGCTTCGGCACTTAAAAACACCCATCTGCAACCGTCTCAGAGTTCTGCTTTTTTGAGCCTTAAACACCAGCGGCCGTGCTTACAGAGTGAGGTCATCCACTTTAGGCACGGACACAAAAAAAAGTACAGAGTGGAAAAAAAGAGTAGAGAAAAGCAGGCGAAGGTAAACAAACACAAACTCCTGCGTCTTTCTTCTCTTACACGGCCACCTAAATGAAGCCCTCAGTGTACCCCACAGCTGGGGGAAGCAGGGAATGCCTGAGACAAGTCCATCCAGGTATCGGGCCAGCTGCACCCCCATCACTCTCGCGTAGTCTCTGATCCTGCGAGGAAACATTAACACTTTGATGGCAGCCCCTTTCTTTACAAGCTGTGTTTACAAACACCGGGTGTGCTATGGTTGCACCTGGAGCGTGCAAGGGACTCATAAGCAATTAGCCGAGGCCCGGCATGCGATTGGAGCGCTGCAAGGATTTATGGGGGATTAGTCCAGGCCAATGAAAACCGCTGGTGCCTGAAAGTGGTGCCAGCAGTAATAGCCATCATTTGAGTTCCAGGCACAGTAGGTGTGTTGCAAGGATGTTTGTCACATCTGAGAAATCGCTATGTTGGGTGTACCGTAAATGGCTAAATATCAGGTTAAAAGAAAAATCTAATAAACAAAGTCGTAGAAAGCAGTCCTGAGATGCTGGACCTGCTCCCATCTGCAGCAGGTGTTCAAATTAAAGCTGCTGAACATCAGTAGTGTATTAAATATTGTCTTTCCTGTCCTCCTGTCGAGTAGATGCTACACACTTCGCGTTCATTTCACAGCCACATGACAGAAAAGATGTAAGGGAATGAAGCAGGGATTTCACATCGTCTGGAGGAATTGCTCCAGCCTGGGACGCTTGGCCACACATCTATAAAGACCAGTTAGGTCCTGATAACTCACAGCTTCCCCTTTGAAAAGTCACTCCATTGTGTTCAAACCCTGAGAAATTAGGGTGAAATATTTGTAGCTGTTAGTGTTCACGTTGAAAGTCTGAAAGCTCTGTCCAAGAAGGATATCTGAAAATTCGACTCGTTTTCAAAATGAATAGGGACATATTTGAATTCTAGAAGTATTTTAAATCTTTCAAAGAGCATCACAATTGAAGAACAGAAAGAAATAATGGAGACAAATTAGCTCTTTGTGCCTGTGTTGCTTTGAAAAGTGAAGGTCACTCCTGCCCTGTGTTCTGCTGAGCAAGTATCAACTGATGGCCCTATTGAGCTCGTGAAAACAGTACTTTTGGCTTCCCACTTGCAATTGGCAGGATCTCTTAACCTTTGACATGTTTTGGCTGGGACTGTCAATAAGCTCAAGCTGCCACTACAAGCAAATCCTGCACTATACATGTCTAGTCAACTGTGGACTTGCCATTTATTTCTCCTCTATGGGATTTTTAAAAGCATAGAAAATGTCTTTTAGCCAGTCTCTTTTTTTTACTCTTTCTTTTCTTTCTGTCCCCCATTTTTTGGACGTTAGCCCATCGTCAGATCATTCAAGCCTTTTCTGACTTTGAAAAAAAAAAGCAGAATGGAAAGCAAGAGACACTCTCACGGGGTTTCCTTTTGTCAGACTCATAGTAATGGGGTGGGGGGTGGTGGTGGTAAAGGGTGAGGGTACTGGTTATAAGATGTGGAGTTCGTAGGTGGGGGCAGCTGGTGACATTGCCCCCTCCCCACCGCCCCCGATAAGTCTTTGTTACTCACCTGAGAGGTGAAGAGCTAGACAAGATCTTATTAATGATCGAGCGCTTTCAATGGAGTTCTACAAAGTGCGGCAAAAAAGGTCTTTTCAGCACATATTTTAAGCAGGAAAAAAGCAAAAGACAGAGAAAAAGGAGTGAGAAAAAGAGATTTTCCTGCTCATTTCCCTCCTGTCTTCTTTTTTGTTCCTTTTCCCAGGTCTTGAATTTCTTGGGTTGCCCCCTTGAGCTGCCCTCCATGGCTCAGTGCTCAACCAGAGCCGAGCCTGGGAATCTTGGGGTTCCTGCTGTGCTCCTGCTCTTGATTGACATACCTTTTCAATTATTTCACAGTTTGCTTGCTTTCTAAATGAAGAGAGCCCTGTTGTTTTTTTCCTTCTGCCCTTCTTTTCAAAACACAAGCTTTTCATGTCGGGTCTGGGCTGCTGGGCCTAATGGCTGTGACCAGCACCTTTGATCTGCTGTGACCCCCTCGAAGGGTCTGGTACTGGGCGAAGCAGCCGCCTGTGTGTATCAGCGCAGACAAAGGCAGCATCACTCACTATTTCTTTAAACACCTTGAGACATTACCATGAGAACAGGCTTTCTGGCGGAGGCCATCACAGGTGTTGCCATGTGGACAATTTGACATTAACCCTTTAATTGTAGAGCGGGCCATCTTTTTCCTGTTAAGTTCTCCAGCACGGTGGGGGTGAGGGGGCAACAGATTATATACATATGTTGCATATTTCTTTACCATGCTCAGAACTGATTGATCTTGTAAAAAAAAATGATTTTTAAGGCTTCATAAAATGAACTTTTGACATAGTGACCATGTTCGCTTTATAAATATGGATATGCAATGCACGAATGAATCCACCAAGAGAAACTCGCATCCGTATGAGCGAAATGAGTAGTAACTTATTTTTTGGAACCATTCAGTACGTGTAAATGATGACATGTATATGCATTTGTTAAACTATAACTGGCAAGTTATAGTTTAACAAAACCTGTCAACGGCATAGCCTGACCAGAGTTGGAATAAACTGAATTTGTCAAAGTCAAACAACCGTTGTATGTATGTGCCTTCATTGGCCCTGAACTGGCTGGGCTGTGGCCAGGAAATGTTCCGTGGCATAATGTAACAAAATATGTGATGAAAAAAGAATAAAGCCATTAACATGGTGAATTTTAGAGCAAGAGTGATGCATGTATGGACAGACTGTGGTTCATGGTGAAAAAAATCAATGAAAAATGAATAGTTGTCAATATGCAATCACTTTTAAGGTGATGTTCTGAAGTGTGAGGTCAACTGGAAGAGGGTTTTATTAGTATTTAGCTAAAGGAGGCAAATCACCTGATAATTTAGTAGACTTGAACATACGTCATACGTTATTTACTGTGGCGCATAAATGGGGACACAGGCAGAAGTCCTTTGCACTGTAGCTGTTGCTCAGCCTCAGTGGCTCAGCTTAATGTTCATATATGACCTCTCTCCAGGTTCATACCCCCGCTGGCAGCCCGATGGAAATGTTTTCTACTTGGTACCGGAACTAAACTCATTTTTCCTGTAGTTGGTTCAGTAATCTGAAGATAATATAAACATTGTGTGCAGAAATGCAGGTAAAAAAAACTGGATCATATCAATGCAGGTAATGAGTACAGAATAGTAATGTTTTTAGTGGGAATCAGTCGATTTGACGCAATAATTTACATCGTGATGGAGGCAGGAAAAGTTCATAACCTCTAACATGAATCTCTTTACATAGAACTGTGGTGATCATTATGGATTTTATGCATCTCTGACCAAGACCTGGTTTCAATGTATATATAAGCAAATATATGTGTTTGATCTTAAACGGAACTCAATCAGCTTCTAAAAGAACCTCGAACATGCTCAAATTTTCTGTGCATGTAAATATCTTGATAGTCCCTCTGCAACCATCTCGAATTTCTTATTTTTTCCTGACTAGAAGTATCAGGTGCCTCCTGCAGATGTTGAGATTGTACAGTCTAACAGCTTTTGTGGGCTCATCAGTCTGCACGACTTCTTCAGAGTGATTGCTCTTCCAGTGGGAAGTATCCAGCAGGCGGCTGTTTTCTGCCTACTTTCAAGCAGCCAAGACAGATTCACAAAAAATTTTTAGCCTTAAAAGGAAAGGCCGTTGATCAAAAATGCTCAAAAGTCCAATAATGATGCCAAATCAAAAGGGATTTGTTTCCCTGGGGCAATCAAAGAAACACATGTACTGATTGTACACAGCATTTGTATTAAGAAAACACACAGATCTCAGATAAAGGCTTTGTCAACTGACAAAAATAGGGAAAACATGGTCCTCGGTATGTAGCAAAGAAATCAAAGATGGGCTGGAAATCAGTGCGCAATGTTGCTGGCTGGGCCACAATAGAGAAATCAACATACAGTAAGTCATCAATGTTGTCAAAAACCTCCCAAAATGCCATGAGCTGTGTTTAATCACAGCATGGCTGGTTCTTAGACTCTTTACTGTGTGAAATCGATCCACACTCTCCATATTGATTTGTAGCTGGCAGATAAAGCAGTGGCTCAACAGGAGGCTCATATACTGGAAGTCTGACAGTAATAAATGTACAGTAGGAAGTGATAGCAGGGCACTGATGATCTCATTGCAATGAGTGGCTTGGATGAAAGCTGATCTCTAGCTTCATAAGGCAGGAAGACAATTTATATGTAGAAAGCTGTCCGGCGGACTTTACCAGGCATACCTGCAGTGTTTTTGTTTAATCGGGTTGCTCTGTTAGATGGAAACTCCGGTAAATAAAAGGGTGACAGTTGAACTCCAGCAACTGTTCCTCTGGTTTTGACAGAGTGGCTGAGACTGATTGTGGTGATGCATGCTCAGCAGGGCTCAGATCAGGGAGGATCAGATGGAAACTGATCACACAGACGCCAGATTAGCCGAACACCAAAGGATGGGGTCGGATGACGGCACACATGCATAACACATACACCAAAGATACTCTAAACTGAGTGAAAGGAGAGTAAACATGGGCTGCCTGTGAACCATGACTTCAGTGGAGATTTCCTCCTGGAAAATAGGCTTCATCGGGCAGGGTTTTGACCTCTGGGATCACAAGCTCATGGCCCTTGATTAGCAGATGCTGTGGTATCTCCCAATGGCTGTTTTAGCTGAAATGACTAAAATGCTGTTATGATTTAAGGTTTATAAACCATTACATTTATTCCTGTCTAGTTTGGGCCAAAATACATTCCGAATTATTTTAATCAATCCGATAACTTCAGGGAGAAAGCCCACATTATATCAATCTATTCCCTCCTTCAAAATAAAAGCATGTCTCTGCAACTGTGGGCTTCACTTTAATGCACGAGGGAGCACTGAGCTGCATTACTTCTGTAGTGCAAGGCCCGACCTTTGACCTTTTTTGTGTGTCTGGTTTTCACCAGACTGTCAGTGATATAAGAGGCTGTGAGTATTAACACATCCAGATGTCAGCATTGTAGAGATGTCAACAATGTCATGAGCTTTATTAAGAGAGACGACGCACAAAGTTACAGTTTATTGCTCAGTTACGATTCTGCTGTGAATCAAATGTGTTTTGTTCCCTGCTGCTACAGCTATAATAAGCGTTACCTTTGTTCATTTTATAAGCTATAAAAGTAATCCAGGTATGGAAACAGATTCAGATTTTGTTCACCTTTCAGCTTCCATGTTCAGTCATTTTGTTGTGGCTCAAGGCTTATTTTGGTTTATGTTGGTGGGTTTTCTCAGGTTTCCCTCACAATACAAAAGAGGCACGTTGAGTCTCCAGACAGAATGTGATGAAAAAATGACTTTTTTAGCATTTAAAAACATTTAATCAGGCTAAAAATGCATGTTATGCAACATCCTTGCAAGATTACAGGATTATAAAAAAGCTATAAAAAACAGTCTCTTTAAAAGTAGTGACTGCTGTGTGCATGCGTGCATGTGTGTGTCTGTCTGAGAGAAAGAGAGATGGCCAATGAGCATGCAGCATTTTCCTCTCATCCTCTAAGGTCTCCATTACTCTTGTCTTTAAAGTGTGGTGCTGCATCCCACCAGAATTCACTTCATCACACACATTTACACCTGATAGTATCTTTGTCATTAATGTATTGTCAGACATGATACCGCACCTTAATGACAGGTGAATTTGATGCCTAACTCTACTTGTCTCCATTTCTTCTAGTGCGCTGTCTGCCCCTCTAACATTTCCTCTGTTGGGTCAGTCCTCCTGTTCCTCCCTTGTCTGCTCCAGACATGCATCACTGCTCACTCTCACAGCACTACAATATTTTATGTATTTCTTGGAGACCACCATGAGAAATGTCTGTCAGTCAGAATTCTGCCACACACAAAAATAAACACATTTATTTTTGGGTCAAACCCAAGCCACATGCCAGACTTCAGCCAAATCCACGCTCAATTGCTGTTTGAGTTATGAATGTAATGATTATACTGTACAACAGATCCTGATCCAGAGCAGGAAAAGTCACAAAATTGCAATCAATTGGTCCTTGACTCCTATCCAAGACATGAATTTAATTTATATCTGAACTCAACTCAAGATTATGGTGTAATAATATAGAATAGACAGGTAAATTTAACTGCAATCATACAAAATTATTATTTATATTGAAAAGCTTTTGGCAGCAGAGATGCAGACATACACCGATATAAATATATCTTCCTAAATACATACAATATTTTCAAATATAAATTCCAAACAGGGACCTAAGCTGAACTGTTTACTCTAACCACAGAGCAAAACATTCAACCCAACATGCCAGAGAACCAGACCGGACCCTGCAGACCCCAATGAGCTCAGATTCTCTGGTCTGTTTCAGCGGGCGCATTCAGAATTCCTGCACATTTCGAATTACTTCCCCTCCTGTTTGAACCGATTAGAAATTGGAAGATGATGAAAATAACAGCGGTGAAAATAATCAGCAGGAGTGTTTGTGGCCCCTCTTTTTACGTGCTTGAACCTTTACAGATGTAAACATGCTGTAACGTTCAGAATCATCCTGTAAACACTATGTTGTGTCCAGGATGCTGCCAGATAAATACACACACCATATTTTTAAGAATTCTTTTCTCATTGACTGACATCTTGAACTATTCTTACTCATTCCATTTTATGATTCATTTTCTTTCACTGATCCTAAGACAAATTCAGGTTCTTTGTCTTTCATCACCCCGGATCAAAATTTCTGCTCTACGTGTTAGGAAATATCAATCGCTGTTATTCAGTATCAATCGTTAGATTTCGATAGAATCGTAGCGGCAATTTATAGAGTTGCAGCCTGTTTGTGTGGCTGTTCCCCTTCCTGCCAGTCTGAGACACTAAAGGAGGTGTAAAGAAGATGCTGCTCTTCTCTACAAACCCCAGCTGAGCTTGTTGAGCCTGTGAACAAACTACATGTTGCTGATCTGATGAAAACTGACTCCCACACTCCCGCGGCCCCAGCCCAGCCGCAAGGGGTGACACTCTCTTGCAGACAATCCAAAGGCCGGTCCTCTTTCAGGACTCGCGCTCGGCCCTTTTACCCCCACCCCTTTCATATGGTGCTGCTGGGAGAAGTACTCCGGGGATTAACCTAGCCAGGTCTTTCAAAGGCCATTAGAGCAAATTACAGGTATCTTGTTACTGGTGCACTGGGACAGGCCAGGTGAGGGGCGCAGAGGCCATACGGGAGAGCAGGGGTCAACTTGGGACAAAAAGAGAAGGCCACCCTGGGCCCCACTCTATCGGAGTGTCTCCCTGGCTCCACAAACTGGTAGTCCTGAACCCATGAATGGCTCACTTGATGGGACCTCAGAAACATTGTCTCGGTGCCGTAACTTTAGCCTTTATTTTCTCGGTAACCCCCACAGCCCAGTCCCACAACTCACACGCCCCAGCCTGCTTTTCTTGTCTTTTTGATGTGAGCCCGACTTTACCCCGATAAAAGATCACACAAGAGAGACATCGGGTCATCAATGGCAACACGGGGAGTATGAGAAAAACTCTGCCAACTGGCAAAAACCCCGCCTCAGGCCCCAAATCTAATTCGAGTCACCCCAACTTTTCCTCGGACCTAAACTTGGGCTGTAATGGCAACCACACGTTAATGTCTGCTCTGTCAATGTATCAGTACGCTGCAGGCCTCGTCAGCCTGATGATGGTGATAAAATTGTGGAGATGGCCAGAGGGAGTTCCGCATCCTGCCATTTTCTCTAGACAGCATGCACCCCTGTGTGCGCACACACGCGCGCACACACACAAACAAGACTTCTGATAACTTGTATCAGCCATACTCATGCAGATGGACACACACACAGACACGCACCCACACACACAAACATGCCTCACCCAATCCCAACCGGTGGATGACAATCTAGTGGAAGGGTTGCGGAAGTGTTTCATTAGCCAATTACCGCTGCTAGATAAAGCCTGCGTTCCCACAGTCCGTGAGGGCTGGGGGGTCAAATGTGACCAATTACCCCCCATCCCCTCACAGGACAGATTAGTCTGTCTGATTTATCCCCAGACAGACTGACCCAATACTCCTGAATCACCGTCAACATCTGGATGTGTGCGGACAGAAGTAAAACAGTGTTTCTGTTCAAAAAGGGATACAGATGTGGATGGGAGAAGGATTTAGACGGTGTAAAGACTCCATGGTAAAAAAAAACCTTATATCTTAATCTCTAATGGTGTAAAAAAAATTGAATAATCTAAATCAACATGCTAATCAAAGTTTAACTTGCTTTTTGATTTCTAGCTGATAAAGAATTTTACGGAGAGATTTAATCAGTCATTATGATCTTCTATGTAAATGTGTGTTTGTGTGTGCATGCATGTGTGTGTTCTACTACACGCTGTCTCCATGACAGTGATTAGTCTGTCCTGTCATCAGTAACTCTGCGGTAATTCAAACATGGAACGCTAACTTCCTTGGACATGCTAAGTTGTGATTGTATGTAATGGATCATCAGTCAGTTCATTAGGGCGCTCCAGGATGTTGAGTGGCTGAGGTGAAGACCTTTGGCTGATCAGACCATAGAGTTACAAACAGTGGTGGGGGTGGACCGTCCAGCTAGAGAAGGTAACAGGAGAGGACAAGCCTAGGGGGTGGGTGAGCGACGCTGTGGAGGGATGGTGTGGTGTGGCTGAGGGATGGCAGGGGTGAAAAAGGTTAACGAAGCCCACTGCGCGCTCGTCTGTGTCTGTGTGGTATTGAGGGGCTGCAATCTTACCGACTAAGGTTGTTTCTTTAATCAGGACAACCCAGGCAGACTGCTACCAAATCATGCATCACATCCGTAAAAAGCAAATAGCAAAATATCAAAGGCTTCGCAGATAGTTACGAACAGATCTGCCTGCCGAGAGCTTTGTGACTCACGGCCTCTGCAGTTTCCTGCCCTTTGGTACCCTGGGAGGAGTGGTGGGGAGAGCAGGATCCACACTAGACTGAGGTCATTCCCCTCTGCAACTAAATTGCAGTAAACTGGTGTTTGGCATCTGTGGGTGGTTTAGGGTGGCCGTCCAGATCCAACGCAATTAGGACAGAACAAATGCCCTGTTTGAAGCTTTACCTCCATCATTGCTGTGGTCTTAACAGAGCTACTGACTAGCCTCCACAAAGAGGTGACCCAGAATTCCCTGACAATTAATCAAACGCTCTCTATACTCAACTTTAATTTTCTTTTTAAATAGGTAGTTGGACAAGTTTTATAAGCAGAACAATACAGAACTAGAAATAAGCGCTTGTAGACCAAAGGTCTTCCCCCTACATGTGAGTTATACCCGTAGTGTGGGGTGTGTATATCTATATATAGTACAGTATAAGCCCTTTGGCATAAGATCTTTTAAAGGTCAAAGTCCCTCCGGAACATCACCAAAATGAATCATGTGTTCATTGACCAACTATAAACACTTCGGGAAAATGTCATTTCAATCCATTCATAACTTAAGTTTATATGTTATTTTACTAACAGACAGATGTGGCACAGGAAACAAATCCAAATTTCTGTTTGCCGACCCTGCAGAAAATAATCCAAGCTACAGAACTTGTAATAGATGAAGTTATTTTCTTGCCGCTACTTGCGCGAACTTTGACCTGGATTTTGTTATTGTACTCTGCCCCAGAAAATCAGTTAATTAACTGATTAGATCCTTGTAAATCAAGCATCTAATTACAGGAGATGAGGTATACATCTGTCATACTAATATAAAAACAGGGCGGATGGTAAGTCAAAGATATTAAGATAAGAATCAAATTGTGCTGTTTAACATCCTCTATGGCCATAGAAGAGAACATAATGAGTGGATTTTACTTTTGAGGAAGGCTGTCCTGTCGACATGATACACTGCTGATATATGTCATAAAACGGAACATAAAACAGTTTACACCCCATTTTTATTAAAACAAACAAACAAACAAACCAAGTAAAATTCATAAAGCAGCATATTGGATAAATAAATATAAATATATCTGCAGTAGTTGTAAGTTCGGTAAAAAGAAAACCACAAAAACCCAAGTTTGATTGAAGAATACATGGACAGCGTGTGCACGTGTGGGCCAGTGAGTTTCCAGTGAGTGAGCACCCAGACACAGAATATTCCCTGGCCTGAGTTTGCCCCATATTTACATTATTAAAATGAGACAGGCGCACAGAGAGGTGACAGAGGACACGCGAGTGAAGATCTGCGGCCCTGTCAGAGCTGTCTCCTGCTCCACTGGCTAAAAGGCCCTGACCCCAACCCTATCCACTGCAGGGGAGGAGACGAGACATTAGGGCAGAGGCAGACATGGTGAGAGGTGGAGAGAGGGAAACAGAAAATGAAACAAAAGGATGGTAGTGAAAGACAGACGGATAGATAAACAGGTCAAAGCAGCCTTTATCTACCCGGAGTTCGCAGTGTTCGCTCATTTGCGCAGGTTTTATGGTTAGCAGGAGGCAGACCAATTAGAACTGTAACAAGAGGGATTATCATATATTGTTCAGCCGTATTCTGCTTTGATCAGCGCACGACAGGAGAACAAGAAGGCAGCAAGAATGAGAATAAACACCAGGAGTGACCTGATGTCTGGGGGAACCATGTTGTCCTGACTGGTCTGTTGTGATGCTTTGTGCCACCATCTGTGTTTTAATGAGGAGCACGAGCTTCCAGACAGGGAAAATACCAGTGTGCACACAAATTTGCACATGTCACATGTATGCAAACACACACACACACACACCCTCACACGAATATACATAGACCCGAATTGAGTGCAAGGTAAAGTCTGGTTCGTATTAACCATTAGGCAAAGAAAATGCACATCTTTTTCAGTTTAGAGTCCACTTCACGCTCCCCCAAGTACATGTACAAACACAGACGCATGCATTCTTACTGTACACACATACACATTCAAAGCGTCCTGATGCAATCCTCCCATTCTGTTCGCATCAATTTAGAGGAACTGCCTTTGAGACAGAATGCAGGTCTGAGTGCATGTGACCTCAGAAAGTGTATGGTCTCAATCTGGTGGAATGCACGAGAGAGCGTCTTCAACCTTCCTCATTTGCATTAATTATCCTCCTTCAGGAAATGCAGCACGGTTATTCAGTCCAGACACGTCTTCAAAGCATCACAGCTTCAGGAGGAGGCTGTTTACCTAATGGAACAAAATTCCTCCATTTTCTTCGAACACGCGCACACACATGAACGTAACCGCCTCCTGTCATACCAACTCAGCATGTTGGTTTTCGGTTTTGATGTCAAGTCTGCGTTGTCTTCCGTGTGGTCTGCGTGTGGCCCCTGTAGACTAATGCACTCTTAAACATGTGCCTCTATCACTTTAGCTACTTCTGCCTGTCTGACAGACACTGAAGAGTCGCTCCAGGAGTTGAGATGAGGCGTACCGAAATGTTGTGCATCAGCTGCATTATGGGAAACGGTCTCAGACATTCAGGCTGTCGAACTCACTATGACCGCTGTAAGTCAGGCCGGCTTCGTCTAGTAAGGGCGTATCAAGATGTTAGGCGGCCACGCGGCTGCGTTTCAATGACACCTAAACGTTATCTCCTCATGGGACATGGAGTTTTCTAATGGAACTTTAAAGTTTCCTTTTTGTTTGGGTGCTAAAGCTTTGACACTTTGCTGTCAGCACACAACAAGTGGTGGCGTTCTCAAATAAAAGCAGTTCTGCGCGGATGAAAGTGAAATAAATGAAAAAAATTCTCTTTATTTGATGTAAAAACTAGTTACAAGGAACAATAACGCCGGCGATATGTGTCAGCGTGGAGAATTACTTCCACTGAGGTGTCGTGACTCCTTTTATGACTTGATTGCTTTACAATAAGCCAGTATTTAGCTGTGTAGGTTGTGGTTTCTTTGTACGCAAGAGCTGTTTATGGGAAATGGACAGACTAAAGTCTAGTGTACGTTCACACAAGTGCCATGTGCTCCTCTTACATCAGGCTACAAAGTGGGGAGACCCAGATTTGCCAATGTTACATGTAATAAACTCAAAAGGACGTGATTTTACAGTCCCTTGTTGCTTCCTTTATGAGCTCGACCAAATCTCCCAGATTTGTCTGTAGGGCAACAGGTGCATTACATTCCTGCTCTTATTGCTTCCTGGTCTGAGGCTCCTTGTGATTTTTAGGTTCAATGTGAACACCTTTAAAGTTCTGTAGCATTAGCTAGTCAGCCGTGGTTGTATTTAGAGTTGCCAAGTTGTCCCCCCTCACCTCCCCTTCAGGAGGGGGGGGGGGGGGGGGGGGGGGGGGGTCTCTTTCAGCTGCTTTATTCGCGGGCCAGTGGCTAAGCGCTTTCCAAGACATGATGTCTGGCTCCGTTTCTGCAGGGAGGAGAGAAGCTTTATGGGGAAGGCCAAAACAAAATCATTAATGCGTCTCAGATTATTGAAGGCAGAGACGGAACCTGTTCCCCATGACTCAGTGGGCTGAACACGTCAGCGCGCTCGCTGTACATCGTCAGATATGACTGACAGCTGCTCCTTAGTGAGAAATTCTAACATATGCCTGTTCCCAACGGATTTTATTGCGTGATCGATTTACACTCTCTCTGAAAAGCACAAAGAATTAACTTTGACATATTTTTTCCCCCTTTCCACACGGTTTTTAAAACAATTTTCTTTTTATAAATGACTTCATTTCTTTCTACTCTTTCATGAATGATTACATTTATTTTAGGCCCTCTCTCTGCCTCCTAAAAACAGCTGGAGCTTTTCCTCCTTGATCTGGAGTGATTAAATTCTTCAATTTGTTGTCCGTGAGGGTTTTTCATCTACCAGTGGCTTTAAGATCCACATAACTGGCTCCTGGCGCTGTGAAATCTACTCTTTTGTGTTGGATTCACACCCACAGGATGTGCAGAGCTCTGGGATTCAGTAACAGAAGAGGCTGCTGGAGCCAAAGTCAGACTCTATAAACCCACTGATGAACCCTGTAAATCCCAGTGAGGTGGTGCCTCCAGACTGCTAAAGTTCGGTAGCTACTAATTGCTACATTTCTGGAGCCCATTCATGACATCAAACCGCAATGGTAGGACCGGGAGATGCTCGGCTAATTAAAAAGGAGAGTGACACTCTTGTACCGCTGTTCCCAGGACGGCGTGTTCTAAACATCGTCAGCCATGTTTTCTTTAGATTTCCTTTTAATACCTGAAACAGCTGTCAGACCGTTGATTTCCTTTTGTCCTGCGTCAATTGAGGACAGTTCCTGGGTCAGTAATGAAAGCATGATTTGTGGGATTTTTCACTCCCGTTGGCATTAAAAATGTCCACGAATGGTCTCTGGATTGAGAAGACCCAGAAGAAACCTTACATAAGGCCTAATGAGCAACGGGAAACGCTCCAGCACTCCTCCAGCCTTTAATTTCCACCTCAATGCTGAGCAAAGCACGCCCCGGCCCTTCTGTAGGCTGGCCTCATTAACATGTGTATTCTCTTGATTTAAAACACCAAAGGACTTCCTTCAGCCAGGTGCTTCCCTCTTCAGCCCCTCCAGCCGCCCTGATGTTGATCCAGTCACACATGCCCGTCTGAGCTCATGCAGAATTAATGGCGAGTCACGGTGAGGCTGCAGAACGTCCACGACAGATTGAATGTTCTCACAAAATTGCAAATCCTGCAGACCAGACATGGATCTGTGTCTTCCCTTAACTTTGAAGCTAAACTGCAGGTGTTAAAATAAGATAAAAATATACCGTAGATTTATTTGGGCTTGATTTTATGATCAAAGTTACTCTTCTTAGGAAAATAAAAACCATTTTTTAAATAAAAAAAAACCCCAAAATGAACGGAAATTTCCTAAAAGATTTTGAATCCAAATCCACATAGTTCTGCATAATTATTTAGTAGTTTCTTTCTTCTTTTTTTGCATTTCTAAAATAAATGTGACTTCTGCAATTAAAATACAGCAGCAAATAAAAAGCTGTTCATTTAGTAAAATATAACAAAAACAGAGACACAATGTACAGTTATATAGTCTTTAATCTGGATTGTTTTCTTTAATTTTTGCCATAATATTATTTCTTTCTGCACTTTTTGATTTTCCCACAGGACTTGTATTCAAACATAACACCTGAATTCTTAAATCACATGTTTGCATAGAATAGAAAATGTGTCGCTCCAAATGTGAGACTTAATGTGCTTTAGATAATATCGCCTCGAATCATTTACAGTGGGGGTTAATTCCATTCATCAACACGCACTTTTTTCACTTTCTCACTTTCAAGAAAAGTCCGTCTCCAGACTTTTAAAGACAACTTTGAACATATTCCCCAGAATATTTCAGCAGGGTGGAAGATTTTCTTCCCATGTGTCACATCCAAGCCAAACACACCAATGAACTTGGAGAACTGACACATCAAACAGGCAACATGCTGCACACCGAGGGAAATTTAGTCAACACATCCCACCCTGGCTGTGAGCGGGACGTGGCTGTGGAAGGAGGAAAGAGCGACCCTGGCCTGATTATTGCAGTGTGGTGAGCTTAATTCTTAAGGGTGAATTAAGGGAACGCAACTACCTGGAGGCTGTATAAACAAAAATGAAACTTAAGAAACTGTAGATGAATACAGACAGCAAGCAAAACAAAGGCTTTGCACTCATAGTTTGATTTAATCTTTAAATAGCAATTTTATTTCCTTCCCTGCATTCAGGACTACTTGCGTGTAGCTCTATACAATTTTCTCTATTGATTGGTTGCTAGGCGTGCTCCCGAACCTCTGCTGCTGTCTAATTAGCAGGCCATGACCGATGACCCTGAGCAGGATATGATGCGTACCTGCCTCTGCAGCTTTTCTAAACACTTGGGTGTGTTTTTTTCCTCTCGATCCCTCACTGCTTTACCGTAGGTCAAAAGAAAAACACTTTGCGACACCCTCCCTTTTTCTCCATCTAAGTGCTGCGCTGTACACTTTCTTGTGGCCATTTTGAACCATTTTAGCATCAGCTGGCTCGTACTTACATATCAGTCTAAAGTATATTTGCTTTATGTGACTTGACAAGCTGTACTCAGGCAATAGCTGAGGCATTTGTCTTTCCAATTTCTATCAGAAGCTGATCTGATTAACGATCGCAAACCTTGTAAGCTTGCGTTTTGCTTGACTCTAATTTATTTAAGGAAAAGCCATCCAAAAAGGACATTATTCTCATAACACCAAGGGAGCTGATACATTCCGTATTGATACGTATGAATTTTACCCGTGGCTCTCTCGCTTAGAGGGTTATCGATGAGTGTATCACACGCCTTATTTGGACCTTATTCTTGATGAACTGAAATGGATGGCTGACAAAATACTAAACCATATTCATTGGGCCTGGGTGCTTTGCATTTGTCCCCATGTCCCTTCATCCTCCATCCAAGCCAGTCTTCCTCCCTCTTCCCTCAGCTGTTCCATGCCCCCGCTCCACTGGGATTGATACAATATTTTCCATCCTCAATTAGCAGAGAGCCTGTTGACTAATTCCAACTGTTTTTGCACCTGAGAGCTGGGAGCAGGGGCTGGAAAAACTGAGTGGGGTGGAGGTGAGGGTGTAGCAGGCAACACAGAGGACAGAGGGTTCGGCCAGACAGCTGGGCTCGGTTTTTGTCTAGGGATGTTGTCAGCACTGCTGTATCGTGCAGAAAAACAATAAAAGTGCAGACATTTTGCACTTCTAAGGGGATGTATATATTGCAATTTGGCATTACACCCCCCCCCCCCCCCCCCCCCCCCCCCCCACCCAAAAGAAAACAGTTGAACTGATTTTAAGATCTTTGCAATAATTTTTTTGTCCAGTTTTGCCCCGTGTTGAGGGTCAACCACAGACTGAACCCAGCATCTACACGACGATGGGTTGATGCCGGGTGCAAGCACACACCCTATAGGAGCGCAGAAAGGATCGTTGTTTCCAGAGGAAATGAGAGGATGATGTCTAAAGTGTGTAAGGACATTACCTCCTAGGGGACTGCACTTTCTCAGAAACCTGCTGCGCCCTCCCCACCCCCCCCAACTTAAATCACGCTTACATTGAAAGATATTCAGAACTTTGGGAATGCTAAGTAAAAATTTGGAATTGCTGCCACTCATCCACCTTGTCTAGAAATATTTGGATGTTTTTGAGCGGTCATTTGTTATGTGAGCTGACAAACCATGTATTACCTGAGAGCTTGGGCAGCCTTGTGGGTCTGGGTTTAACGCGCTAATCATTTGTCGCAAGTGGAATTTTTACGAGAGTGTTTGGTTTTGAAAGATTCTCCCAGGTGACTAATTCTGACAGGTTAACAAATGTCATTCAGTCTGCTGCTGGAGTTTATTGAAAGAGTGACAACAGACAGACCGGCCCATTAGCAGTTCGCCGCAGCTGCTGCTGCCCCCAGTAGCCTTATGGAAAAACTCTGACTCACCCACTTGTGTAAAAGGCATTAACAACCAAAAACATAAATATTGCCCTCAAAGGCATTAACATCTCACATGGATATCCAGTCAGTAGTCAGCCTGAAGTGAATGTCAAAGGGGTTCAGGTCATCAACGGAGTCGGCCCACCTGACCTGATCCAACATGTGGAAAAAACCTTTATCTATAAACTGGTTAACTGACTGTTGTTTTCTGGGAGAATGTGCATCTATTTGGAAATGTATGTGTACAACACTGATCATGTTGGGAAGTGTCTGATCTGAGCAGGTGCTATATGAGGTCAGTCATTTGCACTTAATCTTTGTGCATGATTCCTAGAAAACAACGACTAATGGTTATTTATCCAAAAGAAACATTACTGCTGACATCCACAGCTTCCTGAAATCAGGCTCAACACACATTCAAGATAACACTGATCAAAGGATAACAGGCACACAAGTCTAAGGAATCTGTTTCCATGTACACCTGCCTTTTACGACTGACATCCTTTCGTCACAGATTTGACAAGTTTCTCCCTAGAGAAACTTAAAAAAATTTATTTTTTTTTCCAAGGTCCAGCTTGTCTCACCAACTGATGCAAAATGTCTCTCCTCAAGTCAGTTTTCATGTGCCGGCTCTCCCACAGGGAGCACAAATCCACACCAGGGTATTCCCTCCTTACCTAGCAACCCCCTCTCACATACTCTAAACACAACACAAATAGCTCAGCAGTGGCTGAACCTTAGGATATCCCTGTGAACTGCCATAAAAGTGAACAGATAGGAAAATACAGGTATAAAGATAAAGTCACAACGTCACAGGGCATCCCGTCCATGACAACACCCAGTAAACACTTCACATAGAGAATATCTACTCACTGTCTGGGTAGTTTTTCCGCCGGGTGCCATCCACCTTGCCTGTTTTGTCAATGCAGAGGAAGAACTTGTTGGCCGAGTACAGCCGCCGTAGTCGGACATCACCCTCTAGGTGATTGTAACTGCGAGTGTGCCTCTCAAGCGTCCACGAACAGTTAAGGCCGCCTGCCAGCACCTGAAAGGGTTCGCGCCCTACCCCAGGAGGACAGGCCCCGGTTGTGGTACCGGCGGTGACCAGGAGCAGGATGAAGCATGCCAGGCAGAGGGAGGCTGCGGTGGGCAGGGGGACGGCTCGTCCAGTGGACACAGTGGCGCTGATCAGTGCAGGTTCAGGACAGAGATGAGCTATGGGCGGCGTCCATCTGCACATGGTGGGTCAGACTCCCAAGGTGCACCTTGTGCAAGCTGTAGGCATGCTGGTGATCTCTAGTGTGTCCCAGTGGAGGGATGACAAGAGGGTGGGAGCCCTGAAGTGAGCAGGGAGGGAAATGGCATTCACAGAAGACTGCTCGGACGTGACAGATGACCAGTCCCAGCAGCAGGCCCTCTTATAGCAGCAGGCTCGTTAAAGGTCCTCCAGATGTCATCTCCGGCTTCGACTGTGTTTCTATTGACCCGACTGTTTCTCAAACTGTTGTCGTAACAGGAATCCACTTTTAAAAGTTCCTCTTTAGTCTTGCTCCTCGTTCCTTCTCGGACTGAAATCTTCTTTCCTGACCCACAGATGAAGTCCCGGGTGTGTGCGAGGATGCAGGTGTGTCCCCCTCCGTTTGGTTGTACCGCCTGGTTTAGCACGAGTGTGTGCCAGTGTGGACGTGTGCACCTTGCGATGCTCTACTCTTTCCAGCTGAATAGGAACAAGGTGCCTGTCTGAGCTGCTGACCCGTGGCTGAGAGGGAGTTGAATGAAGGTTGGTGACTGACTCTGTGTGTGTATGTGTGTGATACTAAGAGAGGGAGAGAAAGAAAGGGAGAGGGAGTGAGTGAGTATGGGAGGGAAAGAGCCGGTGTGTGTTTGCGACAGAGAGAGAGAGAGAGAGAAAGAGAGAGAGAGAGTGTGTGTGTGTGTGTGTGTGTGTGTGAGAGCAGTCAGTGAGTGTGTGTCAGCTTGCACGGGGCAGTGAAGCAGCGAGTGAATGGCCTCACGCTCTGCTTGGTGCAGTCAGTCGGTCAGCCCTCTTCTCTGTGACGACCCTGGCTGAGCTGCCCTGCATTTTATTCTGGTCAGGGCAGAAATCTAAGGGGGTAAAAAAAGGAGGGGTGGGGCCACTGCACTCATTCATAAACATTTTAAGATATGCGAAAACCCTGCAAGAACAGCCCCCGTCGCCCCAAAAAGTTGAGGAAAATTTTTGCCTATACCTGAGATCACTTATCCTCTTTCATCTTTGTTTCATTCAGTGACACCTATAGAGACACACACACACACACACACACACACACACACACACACACACACACACACACACACACACACACACACACAGACATCCTCTTCCTGCCCCATGGCCTCTGCTGTTGACCAGTCAGGTGTTCTAAAACAAGATCAGATCAACCCTATTACTGTCCAGTGAACCAGTTAGGAGGCCATTTTTTGACACCTTTGCTCTATTTTTTCTTTCTTCCTTTGGGCCATATGGGGCAAATTAAAGGAACATGGTGATTTGAACCTTCTGGTCTGAATCAGCACCCAGTTGCAACCACAGGACAGGTTGCAGGAGTGTCGGAAGAGCTTGTCCAGACCGAGAGGCTTTCCGATCGGCTGTGAACTTATTCTGCGTAACACCCCGTCTGATCTTTGCTGTTTCATGTGGGCGAGCAGGACGGAAGGAAAGGACACCTCTTTTGCGACTTCCCACACCCTCTTTCTGCATTTTACAAGCTGTTAAACAAACCTGATAAGAGCAGAGCAAAGTTAAATTATTCCTGTTAAAAGCTCCTGATTGCAGAGATTCACTTCTTAAGCTCCGTAGTGAGACAGAAGTGAAAGAACATGGATGACCTTTAAGCCATTGTCAGACATTTATGATACACAGACAGTAAATTTTATCGTGAATAATAATCTAAGCTTTCTATTGGTCGTGGCTTCAATCACTCAATAATACAAGCACAGAGAGAAGACTTTAATACATAAACATGCATTTTGTGTGACATGTCAGCTGTGATCTATAATGTTAACAGAATAAAAATGAACTTCCAGTGTTGTGGTCAAAATC
Source organism: Takifugu rubripes (assembly GCF_901000725.2). NCBI lineage: Eukaryota > Metazoa > Chordata > Actinopteri > Tetraodontiformes > Tetraodontidae > Takifugu > Takifugu rubripes. The sequence goes on along the minus strand of NC_042304.1, from coordinate 6,700,559 downwards.
AATTCTGTTCTTAAGTAGCAACATTAATTTTTCAATTTTCTCAAGGAATTCTGTTCTCAACACTAGGAGTGTCCAAATCTCACTGGACTGAACTATTTTATGTAACTATTTTATGTAACTTGCATATAAACAGATATAAAATTGAATCCACCTTCACTTAAATTTAACCCTCGTTTTAAAAAACAGTCCATTCAGCTCCACATTGATGTCAATAAAACTCCCAGTCTTTTACCCTCACATCCGGAACTCTGCTCTACATCTTGATTTCCTCTGGTTTTTTTTACTCTTCGGGTTCTCTGATTCCATTTTTTCCATCTTTCGTTTCTGTCCTTGAAAAATAAAATCTGCGTACGACGCTTGGAGCCATCCTTGTTAGTTTTCCTGGAACAACCGGGACTTGGAATGAGAAACAAGAGCAAGAACGTGGTACACAAAGCATCAGGAGTGTGTTTTCTGTTAGTGTGGAAAAAAAATGCAGTTTATTTTCAGGACATCTGAACCACAGGTTTGGCTCATTGACTGCCGTGTTATTCCCTCTGTATTGGAGTTTAAGGAAATAATTTGCCTTCGGAAACCAAAGCATACATTTTAGTTCAAGAATTCCTGTAAACATTTGCATTTTCCATTAAGACTTATTATTCACAGGCAACAATACGGAATTAAAATGAACTAAAGTAAATCTGAACCCCTGGTGAAAGAAATAGTCTGCATGTAGCACAGATGGAAATAGATGTGATGTTTCTCAGCAGACCTGAACTGACATATTTTTTAGTTGTTTTAATCATGAATTATTGGCTGATTTTTTTCAAACTATTTGCATTTTGTTATATTAATTGGCTAAAACATTAGCAATGATAAATTCACCTCCAACTTCACAAATGACCAGAGTAGCAACTCAATCACTGCCACGGTTGGAGATCACCATTCATAATAGTTATGACGCCTTTTCAACGTACTGGATGTTTTCTGAAATCGACGTCACATTTCACTGAGCATTTGCATGGTGATGCATGCACATCGCAGTGTTCTGTGTTCTTTCAGCTCTTTGCTGGGATTTTGGGGGGGGGGGGGGGCGGCTTGTCCAAAAAATAAAATCCTATCACCATTTCTGCTGGTTACTGTTTGACCTCGGAAACGTCGAAATGACCCCTGAGGTCAACAACAAAGCAAGGGCCTCATGTGAGTATCAGATGTGGTAGCAGATTGCTTTGGAAACAAACGTTTGGGCGGTGAGCTCAGTGACAGATGGAGAGATGAGCATAATGTATTTCTTTGTGAAAGGTCTCCACGTGAAGTCTCTTGCTCTTTTATTCTGCGCGTCTTTGATGTTTGATGCTGGCCGCTGTAATTTACATGATAAGTTTTAAGGCGGTCATAAACGCTGTACAGATGAGCCCACGCCCACTCCGAAGTGTCGATAATTTGCTAATGCAGGGAGGCGTTCGCTATAAAGGGATACCTCCACCCCGCTGTGATGGTGTTAGTGGCAGCATCAAGCAACAAAGTCACTACCATTCCTGCTCTGGAGCGTCACAGCGGACCAACCTGTCTTGTAGGGCCGAGATCCATCCGGAGGAAAACCACTGTAATTCGCTTGTATTTGTAATTTATTGTCTAAGTATCTGTTACTAGCAAAGCATTATCCTCTGAGCTGAATCGAGCCGTGCTGTGTGGGGTGCACACCGCTCTGTGAGCCAGGCACCCAAGGACGATGTTCTCAAGTGGAGGAACCTAATCTTTCCCAGCAGGCATCCAAGTAGCTCTGTAAGTGTATGAATAGAGATAATATCTCTATAATGAGGCCTGTTTTGTACCATCAAAGTCTTCAAAAGGGCCTGAAACCCGACCTCCCTCCTACCACTGACAGTCCCTCAGTAATAGCTCCCTATTATTAATTGTTTTGCAGGCCTGCGGAGCCCTTGTTTCTCTTTTTCTCCGTCTTGCTCCAGCAGTTGTGTTTTAGCAAGTCGCCCATGACCTGCAGCTTTTGAGAGCTCTGACTTTCCGCCAGCTTGCAAATCAGCATAAGTAAAGCCTTCAGTTTTTTTTTTTTTCAAATTCAAGCATTTCCAGATTCCAGATTTGATTAGATAGATGCAAACCTGCATGTATTTCTGAGAAAACTATCTCACTTGTTGTTCACAAATCTCTAATTGGAGCAAATTTGCAAATGATCCAAACATACTGTTACTAGTCCCAAAGCAGGTGTGTGTCATATTTGCGAGATGTCTGCTGTTGCTGGCTGACCGATGATAATATGTGCTTGAACGGACTGACCGGACCACCCTGACGTGGCCCTCTGAGAATCTTGCCATTGTCGATTGTCGGAGGTGATTAGTGGGTTATCCGTCTGAAGCCGTTAAGAGGTCCAAGAGATCCAGATAAGATCGATCCAACAGCATTTCTTCATAACTGTGACTCTGTTATGGATAACAGCTCTGCACTGTCTAAGAGGGGGTGAGCGGCGTGCATGAGTCTTCAATGCTGCTCTGTCGGGTTGCAGCAAATAGGCCAGTAGTAAGATGACGCTTCTTCAGACATTTTTACTGACTCACTAATTGAATCCAAACGCATGTGTTGGGAAATGTAATTATATGAGTCACTGAAATCCGGTAAAGATCTGTGCACGAGCCTGAAGGGCCATTAGGTGTATCAGTAATAAGGCACAGAGCGCGGGATGTAACGACTAATATTTGAATTTACTTTTAGCAGCCACTTACTGTGTAGTGGTGTAAAGGTGTAGCAGTCATTTTTACGAATATTCCATATATTTTGTCAAAACTGACATTGTGTCCCCGATGAAACATCTGATGGACCACTAATGACGTGTAATTGGCACACATGTGCGCTCACACACAAGCACACAACAAACACGGTGAAGGAATTCACCGACACAAGCATCTTACAGAGAAGCATCTCCATCTGAAACAGCCCCTAAACAAATAAGGAGCCCCCACAAAGGTGTGCAAAAGAATCCACATGATCAAAGTGTGTGAGAATGGCAGCCTTGTCCTGGCCTGGCCATTATCAGGCCCCATGAATGCCTGTCTTCTCCTCTTTTGTAGGTCGAGGCATTGACAGTCACTCACCCGGCAATGACTGTCACACCAGCGTAAAGAGCCAGCCGCCGACAGGGCCAACCACATCAAACGAGGCTGTCAAGGGGCCCTGCTCGTGAACCGTGGCAACAAACACCTCCTGATCCTCACCTACAGCCCAGCAGCAGACACCCACCGCTGTGCTCTCAGCCACTGCCTCCACTGAGAAAAGATGTACAGCCCAGACCTCATTCCCCTTACTCACTCACCCCCAAGTAGTGCTTGTGTTAACACCGAGCCTTCCGACACACAAAGGGCCGCTAAAGTGTTTAAGAATGCTTTATGGATGCATGACAAGGAGGAGGTTGACATTGCTGGGGGTCAGAAAGTATACATCACGTGAATGGATACATATAGTTTTACTTTTAGTTTGGGACGGGTGAGTCACACTTGAATTAATCTGTATGAGGTTTAAACTTCAAAAAGGAGGACACAGTCATTTCTAATGGACTATGACAAGTGCTGTGGCGAAGAGAACCCGAGCGCAGGATTCACGTAGATACCGCCAGCTTCAGATTACATTAATGGAATATGTAGCCTGATACTGTATTTCTTCATATAATGAAAGCTTGTTTTAGGTACAAATTGCAGTTGATGCTACAATACTAGAGATTTTCTTCCATGTTAAGGGAACAGTTTTGCTCTCATTAAACATATTTAGGAAAGCATATTTACTAATATCCATACTTTTGTGTGCAACACGCGTTTGCGTCTGCGTCTCCTGTTTAATGAAGTGACAACAGTGCCACCTGTCGGCCAGGAACTGTGTGGCAGAGGGAACGGAAAGGGAGGAAAAGGTCATTCATGATATATTCATAGATTTTTTTTAAATTACATATATAAAACAACATTTCAAAAACTTGATTGTGTGTGACATATGCCCAGTAAAATATTAAGATTGAATTCACTGGGGCTAAATCTGTTTTGTTTCTTTCCTAAGAACGAAAGATGTTATGCATTTCTATTGAGGCAAACAGGAAATCACTTTGTTCGTCTGTTAAGCGACATCCCACAACCCGTCAATTACACAAATATTGAATAAAAAGAATATAAATGATTAACTTAAAAAATAAAATTTTGACAAGCCACTTCCAGCAATGTGTCTGTTGCTTTAATCGCCCAGAACTCAATCTGACATCGTAAGTGACTAAATGATTCTACCATACAGTCATTTGCAAACGATTGACAAAACGATTGACAAAATCGCGCAATCGCTATACAGATACGGTCGCACTCGAGTTATCTGTGTTCTTCTATTAATGTCTTGAACTATCGATCGAACGCTTAGCGACTAGTCTAGTCTCAATTAAGATGGCGGCCTAGTGTACAGGAATAATGCGGTTACTACATGTCAACATGTCACTTCTTCGATTATGTGCCTTTGCCAAATGCCTTAGTCGCCGAGGTTTTTATGAAAGGCACACTTTATCTGTGTCGTATGCGGAATTTTTTCAGCTATGTTTGTCGAAAAGGATTGGCGCAGTCAGGCAAATATCAGGTAAGAGAAACAACCTGGTCCAACCAAAATAGTGAGCGTTACAGTGTCACCCACATGTTTTTGTAGTTATATCATCATTGTTCATGTTTATTCCGTATCGGCTAGTTGTGATAACGCCAGTTGTGTACATTATTTGGGCATTGTTAGCTCCCGACCTAACTTCTCAGTTATGTTTTGTTGACTTTGATTTCTTTACTGGAATATTCTTCAACAAACTGTTATGTCGGTGGAAATGTAACTGTGACTGAAGACTGAAGAGTCCCTTCAGTGGGTTTGTGGTCCTTTCCCCACCTCCACGTGTATGTGGTCAAGATGGTTACCGTCCATCAATTTTAAACCAATGACAAACTTGATTCGGACGAGGGCAAAATAGCATTATATAAGAATAGATTATAGAACTACAGAGCAAATTAACATCAACATAATTATTCTATGTATTTAATAAAGATTAAACAATCAGAACAGCCTGAGGTCCAGAAAAACAGGAGAATGACTAAACGCACAGGAGAGTGATTGAACACCAGGATGTTGGAGAACACTGTCTCTCATCATACATATTGTATTTTGCATTATGTGTTTTTGTGGTTGTTGTTTTTTCCAGAAACACCAACACGGTGCCAAAGGCAAAACGTTTCTTTTATAATCCCAAACACCGAAGGTGGAAAGAAGCGTGGACTGATACAGTCTGAATTGTTGGACGGTAGGATTTGTAGTATTTTTTTAACAGCCTTTACCAGCCTTTTTTATGGTGCCAGTCATAGATGATTTAATCTTAAACATAACATTTCAATGTCTCCTCTCATAGTGCTTGAGGCAAGAATTCACCAACTTCAGTCCACAGACCTCTTGTTAGATGTCCAGCGTTCAAAGGTGCAGTTTGTTAAAGCTCCGTCTTCAGGAAAAGGAACTTCATCTGAAAAAGGTTCCTTAAGCATTCCTCAGGAAATAAATGCCATTACTAAATCAAGACAGATGGTTACGAAAGGAACACAGCCCAGCCGCTGGATGAAAAAATTAACTGAAGAGAAGAAAAACAAACTCAAGATTCAGCAGCAGCTTCAGCAGAAAATTCAGAAGACTCAAGAAAAACCTGCACCTCCATCCATTAATAAAAATGTCAAAAGCAGCTTGATGCAGCCAGGTACATCATTTAAAACTATAACTAGTGCAAGTAAGCAGAAGCTACCCTTAAACAAGAAGAGCAAAGGTCAAAGGTCTCTGGCCAATGAGATCAGTGCTGCTGTTTCTGCAACAAACACCTCTACTGTTGCTACTGCTGCAGCAGGTACAGCAGCTCAGCAACACACTGTAGCTAAAGGAAAGTATAAACGCAGTTCTAGTGAAAAGAATGTCAGTGAGGGCAAAGCCAAAGAATTGCTGGAGGTGGAGGAACTGGAGAGCAGGCTCAATCATCAAGAAAAGCAGTCGACATCTTCAAGCAACACACAGGAATTGCAGGAGGACAGGGTAAGAATTGAATGTTCAGACTTGCACCTGAGCATCCGCTCGTACCTGGAGGCCTGTTGGTTTGCAGGAGAGACTGAGAGGGCGCACAATTTCCTGCTCAGTCAGCACAGAGTCAGGCGTCGGCGTAAACACCTAAACACTGATGTCTACAACATTATAATGAGAGTCTTGGCCAAAAAGGTGAGTTTACCACTTGATATACTTTCTTCTTGTGGTGTATGCCAGAGAAAAGCATTCAGTCGTAATTAGGTCCAGTTAGGTTATTTTGAACTCTGTTAGAGATCAGAATAGTTAATTATTTTTGTAAACTCTCTATTATATAAAGTAACACCAGAAATGCTGAAAATCAAATCAAATATTATGGTTGATCTGGCATCTTTCTGTCTGTGTTTATAGGGCGTGTTAAATCAAATTGGCCGTGTGTTTATTCTCCTCGAAGAGGCTGGACTGAAACCCAATTTGGGGTCCTACTGTGCTGCCCTGGAGTGTATGGGTCGCAGTTTGAACTGCTCCCCAAAGACTGTAACACGGTATGTAAACTTCTTAGTTAACATTTCAAATGAACAAGATACACTAGTGAAGGTTGAAGTTTTAGATATTGTAATACAGAGCCGTGCCGGTAGGGGTCAGGCTTTCCCCAGCTTCTGTCTGTCAGACTACCAGACTTGTTATTGGCTCACGGTGTTTTTAGTGTGTGCCTGATAATCGAACTGTGTGTGTTTTAGCAGTTTGTTTGAAAATGGTGGATCAGAGCCCACTAGCTTTTTTGTTGGTGGAATTCCCAGTGATTGTTTTGGTATTTTGTAAATTGTGCGGTTGATGAGTGCAGTCACATTGTCACTTAACAGGCTGACTGCTTAACATGATGTGTTGTATTAAGTTAATGTGCACATCTCAGTCTTTCAGTTTTCTTATTAGTATTATAGGATCAGCCACTGAACATGTTGTTCATCTGTGTTGGTTCTCCTTCATATATTTGTACTGTGTCAGTCAAGCAGAGCTGAACTTAATTTTGAAAGAATTCCTTCTCTATGCTATTTAAGCTCCCCTATATGTTGATTTAAACAGATTCTGAACATGCATTCAGAAATTTGAAATGCATTTCTGTACAACAGCACAACCAGGCTGTTACTTCTTTGTTGCCTTTTCTCTGAATACAGCCTTCAGTCTTGTGAAAGTCTGACCTTCATATGAAGGTACACAAAGGGTTGAATGCACTTTTGACGTGTAGATTAGAAACATCAGCCAGTGTTGCAAGTCCCAGTGGCAGGACTGGTGCCTGGGTGGGAGGGCTAGCTGTCTCTGTCTGGTTGCTGTATTGATCACTGTAAGCAGATACAGAAAAGACATATTTATGCAGCAGGGGTATTCTTCTCAGGCTCTATTCTTTCTTATTTTTTCTCAAAATACTCATTTTGTCTACCCCTTTAATCTGTTTATTGTCTGCTTGTCCTTTCCCTTTGTGTTGTCAGGCCCTTTATCAAATCCAGAATGAAAGTCCCTACCCTCCCTCCAGCCCCCCCCCCTCCCTCTTTCTCTTATCCCTTTAACTTTTGTAAGTGCTGTCCTCCAGAGTTCTTTGGTCCCCAGAGTGCACCAGAACAGTCACCAGGCTGGTTATGCGCTATCTTTCAACCTCTCTGTGCTCTATGCTCGTGTGGACCACACTGAGAAGACTCTGGCTAATCCCTTTTTGTTCGCAACTCTGTCACTTACTCAAACCATTTGCACATTGCTTCATGAGACACTTGGAGCAAGACTTGCAGCAAAAACATAAAAAGTGTTGCGTATGATTTGTTTTGAAAATACCCTTTAAACTTGGAATGATACAAGTGCATATTTTTTATGCAGAAGCTTCCTTATTTCTGATTAGATTCATGTCTGGAAAGTGCTGATCCAGATTGTAATTAGCTTGCTGTTATTCACAATTATCTTAAGATAACGGCATGCAGAATCGTGCTATCCTCTGTTGTGATGGAAAATGGGTTTTCCTCTTTATCGTTCTCAGTTCATTTCTGTAATTCCCGGAGAACCTTTAGGGGGCAGTCCAGACCATTGGCGCATCGTTCTCCCTCTTCTCCACTTTAACAGTCTCAAATCACTCAGACCATTTTTATACATGCACTACGTTAGCTCACAGATGATTAGAGACTTTCCAAACTGTAAATATAAATCCAAACACTGTCTTCAGGATAGTAAACGATGCTCATTTTTTAAACATAACCCTTTCATTTGTATTCCAATCCTTCGCATTGTCTGCATTCTGCAGGTAAAGAGCATGCTTTGGCTGGATTCTGCAGTCCCCCTCAGATCTCTAGGATATTCTACATGAATCAATATTTTTCTGATGTTTCCACAGCACGTCTGCCTCCATATCAAACCACTGACTTGTTATGTGACACAAAGGCTCGCTGATGCAAATACTCAGATTATTATTCTGCATGTGTTGGCTGTGGAAGGCCCACAGATAGGCCAGACATTTTTTTAAAAGCTTAATGCATCAGAGGTTTTAGCACAGTTGCCTCGTTGCCTACCAACATCAAGAGGTGAATCAGATGGTTGTGAACTTTGAAACTTACGAACAGACCCCATTGTGGAATCCCAACTTCTCATCTAATGAAATGGGCCTCTGCTGTGGACATTTGGGGGCTGAAGAACATTTGAAAGCTGTTGTTAAGTAAACAATGAAATACCTCCACAGCAGTTACAGCATGAAACACTGCTACATCTCATGCAGGTGCCTGAACCAGATGGAGAAGGACGGTGTGTCTGTGGACGACATCTTCCGCCAGTGCGCATTTCGACAAGATGAGAGAGATATGGTGCTCAGGGCCGTGCGCATCGTCCAGCCAGACTACTGTCCCAGCCTCGACACCAGCAGAAACCAGTTGAATGGCCTCCCAGCGCTGGTTCAGGACTACTACATGCAGGTATCACAGCCTGTGTAATATGGGCTGTTTACTGTCATGTGTAAAGTTGCTCTTTAGGATAACTTATATTGATGTATTACCAAACAATAGCGTAGGTGGGTTCTCTGTAGTCATAAACTACATTTGAGAAGCAAATATCAGGTTCACACTGAACCCCCAGCAACAAAATAAAAACAAAAATTAGGAAGTACAGTAACAATAAAGCCTTCTCAAACTCCCACATTTACATGTAACACACAATGTATGATGATAAATACATATGTTTTTAGCTTCTGGATTTTGAGAGTCAGGGCACCAAAGAGGTAAAGAAAAGCTGTCAGCAGCCTCCTGCATGACTACGAAAGATTGTCACCCGTTCACAGCTTGACAGGCTCTGGCCTATTTATAGGAAGGCAACTCTGCTCTCTAATGGGCCCTCCACTTTCTTCATCCTCTCACCACCTCCTCACTCCTGACTTTTTATGTTGTTCATTAACAGTTTGTTGGGCTTTTTTTTGCTCGATTGTCATATTTTTTGCCTCAGTTTCTATCTATAATATCCCAGACACACTTCCCGTCGTCTTCATCTCAGCTTACGTCAGTACGTGATGATTAAAATTGCATTTCAAACTTCAAGAGTGTTGGTTAAAAAGTGCTTCTTGCTGAGATGTGACGCAGGTCGCGGCCTCTGATTGCATTTGTAAAGTACACTAACTAATCAGCTGGTTATCCGTATCAGACTGTGAGGTTTTTTCCGGCCGAAAGGCTGCGCAAATATCTGGTCCACTAGATTACAGAGGAGCTGACTGGATGGTCTCCGGAGAATTTTGACTCCGTTTCGGCAGCAGACACACAATCTAATTAACATTGTTTGTTGCTGTGAGATGGAATTTTGATTAAGCTGATGCTATGAAATGCAGTTTGATCTAGTTTCAAGTTGTCATCAGAGATTTTCTGGTATTCTATCGCTTTTTATTATATGCATCTGCAAAGCTTCTGCTCTGTTTGTTCTACATACATAGTGTGTGTTGTTACTGGCTCAGTTCCATTATCATCCCATTACCTTATTTTCACTGCTCTACTACATAAATGCAACTTTTATACAGTGAGCACAGTTGAAATCTTCTCTAGGTAAGGTGACTGTCCTGAAACAGCAACCTACAGTATATTAGAATTGGCTTGCATGAACTTGTCATGTTTGGATCACTCCTTTGCTTTATCTTCAGTCCTGTTGTGGACAGTTTGTGATCATCAGGCTAAAGTTCACATCACAGGTTTCACTATCTGATAGCTGACTTCTCATCAGGACCAGAGAATGAAGTTGTGCTGCAACTTAGGTGCTAACTTTTCATTCAATTTTCAGTCGGATCCCGAAATTTACAAACTCTTTGTTTGCTGAGCCGGGGCATGTGAGATTGAAACTCTGATTAACACTCTCTTGGCAGCATGCTGGTTTAATGATTCGATTATTGCTCACTGGGCCGAAAAGGCTCTCCACTCATCCTGAATTAATCCTCTCCAGCAATCAAATGGTTATATTTAGGTGCTGGAGAGGTGCTCGGAAGCTAGGGCCACACTCTGTCACTTTAGGTTTTAGGTAAAGGTAAAGAAAGTTTCTGATCTACGTGAAAGCTGTGATCATTTCTCATTTTTGTCATCGTCCCGGTTATGTTTGTTACAGAGGGAAGACCACCGCTATCCCAGTTTGAACTTCACTCAAACGGAGCTCCAGGAGCGCTTCAAACATCAGCTCAGCGTAGAACAGGCGTGCACTGTCACCATCGACTCCGTGGAGGCTGCCAAACCCGTCACTGAGAACATGGCAAAGATGGTAAAAGAACACCAGTAATGAAACAACTCACCTCTAGTTCACTGAATCATATCCCGAAATGATGCTTTAAATAGATTTTCTTTCATTTACAGTTTTCCAGATTTAGTGTTTTTTTAACATAGAGTTCTATTATTTTTAGTAATTATATTGTCTTAGGCCCATTTTGTTTTAGCAATAGACTTTTTTAGAAGGTTTGGGTCAGTGTGATACAAATATATTCACATAGAAATATCATTTCCTGGTGATGGGCCGTCTATACAAATCTGGCATTTGCAGTCCAGACTGGCCCTTCTACCTCTGCAGATAGGCGACGTGAGAAGCAGGCAGGCCGGGAGTCCCTGGTGGTCAGGAAACATTTACAGACAGACGGGGCAGAATAATAATATATTGTAATGGAGGTCTCGGTAGAAAGAGCACAGTCACCTCTCCATCCACCAGTGTTTTCTCCTTCAGTCAGACACATTTTCTACTAAAATGAGGCGATAAACATTCATACAGAGGCGCGGTGCTGGACAGAAAATTCATTTAAAAAAATAATAATAATTTTTTTGGGCTCAGAATGACTTTTATATTAAAACATGTTGCCATACTGCAATCACAACATCCCAGCTTTATTGATGCATCGTATACATACATTTCTATTCTGTAACATTGGGACTGAGAGAACGGTCAGCATGTTTGTGTTTCTGTAATCGCCCGGCTGAGTTTTGTGTCTCACATGATAGTCTCTCACCTCCATCCTCACCTGCAGCCAACAAGTCTAACTGTGAAATCTAATGCGTGATCATATTGCACAGGACTTTTGCTCCAGTGAGAGATGGTCCTCATCGACCTTTTAATATTTTATGTTAGGTTTTGAATTGCTGGGTTTTGATGAACAGATTTTTGCAGGTTTGTCATTTTTACCTTGGAGTTCTCAGAGGCTTTCATTTCAGCCTCTGTCACCTTTGTTAGCTGGATGACCTCTAGTTGTGACCTTTCAGAGGGAGCTGCTGGCGGCTCAGCGGGCACATTGGCAGAAGATCCTCCTTCAGGCCTTCAGGGACAGTAAGATGAGCCTGGCTAACACCAGCACCAAGGACTACAGGCTCAACCTCTATCCCTATGTGTGTCTGCTGAAGGATAGCGAGTACGTCGACATCATGATACAGGTATAATTTGAGGTGACTGTTCCATGAAGTCAAGTCTGACAGAGACATGCGAGTGTCAGAGCTGCGGGTTGATCGGCCACATCTTTCCTCTACCACAACATTGTTCAAAATCATGCTGACATCCCCGTGACACCCCTTTGTCATCTTGGCACTGCTGTTTTGAAACCTGACCCAGCCAATCTGGGACGCTGTAACCACAAAAGCCAAACGCCCACACTGACAGTGACGACTGCTTAAATGCGGCAGGCTTATCTTCAGCAACAAAAGAGAGCATCCTTTGATCAGATTGCTTTGCTCCTGACAACCTTTCCCTGACTGCTGCTAAGGCCAGTTTGACTTTCACGTTCCCTCTGCCTGATGGATGTCGTCTTCTTTAAAGCAAATAAAACCCATCAGAAATTGTCAAGCCCGTGATCTTTCTCTCAATCGGGAAATGTTGGGATGTTTGACCTCTTGAACTCTGCCCCGGTCTTTTCCAGAGTGTTGCCACCTTGACTCCCAGCGGTGAATCGCTGAAGATTTTAGCCAGAGACTTGGGCACCCGAGTCTACACAAAGTATTCCATCCGTCAGAAGCAGCAGAACCAAATTTTGGAGAAGTTGAGCACCATTTACAATGCGTACACCGGAGTGCTGGCTAAAGACACCAAGGTAAATGAAGTGGTTCAAGTTAGGCTTCTTGTTTCATTTTTGGTGTTGTTTCAGAACATTCTTGCTTCTGTCCTTTGCCAGGAGTGTCAAATCCTCCCCAGGGAGAAGTGGTGCAAACTTGAGTTGAAGCAGAGTGCCGGACCCTCGCTGCAGGGAGGAGAGACCCAATGGCCGTACATAGTAACCCTGGAACTGGGAACGTACATGGTGGACATGATGGTGAAGAACCTCAAAATTAACAGCAACATTCTGAATCCAGATCAAGACAGGAAGCTCATCCCCGTCCTCTATCACATGTACACCTTCCGAAGCACGCGGCAGGTAAAGTGGATGAGCGCCACAGGCATCACCTCCTGTTATGCTGAAGTGCAGATTAACGCTTTTTGAATGAGGGTTTATGCGTCAGTAATGAAGCACGGGAATTGAATGGGCCTCCAGGAACGTTACCTAACACAATGTCAAAAATAGGCAAAGGGATTTTTAAATAATATGCCGCAGAGAGCTGTTCATTAGAAAAGCCCTTCATTAGTAAATCACGTAATCACACTCATTTGACTTTTTGAAAAACGCCACCTGATTAGACTGACGCATCTTCAAGAGTTTTAAGTAGCTTTAGCGTTCGCAGACGTTTGTGAGAAAAGCGCTGCAGCTGAGCAGAAATGAGGGAACGCCAAAAAAACCCACTTGACCTTCAGCCCGACGGCTCCGTCAGTCCAAAGCCTGTTAGCGTGTTCACTCGCAGACGCGCCTCTCCAGTGTGAAGCTCCGAGGAGGGCGAATTATAAAACCATTTCCCTCCTGTGTGAGTTGGCAGGGGCAACAGTTGAGGATGATGAATAGGTTCCAGCTTAATCCCTTTTTTTAGTGTCCCCTTAATTGGCCTGGCGATTCACTACCGAGAGACTCTGCAGGAGGGTGAGCCGAACCGTGAAGTGCTGCAGAAGAGGAACATTTCTGACTGCAGTGTGTGTGTGTGTGTGGGGGGGGGGGGGCACGTGTTTGTTGGTGCAGGCTTGTTTTAGGATACCCCAGCCCCCGCTCGCCCCCCCCCCCTTCTTGATATTACTTTCCTTCGCCTATTTCCTGCTTTGCTTTTCTTTCTCAGATAAACCCACCAGGGAAGCATCTTAATGATCCTAATGCGCAGCATGACAACCTCCTTCATACGCTCAGACTGAACGACTTGTATTATTTCCCTCTCAGTTGCCTTTTTTTAAAAGAACAAATCTGGATATGTGTGTTCTGCCAACTGTAGGCATCAGTTAGAAAAATGTGTTCTTTTGCATCAATCTTTCGTAAACCATTCTGACAAGTTTAACATTGTTTACAAAATAAACGCAAGACCTGATCATCTCCATTTCAGAGCTACACTATCGATGATTATTTTGTTATAATAAAGAAAAAAAGTTAATGCAGCAAATGTATTTTGAATGTTGTAATTTTTTATTTATTGACGACCTGTTGAATTTGTCTCTTTTTCAATATCATGCTTTGATCTAATTGTATGATTTCTCTGCTTGGTACCCTCCTAGATCGGCTTTATCAAGCCACACCCCATCCTGTCTCAGATGCAGCAGGATGCCACGGAGACCAAACTGACCTTTGACTCTTATGTGATGCCAATGTTGTGCCCTCCCATGCCCTGGTCCTCTGTCAATTTTGGAGCCTACCTCCTGACTCCTACCAAGCTGATGCGCACGGTGGAAGGTGCCATGCAGCACGAGATGTTGCTGGAGAAATGCCAAAATCTGCATCCAGTGCTGGACTCCTTGAACCAGCTGGGAAACTGTGCTTGGAAGATCAACAAACCCGTGTTGGATATCATAATTTCCATTTTCAACAACCGGGGTAGCGAGAAACTAGACATCCCTCCTCCACTGTCTGAGGCCCCTACAATACCCTACTTCAACCCCAATGATCCCAATATCAATGCATCTGAGAAAGCCCTGCTGAAGAGGCAGGTGATGAGTGCCAAAAAGAAGTACGGTGAGATGCACAGCCTGCGGATGGACGCTCTGTATAAACTCTCCATTGCAAACCACGTGAGAGATGAGATTTTCTGGTTTCCTCACAACATGGACTTCCGGGGCCGTACCTATCCCTGCCCTCCGTACTTTAACCACTTAGGTAGCGATGTTACAAGAGCTACCCTGCTGTTTGCCGAAGGAAAGCCCCTGGGCACAAAGGGCCTGGACTGGCTAAAGATCCACCTGGTCAATTTGACAGGACTGAAGAAAAGAAGCTCATTACAGGAGCGGCTGGAATATGCAAACACCATCATGGAGGATATATTTGACTCTGCCGACAACCCTCTCACAGTCTGTCTTTATTATACCTCTGTCTTAAATCATAGTGTTTTTCTGAATAATGTTCACATTTATTCACAGTTCTTATTGAAAACCCACATTTTGTAAATACATAAAAGCTGCCCCCTTGTTACATTTTTTGAGATATGCCAATTATAGCAAAACCCCTTTGTAGAATAAATGTCAATTTATGCAATGATAAAATCAAAAGGGGCTGTGAATAGCTGTCAGAACTAAAGTAAAAATACTTTGAGGCATTGTTTATATATGCAGAGTGATGCGTTCAGTGATTGTGTTTGGTTTTTGTCAGGGCAAGAAGTGGTGGATGAATGCAGATGAGCCATGGCAGACTCTGTCCTGCTGCATGGAGATAGCAAACGCTGTGAGATCTCCCGATTCTGCACAGTTCATCTCTCATTTCCCCGTTCACCAGGTACCATAAAGACCTTGGAAGATGCATTTATAGGTTTGCTGAATTGGCAGCTATCTAAAAAATACAAATATAGACTATGAAATTGACACCATTCATTGAGTCTGAGTGAAAATCCCTTTACTGTGACAGCAAGGGGGTCTTGTTTTGTTTTTGTTATGCTGTTTACGCTCCCTTTTTTCTTTTGTTCAGTTGCCTTGTTCTCCTTTCAGATACTTTCAGACTCGTTTAGTGCGGTGTTGTTTGTCTCGTCCAGCCTTTCCCTTTGCTGATCTCTCCAGGCCTTTTCCCTTCCCCGCTTTAATCATTTCCTGCCTTCTCTCGACCTCTCCTTCAGGACGGCTCCTGTAATGGTCTGCAGCACTATGCAGCTCTGGGCAGAGATGTTATTGGTGCCACATCAGTCAACCTCATGCCCTGCGAGCTGCCCCAGGATGTGTACAGCAGCGTGGCACAACAGGTCAGCACCTCTGGGCTGTTTTTGCTTTGCATCATTTGGAACTCTTCACTGAACTCCTGAGACTTTGTGCAATCAAACTGCATTTGATTGCAATTAGTATGTCGGTATTGTTAGTATTCACATGTCTCACTCTCTCCTGCAGCACTAGCTAAAAGAGAAATATTTTCCTTAAGACTTCCGTTTCATTCCACATCACAGAAGTGAGAACTTAGAAGTGGACATCTGTTATCTTTTTATTTTTCAAATATTTATTTTGGTATTTTCTTTAATTGCTTCCTGTTTTTTTTGCACGAATCCCTTATTTTCTGTCCTTGCCAGCATTTTGTGGGTTTGGATTTAGTTTCTTTTTTCACCTGTGTATTTCAGGTGGAAGAGCTGCGGATGCGCGATGCGAAGAGCGGCATGAAGATCGCTCAGGTGCTGGAGGGCTTTATCAGCAGGAAGGTGGTCAAACAGACTGTTATGACTGTGGTGTATGGGGTCACGCGCTACGGAGGGCGCCTTCAGATAGAGAAAAGACTGAAGGAGATCGATGAGTTCCCTAAGGTACAGTAGTGGAGCAGATGGTTGATGGACCCTGCATGACTTCTTTTTTTTTTAGTGCTCGATGGTTGTGGCATGACAGAGTGGCCTTTCAGCGCGGTATACCTTCTATTGTGTGTGGGACTCCCCTCATATTCTATCCCAGGCTATAGATTGTTACTCTGAGCCCGGCAGGACATATAATCAAGCAGAGAGTCTTCTCCAGCGAGGCCTGTCCTGCACTTGCACTCTTTCTCCATTGTCTCTACTGTCTCCTGCATCCACGAGCGCACATTCATCACACAATCATGACAAGCAATTTCTGCACCCCTTCAGGATATCATTACATTTGATATTAAGAGTCGCCCCAACAAATTGTTTCAAGAGAGCAATTAATCGAGCCCCTCGCGTGTATTTTAAGCAGCTTTATTTGATTGTGTAAGGGAGGGGGGCAATACAAGAATTGCTATACTGTATATGATATCCCACTCAGTTTATTCTGATTTTATTTCTAGTTCAAATTCAGTCGGCTCCGAATCGGTCAGATTGAAATGGTCCTTTAATGTGCTCACCCATTCTGTCAAATGATACCATGGAAGCCAAATAGATGCATTTATTCTCCTTACAGCTTAGCTTGGCTTGTTATCTGTCAGACAGTTATGTAGTTTTGCTCTGAGGCTGGAATTAATCTCATTGTCAGTGTAGATATAATCAATATGATCCTGCTGTCAGTGTTTCCACCATCTTACAGCCAGATGATTGTGCTAAATGACTTTCACGTAATGCCCCTAATAGTTTAAACAGGGAATTGGGAGGGAGTGTAATTGGGAGTAATTACATTCTGCTGGAAGGGGGATGTGGCCGCTTCTGCAGAGCACGTTGCTGTGATGGTTTTGACACCCATGCAGCTTTTACATTTTATATTTGTAGTTCTTTTTCAATAATGCATATACTGAAAAAATGATGTTTTTCCTCTCTGCATCATTGTGTGCCTTCTTTCCAGGAGCATGTATGGGATGCATCTCATTATCTGGTACGCCTGGTCTTCAATGCCTTAAAGGAGATGTTCACAGGGACCAGAGAGATCCAGGTGGGTTCCGCATACCTAGACTTTTATTTTTACCTATTTTGGGGGTTTTTTTCTCTCCCTTTTCATACATTTGATATGGATTCAATGAATAAAACCTCAGTAAACTACTTCAGTGTGAAATAGGTTTCAGGTTTTTGTGATTAGTTTCCTAATTAATGTAACACATTGACCTTTGACCTGCTGCTACATGTAATTTGTTGTTTTTGTGAATGGTTGTTTACCATGTTAACCACACCCATTCATCACAAAGACACCATGACTACATTTATGTCCCACCGGCAGAAAAGAGGCTGGTGAGCAAACAGCAGCTCCCCACTACCACTCGCTGATGTGTGTGCGTGTGTGTGTTTTTGTGTCCTTTGGGGACTTTGTGGGGACAGCCCAGTCTGAGATGAAACCTCTCTGTTTGCTTGTAGCCACTGCTGTTAAATAGGTCACATCCTGTTGCATTTTTCAGCGGTCCTCTGAAGTATAGATTAGAGAGTGGGAGCTGATCAATCCTAATGCTGTCATCCTCAACCTCTTTCATGATCCTTTGTGCAGTTTCCCATTTTCTCTGCCAACACCTGCTCATTCTCCCCAACCTGTCCCCCCGCTGTCTCTCTGCCAACCCTCCTGATCGCTCTGCCTCTTTTCTTACTGATAGACCATCAATCTCTCCAGGTGTTAACTGTTACTGCCGTTTCTTTGCCTTTCTGTGTTATCTATATTCCATTCCTTCACATGAAGTTTGATAGACAAAGACCGAAGCATCATGAGGTCAGGCAGCAACAGTATCTGGGGTAATTTGTCTGCCTGCTACCCCACAGCTCTCTGTGTGCCTGCACATGTGATGAGGCTTGTGGGACCACTGCTATTCTTGAGATTTGTGCCAGACACCTATGCAAACAGCCCAGTTTCCAATGCAATTTTTAGAGTAAGCAACAACTTCCCACCTGTTCTCAGCAAGTTTGCGACAATTAATTAGCTGGAAGTAGAGGAGCAGAATGCAAAGATCAGCTGGTTCTTCCTCCCACTACAGTGATTTCAGCCCCAAATCTATTCACGTACTGCCCTAAATAAACCCGAGTCTCTTTGATTTTTGATTTGTATTGCAGGATTGGCTGACAGAGAGCGCCAGGCTCATCTCCAAATCCGGCCACACCGTGGAATGGGTGACACCCCTGGGTTTACCCATCATTCAGCCATACCACCGCACACGCAACCAAGTGGTAAGTCCCATGTGGGGTTGTTCTCTTCTAGTCCATTGTAGTGAAGTTTTTTGTTTTTTTTAAAATAATTATTATATACAGGCTCCAATTTAGGGTAATTGTTGAAATCACATTTCTTACATACTCTCATGTAAGAATACTTTAAGGGAACTCTTCTAAAGCAATTGATCACTATAATTACTTTATTCACCAGACCTCGATGTCCTGTTGTGTAGTTACAATTGTAGACATCATTGCAACTCAGAGGTCTTTTACATCCTCTGTTTGACCTGTTTTAGCATCAGGATATTTAGTCATCTGACCAAAACCATCGATGCTCAGGAGCTCCATCACTGGCTCAGAGCTAGTGCAGCTTCTCCTTGTGCTTTGCAGAGATGATCCATGTGAGCTGCAGCATGGTGGTTCTTTGGTGGAAGCATTGCAGTGCAGATATTTACTCTGTAAACAGAACAAAATTCAGATCAAAATTGTTTGGAGGTGCTTTGCAGAACCGCCCATCTATCAGGAAGCTTTAAGTATCGGCTGCTTTACTTTGGGATGTCCCAGTTACCAAGCCTCAGTGTGCTTGCCAGAGTGTACCGCTGATGGTGTATTGTGATAATCATGAGTGGTCCAACTTTTAATGGAGTCCAGCAACACTAGAGTTGTCTTTCACCATGGAAATCCTGACAGCTTCATGTCACAGAGATACGCAGGGCTATTTGAAAGTGCATTTGTAGATAACAGGGGCTGTGTGTGAACATGTATGTCCTTCTACATGGAAAGAGAGTGTGTGCGCGTAGGGACCAGTGGCTATATTCAACGTGCAGACAGACAGCAAGCTCACAGGTCAGAGCAGCAGGAGGAGTCCTCCTCTTGAGGTGGCTCAGAGAGGTGATGACACCTCACAAGTGACTACGACAGAGCGAGGGTGGCAGATGGTGGTCTCCTAAGGGTGCCTCTTTGGTGTATTACCTTGATTTGAGCTCTTTCTTTTTCATGTCCAGTGGGCAGCTGCTGAAACCTATGACCTAAAGGTCTAAAATGAATAAATGAGAGAATGAATGCAGCTGTGATTTAATGGATGAATGCGATTTAACTAGACGCTCACAGATAACTTTCTTCATCCCCTTCCGTAATTCTATAATCCAGTTGCATCACTGGGATACAAATATTAAACTAACTTGCAGAAAGGTCACCTTTGCTGTGCACAGTTGGATTAAATTCAATCCCCGAGTCTCCTCTCTGCCTCTTAAATCCATGGTCACAGTGTTTCTGGGGGTCATTAGTAATTAGACTCTAGATAGAACTCGAAGATGAAGTGTGCAGAGCAGTAGAAAAACCAATAAATGGAAGGTAGCAACAGTAGCACGGCATAATGAGACACAAGTGTGTCTGCGTGCGCGTGTGTTTCCTGCATACAGAAAACACACTGTCGACCTGTGTAATCGGGTATTTTTCTTGACTGCTGGGAGTTGAGGAAATTACAGGATGATAAAGTAGCTGAATGGGGCATTAACTGGATTGGGAGATGCTAATCGGATCAGAGGTCACTCTGGCTCAGATTCTTTGCTCACTCTCTCTCTCAATCTCTCCTCCAAACACAAGGTTGCAATGAAATATCCCAGAGAATAATGATAATGACGCACAGAAGTTATTTGCTGCACTCATATCCACATTATAGACTTCTACTATATATGTATTTCCTTTCACATGACTCCTGGATCACATGCTTTGATATTTTGCATTAATCCGCTTTGGTTTGGAAGCAGGATTCCAACACAGAAGGAAAACTATTCATGATTTGTGTGCTCAGAATGACTCCTTCTTCCCGGAAAGACTATCTTTTGTTGCGCTCCCGGAGCAGCAGTGAGGTGTCCCTGGGGCTGGCTTGATGTTTCAGTGACCCTTCAAAATGTTGTGGTACTTTCAAGTCAAAGAAATGAATGCAGCTTGAGTTTTAAAGACAAATACCTGAGGGTGACATTAATGCAACGCAAAGTGAAGCGTGGATTTCAGTTGGAAAGGCCCTCAACTACTCGTTGTTCTGCAGTGCTTACAAGAATTGGCCTCAAGAGCGAACCACCCACAGTCACGCCACGGAGCTGCCAAGGTCTAATTCATTAGAGGGTCTGGGTTTTGACTTGTTCTTGTTGCAGCTTTTACAGAAATTTCTGATAATTAGCAGCAGAACAGTGGTCCATACTGACCTAATTTACAATGTGTCCATCTACTACTCAGACCAAAGGCAAGCTCCATTCCTGTCACCCTTGGCTGTTCGTTTCCCAGCTCCTTCCATATCTGGCGAACACAGCCAGGTCAGGTGAAGATGAGATGATGGACAGATCCTCCCCCACAAGTCTTACAGAAATGATGGATGAGATAGTAACCATGACACAAACTAGTGGGATTTAACACACTATGTTCTATTTTTAAAGCACTTCCTGATAATTGCATGTTTCTGTCATTCATCACACAGTGACCTTGAGGCATTTGATTGTACTGGCTAAACTCCTGTCACCGTGATCACTCAAACAACCATGTGTGCACATATTTGAATTTTATAACAAAGCTGTCAGCTAGAAATAAAAATTGACTCACCACTCTTGAACATTTAACACTTAAATTGAACAAGCGTTGCAGATTGTGTGTTCTTGTCCACACACACACTCCTAGTAAAAGACCGGACTCAGATTTGCCTCCAGAACTGCCTTTATTCTTCATGACATGCTTTCAACTAGGTTGGAAACATTCCTCAGAGGTTGACAATAGTTACATGATAGCATCACAAGCAGGCTGCGGATCCTTAAACGATGCTCAACTGGTACTAAGGGGCCCAAAGTATGCCAAGAAATAACCCCTACACTATGATGTCACCACGAGCCTGAAGAGTTGATACAAGGCAGGATAGACCCATGTTTTCATGCTGTTTACGACAAATTCTGACCCAACCGTCTGAATGTTGCGGCTAAAATCAAGACTCCTCAGACCAGAAATGTTTTCCCAGTTTCCTGTTGTTCCATTTTGGTGAGCCTGTGCAAATAGCTGCCTCGTTCTGTCCGTTCTTAGTGAACAGGAGTCGTACCCAGTGTGGTCTTCTGCTGCTGCAGCCCATCTACAGCAAGGGTCCACATGTGGTGAGTTCAGAGATGCTAATCTGAACTCATAACGAGCTGTCATTTGAGTCACTGCCGCCTTTCAATTGTCTCTTTTTTGGACCACTCTCTGTAAACCCCAGAGATGGTTGTGGGTGAAAATCCCATTTGATCAGCAGTTTCTGAAATATTCAGACCAGCCCCTCTGGCACCAACAACCGGGCCACGTTCAGAGTCGCATAAATCCCCTTTCTTCCTCGGTTTGCACTTTGGGACATTTGGTTAAAGTTAGAAGCCAACTCCTTTATTGATCCCCAGTGAGGGGAACTCACAGTTTTAACACTGTTTAGAGCATAAATCAGTACATGAACACACACACAAAGTGCTCGCAGTCATTAAGTGAGAGTTGTCAGAGTGAGTAGCTCATTTGGAGGTTCGGTACCTTGCTCAAGGGCACCTTGGCAGTGCTTCAGAAATGTTCCGACACCTCTCTTGCCAACATCCCACTCTCCAAATTTTTGGTCCATAACTAGGGCTCTAACCATCACTAGTGTGATTATCTGCGATGGTTACCTGTGAAAATCCTCACATATGTATAATTTATACACACACACACACACACACACACACACACAAACACACACAGTGAGGGATTATTGTGATCAGTATCACATTATATCAGCAGAGATGGTGTTCTTAGTGTTTCAATTTTAAGCTGGAGCATTTTTATCAATACAGAGAAGCAGTTCCCCGAGCATTGATACAGCACAGTGTAATTTTGCACGCATCTGGACAGCGCCCAGGAGCAGGGTCTGTTTTTTTTCATTGTCCGTCTAGAGTGGTTTGCAGAGGTTGGAGGTGGATTTGGAGTGGTCTGCACTGCAGATCAGGGTGCACTTCAAATGGCCTGGGGTGTTTTCAGGCTCTAATCCACAATAAAGCAACAACGTAAAATTCAATCAGTGGATGTTTGCAGCAAAGGCATGGCTGTGTCAGAGTGGCTGTGGTTCTACTGGGAGGGCTTGTAACAGGAATATAGAGAAAATTAAAATCAGTCCGCCATCAAAGCCTTTGTTGTATCAAGCCGACTATTGATCTGATCAAAACCATCTGTGTTCCTTCTTCCTCTTAAACCCAAACTGAGCGGGTGAGTTCTAGTCACCCACGCTCCGCGCTGCACTGTACTAATGGTTTCTTGTTATAAAATGACAATTACATGTCTTTAATTTAAGAACTTTCATGTGCTCAGACAGAAGAAGTGACCCAGACATGGTTAGAAGGTTTGTGCAGTCTGAACATAGTCTGCACACCGTAACGCAGACGGTTGACACGAGGGGCTCCTATACTGACGTGGAGCCGGCTGATTGTTGCTGGTCATATCTCTCGCTGATACCAACTTGTCTTTCCCACCTCGGCATGCTTCCAAGGGCTGGGCAGCTTGGGCATGAGTTATGTCTTTGCCTCTGTAAGCTATGACCTAACCCACATGATGAGTTTAGGCAGCACCGGCCTTCTGCATTGTTGGGGTGTAATGTTAGAACTATTAGTCATTACTGGAGTTTAAAGTGACGTGGACAGAGAAGGTAAATTCCAGCATCAGCTAACTGGTAGCTGAGTTCATCCTTGTACAGTTTTGTTTTTCAGCATTAAATCATGTAGCAAATCAAGTTGTCGTGTGGAAAGTGAGTGACAGTGAGAGTGCTCCAGTCATCAGTCATCAACATCATTAGCACAAGCTCTCAGCACATCAAGTTGGATGATTAAACCATAGAAACGGCATAAAAGCACACACGACTATGTCATCTTGGTACTGTACATGCTATTGATTGTGGCATTTTGTCCAGAATGCCTGCATTTACTGCTGGGTGTCACGGTTTATTTGTCACACAGTGTGGCCTTCAATAAAGTGCTGAAGGTGTCATATGAGGACCGAACAGACGTACATAACTCCGCTATATGTTCCTAAAGCCAATGTTGGTTAACTTTGAGTCAGCTGAGTTCAACTGCGACCTCTCATCAGACGCCGGGGCGAAAATTTTACATTCAGCTTAACGTTGCACCAAAATGTTCAGCTTGTAAGACTTGACGTCATTGTCATCCTTTTCTCATTTGTGTGTTTTTAGCTGAAAAGTATATTGCAGTATATCAGCGTGAAGATCAACCACGACACCAACGAGTAAGTCTTGTTTCTCTCTGCCCGTCTGTCTGTCTGTCTGCTCTCACGGTAGATATTTAACACTGTTTTTATGAGTTCACCGGTCAGTGTGATTTGCTTCATTATGTACGTTTGGGGGAGCACCATTAAATGGAGGCTCGGGTTCTTGGTTGACTTTAAGAACATTGATCAGAGTGGACGTTATGATGGACCAACTGTAAAACCTTATACCCTGCTCGACTGTTTAGAGACGTTTTAATGTTTAAATTTAGAGTCCTGCTTATTGTCCCAGTGCCAGCGATAATGCGGCGGCGTGCCAGTTCCAGCAAGCACACCTCAGATTTCCAACCCCTCCCACACTGACCTTTAGTGCCTGTTTCCTAGAAGAAAGAATGAGATGGAGCCGATCAAACAAAGTGTTTCTAGCCGATGTTTTGATCACCAAGTGTGAAGGTTTTACTGCTTTCTCTGCGTGCAAACTTGACTTTTGTGTTTCCAACTAATTGGAAGTAAGAAACGGATCTCGCCTTTAGTCAGTTAACTTGGGTTTTCCAGACCAGCTTCAGAGAAGATCTGTCTCTGCTGAATTGTATTGTGCACTAATTGCCTGCAAAAAGTGGAGAGAACTTGGCATTTGTGACAAAGGAAGAATTTTCTTTAAAATTGTTTTTATATGTGTGAATGTGAATAAGGGAGGAGGAGACTTGTTGGTGTTTGATGCAAACATTCTCCCATGGCCCTGCTTTCTTTTTGGGTATGTGAAAGGATTTCTAGGAAATTAATGTATAAGTTCCAGTTATTAATGGCTGGAAAACTACAAAATGAAATATAACTGAAACCTGTTATAGAGGAATAGATACATATTCTGCTGTTACTGGTGGGCAGTGAATTATTATACTTTATTACCTTGTATTCGGTCCTGTAAATGATGTGTCTGGGAGGCAGATTGTATTTTCAGTAGCGATGATGGTGGAGGGGAGACAGAGGTGAGAGGAGGACAAAACGACAGTGATGGAGGGTAAAATGGAGACACAAGACTGACGGCTGTCCTCCTCAGTCTGACAGTCACTACAGTCCACCCCAGACGCTGCAAAGGGAATAGAATTTTTTTATTTTTTTTAAAGATCCTAAGTCAGAGGAAAGCGATGCTGCTATGGGTGCTTGGTTCATCTCAGAGGAAGCATCAGCGTTTCACGGGCTGTCACTGTGAGCTAAATTTGACACCGCGGTCACTGCAGATTTACTTCTTGGGAAGAGGCTGAGGAAAATCTGCAGTCAGACAGTGGCGACAGGCTTTAAGTCTTCAGTTTCCGTGTTTTCTATCACATTTAGACGTTCTGTTTATTAACAAACAACCGATAGAAAAGCTCGATGCTCCTTTTCAGCATATCCTGCGACGTGAACCATCAGCTCTAAAGCCAGTGCTATTTAGAGAGCTATGCTAACCCTCAGGGAGTTGATGACTGTGCATAACAGTGGCGCTCAGCCTTTGGGGTCTGAGGGTGGCATGTTGGTCTCCTGTGCGACCGTTGTCAGCAAATTGAGAAAGTGTCCAAAGTGTCCCTCTAACAGGAGTGGACACGGACATTTTCATGAACCATTGAAACAGGAGAAGCTCAAATACGGATGTGTTAGAGCCAAATAAAAAAGACGAATAGCGGCTGAGGGAGAACAGCCATCAGGCGTGCCTGTGTGTTGGTGGGTTTGGCACAAGCTCCCTCAGTTTGTCTCCATTCCCATCAGAAGAACAGGCTGGTCTGAGGTAGCCCAGAGGATTAGAATGGCACAGGCTCAGAGTAATGAGAACATGGGGATAAAGATATTTATTTTATTTGTGTGCAGTCCCGCAGCATCTTTCCAGTTACATAGGTGTGTATTGGGTCCCCATTCCTGGATTGCATAAGTTTATTACGCAGTTTCTCCCTGCAGATAGCTTAGCTTAGCACAAAGGCTTTAAACAGTGACCCCAGGTTTAAAACTATGTCACAAAAAAGCCACATCTTGAGTATAAAACACATTTGTTGACTAAAGCTTCATGTAATTAACACAGGAGGGGGATTTAGGAGGTTAAGCGGGATGACAGGTGAACATCTAAGTCAACAGACCGATGTCAGATCTCCCTCTTTCAGAGCTGTGGACGTGTAACAGCAGTTTTGCAGAGCTCTCACCACAAGCTAAAGCCATTTTCTGTACTTTCACTCCAAAATCTGTCAAAAAAAACCCTGGACTGTTTCAGTATTGAAGCGTCCTCGGGAGGGGCAGCTCTTTTATGCAGCACATAGCGTGAGCAAACACAATATCGTTTTGCCAACTGCCTCCCTGGGAGTGAGCTGCACAGTCCGTAATGAGGCCGCTTTAGATCCGAGACGGTTCCACAGAAGTCCACTTTTCATTTTTGCAGCTACCCACATCAGTAGCAACATTTGGGCTTTGCTGTCCCTTTTCAGGAAGCCGGACACAGTTAAACAGAAGAACGCTTTCCCACCAAACTTCATCCACTCTCTGGACTCCACGCACATGATGATGACAGCGCTCGGTTGCTATAGGTACCGTTGCTGTAAATGCCTTTTTATTTCAGTTCTGAGTTGAATCTCAGCTCCTCAACTCTTCTCCCGCCTCCCTTCTCCTCTCCTTTTCTTCACAGTGCCGGCCTGACCTACGTTTCTGTGCACGACTGCTTCTGGACGCACGCTCTCACTGTGGACACCATGAACAAGGTATCATTGTGTGGCCCTGATTTATTCCAGTCTGCCCAGTTTGTCCTTGCCCGTGTTGCTCAGCACGCCTGAGTGGTTCTGAAGCCGTCTGATCCTGCATCGAATTCTTCATTTAAAGTCCCAGTTGAATTGAAGCTTCTGTGTCAGTTTGTTCCGATGGAAGTAATAATTTTATGGTGAAAGAAACATTTTCTTTTGATGCATCCTCAGGTAGCTAGGTTGAGGCGGTACATGTTGTCCTGAATAAACGGACGTCGCCTCTTCTGTCAAGCAGCTCAGAATCAGACACAACTTGGAATAAATGGAGCAAATTAGCATAAAGTCTCCGTTTTGTTCAGACGGAGCTTCGGAGCGAAAGGCCCAGTTTTCTGTCTCCACCTAATCTCAGAGGAGCCACTAGCAGGGGAGCGATCCCTGCATTCATACACTCGATGTATCAGCAAAGGCCCCTCTCTTTGCACACCTAATTGAACACGATGGCAGAGGAGCGCCCTCAAACTTCCAGTCGACAAATGGGGAGCGTTCCCGTTGCCACGGCAGCTCTGTTCCCTCTGTTCCGCCGCTACGTCTTTGTTCTCGGGCTCCATCCACCATTCTGAGTGATGTCTGTGATAGCATCGGGTAGCATCGGAGCTCTGACCTCCAACAGGACGGAGGAAAACTCTGCCTAATAACAGGAGCAGCGGAGGCACGCTGGTGTCAGTCATTTCCCAATTTCCCGGAGCCTATAAATTATACTTATTACACCTGTTTGAGTTAAAGTGGGCGTCCCTTCGCCGGTGTTTATGTTCGTTTTGATTTCCCAAACCTCGGCGGACTAAAACTTCAGCACTTGCAATTTGCTGTAAATAATGACAAATTGTAATGGGAATGGAGCCGCTGAATAAACCATGAAGTGCAGTGTGTGTGTGTGTGTGTGTGTGTGTGTGTGTCTGTGTCTGTGTCTGTGTCTGTGTGTGTGTGTGTGTGTGTGTGTGTGTGTCTGTGTCTGTGTGTGTGTGTGTGTGTGTGTGTGTGTGTGTGTGTGTCTGTCTGTGTGTGTGTGTGTGGGTGGGTGTGGGTGTGTGTGGGTGGGTGGAGGGACCCTCAGATTACAGCAATCACAAGCAGAACGGCTCTTTGGAGAGAAAATATCTCCACCCGTGTGAGTGAATCAGTCATTTCCCAGATTCAGCCACGTTTAACGGTATCTTCCAGGGGTTCTGAACCCCCCCCCCCCCCCCCCCCCCCCCCCCCCCCCCCTCAGCACCAGTTTAGGTCAAATCTATCCATTTGTGTTCAATCGTTCTCGCCCTACAGACTAAACACATCTGACCTTTGGCACAGAAGTAAACATATTAATGATATTGTAGTGAGAGTTATGAGGAAGGTTTTTCAGCCTTGGAAAACTCTTCAGCCACAGATCCACATAATTTCCTTCTGAACCAGATTAATTCAGAGCACTTTTCTCTGTGGCCTCCCCACCCGCCCAGGTCTGTCGGGAACAGTTTGTGGCTCTGCATAGTCAGCCAATCCTTCAAGAGCTCTCCAACTTCCTCCTGGAGAAGTACTGCTCCAGCCTTCCGTAGGTTTACACACACACACACACACACACACACACACACACACACAGAGGAACATCTTTCACTGTCTCTTAATAATATTTGAAACAAAATCATAATCCAAGGATAAATCATTGTGACACTGTACATTTCCGATAACTGGCTCATAGATAAAAGACCACCTCGTGATTAGTGGCCGCTGCTGGATCCTCTGAGCTGTTTGAGTTGTTCTTAGACAACAGCCACTAATTATCTCAGCTGTGTTTATTCAGTGTTTATGAGTGTAGTGACAAGAGCCATCGCACGTGGAACTCCCACGTTTGCGTTCATCATAAACTATCCAAACACAAATTTATTAGGTGATAAAACTCATGTCGGCTCAGGTTTTTGACTGGACCATAAATGATTTTGCATCTGAAGATTTCTCTCTTTTGGGCCTTCGGCTGGTTTAAACTCTTTATCCGACTCTTTTTTCCCCTCTCTGTGGGATAATTGGGCACCTTCTCCAGAGCCTTGACTTTACAGCAGCTTTCCACCTCTTTGTCTCCACCCTCCCTCGGATTCTGACACTGACGTTACCTCTTCCTCACCCTCGTATATTATTCCCTGTAACAGCAGCAGGAGAAGAAAGATTCTTCGGATTCCTCATCTGCCATGTTGCATGCTTTAAACATCAGCCGACATTTTAGCATCCTGCTACGAATAATCGTGGATGCGCTTAAATTTTGTGCACTTTAAAAGTCATTCTGACACAAATGTGGGCTTATTTTGATAGTGATTGTCATTAAATTCAGAGGAGACCACCAAAGTGAAGAAGCTACCATGTCAATCCATGTAAATGCAGCGTAGACTCAAGGTTTACCCAAGTGCAATTTGCTAATAAATCTTTAAAATTGAATTATAAAATTGGTTTAGTCATTGGTACGTTTGGCCAGGACGCCCTTACGGCACAGTCAGACAATAAACTGTGTTTAGACAGATTTTTCAGCCACTCCATACCTCTGATAATCAAGCAGAAATAGAACCTTCATCTGTTCAGCTTCACCACACTTCAAATCATCACGGAACAGGCAGTGAAAAAGGAGTGGGGATAAATAAAACCTTGTAGGGACACTGCAGTGCTGGAGCATTATAATGGCATTTAAATAGCTGCCGTTAGGCTGCACAGGTTTACACAGTGAGACACATTCAGAATGAACACCATTACCATACACATCTGAGGCCAACATAAATATACCCTGAGCTTTTCAGCAACATTTGGAGCTGAAAATCGCTCCTGACACAGCTTCGGAGGAAGTGAGCAAAGTGTCCTCACACATTTTACTGAGGGTACGAGTTCATTAGCAGCAAAGCTAATTTAAAAGGTGGCATCTGTCAATCACAAGATGGAGTGTTTACGTTCTAGAGGAGGCTGATGCTAAGCTAGGCGCCTTTCTTTTTCAAGTGTTATCATATGTTCAGTGAGTAATCAGTTCATCTAGAACAAAACCTGTCACATGGAAAGTGTCAGCTCTGTTTAGAATTAGCACAACAAGTAAGAAAAAAGCTATTACAGGAGCATAAAATCACACTTTCTCACTGCATGATGGCTTTATAAACAGGAACAAACACACCGTTATCTGCTGAAAACATCTGCCAGGTCACAGGCTCAAATTCATTTCATTGTCTCCATTTTATGGCAGCTCTGATACCAGAACTAAGAAGTACCAGGAGTACCGGAAGCTGAGGCTGCTGCTGGCCAATGTGCCCCAGACAGGTCAGTTTGAACTCTCCGCCAACCCCACCACAACTCTTCTGCTGTTCAGGACGGCAGAGCGAAGGTCTCAGTTTGAAAGACAACACGACTGAAGAGTGGAGTTTCTTGTCCTTCTGTTGGAGACCCAGGTGTTTGTGTCACTCCCCACTGTATGTGACGGGGTGGAGGTTTCTACTCGTCTGCTGGTCACCAGCCTGAGCAGAGACCTCTGCAAAAAGCCCTCTTTTGTCTAGAGTGGAGATACACCAACTGTCTGTCTGTCTGCCTGTCTGTCTGCCTGTCAGGTGTAGGGAGACTGCTGTTACGTAACAGTCTGGCTCCAGCTCCATCCCCATCTGTACCCTCACTGTTTACCTGGCACTGACAGCAGACTGTATAAATTGATTACTGTTAATTGTGTCCCTCCTCTACATAATCAGCTTATGTAGCTGAGAACATTCAGGTGTACTCCTGAGGGAGCGGTGTGTGTGCGTGTGTGTGAGAGAGAGAGATTGTGTGTTTTCTCAATATGGATCGAAAATGAAATCCATTATAATCTTCAACGATAAGAGATCCTGAACTCATTATTGAGGTGAAAATGGTCCCACTCTGTAATCCGGCAGGAGATCGCACATTGTGCCGTGTCTCCGTGACCTCAAGGACGAGGGAAAATCAGACCCACAAACTTTTTTCCAATCTAAAAACTTCCTTCCAGGACAGTATTACAGTACAGGACGGGAAATAAACAGGGCTCTGTGGAGGTTTGCTGCTCCACTGTGGGGATGAACGTACTCATGAGCAGGGTCATCAGATCTTTTCCGTGGACGCCAGCGTAGCTCGGCTCACGTTGGGTCTTTGCTCGTTCCTCAATAATTCAAGCTGCAGCTCCTGCTGGTGTCGACAGCTGTCAGAGAGGAACGCAGCACATGTGGGAAGCTCAGAGATCAGCGCAGGGACTCAACTGGAGCTAAAATTAATATGCAGGTGTTCCGGGTAAAGGTCATCCAATATTTACTGATGACCCACTTCCAAACACCGCAGGTTCTTCCTTTAAGGAAACTAAGAATGTGTCTTTTGGTCTGGACTCAGCTTATTTCCTCACTTCCTAAACTTTACTTAAAAAAAAAACAATTCCAATTCCCTGAAAACTTCCATCCAACATGATTTTTGATCTTTATTTCATTATTTTTTATGATTCTAACATGATTTCAGATCAGGTCCTTTACCGGTCTTTTAAGCTCTGATTAAAGCTGCAGTTGCTCTACGAGAACTTTGCTCTGACACTAACCTGCTCGGACATTTGACTTCTTTCATCTCCAGGTGATTTTGATCTCCAGCGGGTGAAAGAATCCACTTATTTCTTCAGCTGAGGAGCTCACGAGGGCGAGCCAGCAGATGGAGATGTGGGGAATTGACAGTGCAGCGGGGGAGCCCGCGGGGTCTCGACCTGCTCCGTCTTCATTAGATACGAGGACATTGATCCGGCAGCGCCCTCCTGGGCCACAGCCTGACTGCAGGTACTGGATGAAGCCGGTCTGATTAAGTGAGCAGGTGGAGGAATCAGCTGCCGCGGCGACGCTAAGGCTCCAATCAGGGAAAAGGACCTTTTGTACTGGATATACTCAGGTCCTGGCACGTGTGTGTGATTGAAATGGACACCAACAGCGTTCCACCTGCAGACTCTAACTGCATGTCCATGCAGTGAGCCCCCCCTGCGGCGGCGGCGGCCTGACCCGCCTCTGCGTCCGTCTCACATTTAATTATTAATAACTTGGGTCACCAATACCAGAATGTTTGCTGCATAACTGAGCTGAAGGACTCTGAAGGAACCAAGAGGAGCCTTCCCATCTATTCAGATTCATATCTTCTTGGAGTGACTAAGCACTTGACATTATCCTGAAATAAATGTGTTATTTTAAACATCTGAATTCACTCAGAGGTTGGAACAAACGCTGGTATTCTTAGCGCACCTCAACAGGGCAAATCTGACCATTATTTCCTTCCATCTGCATCTGAATCGGGTTGCGCGGCGTCAGATGAAGGCCCCGCTTTCAGACGCGCCACCAAAAGCTCCGCAAGCTTCACTCATCAACTCAGATCTTATTTTTTTGGGCCAGAAAATAAAAATAGCAGAAGTGCTGTCTGCCGGTTGCTGGAAACGTTACAGCAGTTTCGCACAAAAGGTGCCGCCGATGTTCAAAGGCGAGCAACAAAGCTGGCTGAGCGACGGCGCTAATGGCGGAGGGAGCGCCGCCGAGACCACCTGACTTTCATGTTTGTGTGCAGCTGATGTCATCCACACGTGAGCAGCTTTATTATATTTATCAGTAACGGTCCCTGACGCATTCCCAGCTAGGAAAAGGTCATTAGAAGTGTACAGTGAAGTGACACGTGAAGGGGCTCCGCCAGTCGCTGACAGGAAGCTAACAGGAAGCTAACAGGAAACCAGGAGCTTCCATTACGGTTCCCCCCGGATATTGACACTTGTTGGGGAAGGTTCTCTATCGGGGAAATGAAAGGGGTGGGAGACTTTCAGAGGGAAGCAAATTTAATTCACTACCTCCTGGAGGCCGCGGTCAATGGATCCGTCTTGGTTTTCATTGATTCTTTGAATCGAGCTTCAATCCTTTGGAGTAAGATTTAGTTCCTGTTTGCATCAACATCAGTGTTTTCAGTGAAAATGTCCTGAACGCCTTTCTGTCTTTCCCCATTAAATATGTGATTTAATTAGCCCCACCCACCTTTGCCTGCGCCTGGAGTGTTGCCTCCTTTCTCGAGGGTACGCATCAACTAAAATGAGTCAAAGTAGGATACTGTTTACTGTATATTCTTAAATTCAAACTTATATATAACTTAAATATAGTCCAAATTAGATATCAGATTATCACGGGCAGCAGTCTACAAAACTCCTGGAGACAATAAATATTACACTGTTTAAATCAAATAAAACAAATAAATCCTAATCGTCCCATTATAAACAGGTTTCCAGTGGTGAGTGTAGTTGTTTTTTTTCCCCAAAGCAGCTGCGATCTCATTAGCATGTTGACAGAGTTTGTGTAATTACTGCGACCGTCTCCTTAGCTGGCCTCAGAGCAGCCATGTCCACCGCAGCTAACTGCACACATTTGGAAAACTGAATAGATTTTTTTTTTTGTCTCCGTTAACTAAACGGCAAACCTCAGCGGCTTCCAACCCGCCTCCCTCTGCTGTGCTAAAGCCTGTAAGTAACAACTCCACGAGATGAGAAAGCCGCCTGCCGCAGCCCAGTGTGGGGTCGAGACCACATCTGGGGGACAGAGCTCAGACCTGGAGTCCACACCAGTGTGAACGGAGCCGTCCGGTTCGACCCGCTTCAGCGCCAGCAGCTGCTGGTGACGAGCTGACGCTCAGCAGGATGAGACGTTCACTGACTCCCCAACAAGCATCAAGTAAAATGAACCACAAAGACCTCAACCTTCTATTACATGAGGCCGCTCGCACAGAGATGTGTGTCTACACCAGCTCCACTCTCCGAGAACTTGACCACTCACTCACACTCAGAGCTCTTTGATGTCTTTGCCAGGCTCTCCTGGGATATCTTCTCCCCCCTCTATGGCATCACCAGCACTTCATACTCAAAGGGGAGCAGATGACCCTGTGGGGCCTCCTGCAGGGGGCAGTACAGTACTGGCAGCTGTGTGCCGGTGTCCTTCATCTGACCTTCCATGAGATGGACAGGTTCTGATTGTTGACGAAAATGCATCTATATTTCATAGTGGAAAGATTAAATATGATCATTAAGAGGAGGGACTTCTTAATACATCGCCTTTGTAAGGATGAATAAAGCTTTAAATCTTTTTTTTTCTCAAGAATGGAATGGGTGGAGGCTAGAAAGGCTTAAATCCCTCATTAAACATTCTCTGATTGTTTGCACCAAGCAAACAATCATGGGAATCTAGGTTAACATGCTAACAGTCATTAGCAACCGCAGGTTCCCACAAATGCATCCTGGAGTATTTCTAGTCCGGAGATTTGCTGGTGCAGATTTATTTATGAGGAGTGGGGAATGCTGCACCTTCTCACTCAGGCACCCGGAAACGCATCTTTTCATGCTATTTACAGGATGCATTGAAAGAAAAAAAAGTCGCCTAGCGGAGAAGACGGGCGCTCGCCGTGTGTTCATGCAGTTTCCAGCGCCGAGCTTTCACAGGAAGCAGAGTCATAGTCAAATACGCTTTATTTGTTTTCTCCTCACACACGTCCCGCGGCAATACAACCGACGTTTCCATCCTACAGACACAACAATAATATAGCACACGTAGGTGACTAGAGTGTATGCTAGGCACTAGGGACACAGCGGACATATTCTGGGCAGAGTGGACCAGAAAAGGGGATTCGGAGCTGCTGTCTTGTGTTAAAAACAAGGCAGGAAGCAGCAGGGGGGGAACCGGTGAATGGAGGACGGGTGTGAGTGTGATACTGCATCATCAGAGAGGTGAAGCTGAAGCAGCTGGTCCAAAAATGAAAGTGGGATCTTTTGAGAGGCTCCCATCACCTCCTTCATCAGCCCTTGAGGATGAACCGTTGCCTCCGCCTGCTGTCCTTATCAACCATCAGATTTGTCACAAATGAGGAAGAGGGCAGGAGATCTGGGATCTGCCGCGGGGATCTGGGAAACATGCATACGGGTGGTTTCCTGCGGTTAGTAAAGCAGATCCCATCCTCTGAGACAGGATAATATACAAAGTTCAGAGTCACACACGGCTCCAAATGTTAATTTAGTAAGCGATTACAAAACGTTCCGCTGTTACAGTTTCAGTAAACTAGCTAAATAAATATTCTGCACATAGAACCAACAAGAAGAAGTTATTATCAAACCAGATTAAAATCCCAAATGTTTTAGAAATATTAAGTCTGAGAAGCCAGATGATAGGAAATTACACATCCGTGGGCCTCACCAGAACGTCTGCATGAAGGAGTCCTCGTTCCGTTATTGCTGAGTGTTTAGCATCATTTCGGTGCACTGTTGTCCTGCTCTCTCCTTTGTATATGACACCTAACAACATACAGGGTGCGTTTGCACAATTTACAAAGAAAGTCCCGGCCCGAAAGAGTTACTTTCTGTCATTTTCTGATTGCATTACTGTTTTCTTCCTGTTCTTTTGTTCTGGCATCCATCCGTCTCTGCTTCTGTGCACTCTTGTTCTCCACTTTTGCCACTGATCTGAGCTTTGAGGACAGAACACAGCGGTACCTCCAGAGCAGCCTCTAGATTCATTACGTTTCAACCCCCAAATAGGTTCCACGGGGCATAATTTGGGTCGAATACAAACACACAAAAAACAGTTTTAGAATCCTTAAAAAAAAACCTTGACTGGAAACTCTCAAGGTGGAAAACAAACACGCCAAACACCAATCTCAGGGGCGGGGCTTAGAGTGGGCAGCCTATATTAAAAACCCATTTGAAGGAGAATAACACAAAACATCAGGGTCCATCAAGGGTTCACACATTTTCACATTCATTATTCAGTAATGGTTTTGGCCATTAGTGAGGAGAATTAAAGGTGCAGCAGAGAAGACACACACACACACACACACCTCACCTCAATGCTCCAGAAATGCTAGCAAAAGCTTTTTCTCTGCTACACTGACTAAAACATCGTTATCATTTATAAGAAACCGTCTAAAAAGCTGCAGCAGCCAAATGTAAGAAAATGTGTTCCAACATTAGCAGGTGTGTTCGGATCGCTCACATCTGGCCTCCTGAGAAGAGCATCTGGCTTTTGTTTTGTTAGCAAACAGACCTCAGCTTGTGGCGTTAAGAAATTCTATGTAAAACAGAGAAAAGAAGCATTTGGCCTGATCTAGAGAATTTTATTTATGATGTGGTTTAAAACCAACAAAATTGGTTGAAAATCGCTAAAATACTCTACAAAGATGCGCTCAGCATCGCCGAGTGCTCTAATATTAATATTACATTTGATGAGTTGAGTCGCTAATGAGCAAACACTGACTTATTTTAAACAAAAGACAAAAAAGTCCTTTAGTTTCAATAAAAACAGCCAATTTAACAGAATTCTAGGACTCACGATTAGTCATAAAACCTACACCCTACACATCCTTTTGGCTTTTATAGCATCTTTTATACCAAGACTAGATTTGTGGTACACGTGGCAGTTAATTCCCATTCAGGTGGCGCCCTCTGATACCTGAATCAGGTCCCTGATTTTTAAAGTCGGATTTGGCTTTGAATGAGAGGGGAAATGAAAGAAAAGTCGAGCGGTCCCTGTGCAGCGGAATACGACAAATAAATACGCTGGGAGGGGAAGGTGCTACTGGGCCGCTAAGACGTGCGCAGCTACTCTGTCTGGGAGCGGAAACTCCTCAGCGCTCCACTCAGAAGTCCCCACTTTAGTCTGTTTCCTTCAGCAGTCCTACATTCATCAGCGAGACCAGGAACCGGAGTAGAAAGAGCAACAAAATTTACTGCTGCAGTCAAGACCCTAGTTCAGTCAGAGATAAGTGGATCACAAGTTTGAGGATAGCCTGGATCTCACTTTGATGTGATCTGTCTCGGGAATGCTGGATATGGAGTCCTTCTTGGGCAGTCCAGGGTCTCTCAGACCCGTACCCACGCCCCCTACCACCAGCCCCACACTGGCACCGAAGCTGTGTGCAGACCCTGGCAGGGAGCCTACAGGGAAGGCCCCCACAGACATCTGGTGGGGCAGCACCACCCTGTGAACCACCGCGCTCCGGATGCCCGCGTGGCCCGACGGGGTCTGAGGGGGTCCAATGGATGTGGAGGAGACTCGCGTTGACTGGGGTGGACTCGGACCGTGCGGCTGCGCTCCCTCGTGGGGCAGCGAGGGCTGGGAGGCTGACAGTGCCCTGGCGTCCTGGCTCAGGCCCCCCATCGGCAGGGAGTGGGTACTCTTGTGTGTGCTGGGCCTGTGGACCGGGCTGGATAAGTGTTGCTGGGTGAGAGAAAGCTGGGAGCCTGAAAATGGACCCGCCAGGCCACTGGATCCATACTGGAAAGACCGTCCTCCAAAGGCTAAGGGGCTCTGGACGGGGGGGCTGCACAGCATGGGAGCAAAGGCACCAGAAGCGAGGAGCTGGGACTGCAGCGGGGAGGATGAGGCTGGGGTGGATATGCCTTCAGTCACTTGGAGTCTCCTCAGCATCCTGGGCGACTGGAGTCCTCCTCCCCCACCCGCAGAGGTGTCCTGGACGGGGGGGCAAAAGCTCATGGCTACGGCCTGCTGCAGGGAGGCGATAGCTGAATTCTGTGGCTGTGCCGTCGGGCCCGAGTGCGGAAACATCCCTCCGAGCAGGGGGGGAGTCAGGGACATGGCCCGCGGTCGAGGAGCGTCCACCTGCTGGACCATCTCCCGGTCATATTTGACGATCTCCTGGATCATCTCGTTCTCGCGGTTGTTGAAGACGCCGGAGTTGAGATCGTGTTGAACTTTGTGCATCAGGATGGAGTTTTTCTTGCCTGCAGAAACACAACAATGACACCTTTGAAGAACCAGACCCAAGACAAGACAAGCCCTGCTACCTGTGGTGCCCATTCCGTGTTTTGTTAGCTTTATTTGTTGGCGACAGGTCTGATGTTTTTACATTGAGGAGTAATTCAGCCTCCCACAGCTCCAAATTCTACACATTTATGTCAGTCAAAATTCACTTTTCTTCCTGTGAAAAGTCTCATTTCCTTCTACAGGCGTTCTTTCATAAGTTTAGAGAAAAGGGGCATGAAGAATGGAGCTAGCTGCAGCCTGCTAACTGAATTGTCCTGGAGAAAGCGGGTTACACAGGTTCAGCTAATACTTCTAAGTAGAGACCTGGTGCCCCCCGCGAGACCTGAATCCATCTCAGAGGGTTTATTTGGGTTTTGAGGCCTCAATTTCCGCCGCTGTCACGTGAGTGAGCCTGATGTGTTTGAGTCGGAACCCTGCTGAGAGGAGAATTTAGACATTCTCCTCACTGGCGTGAGGCTCAGGTAGGATGATTGAAGAACTGAAGCGAGACATTTCCCTCCGTGACGAAGCGAGGGAAGCGGCTTATTAGCAGAAGCGGCGACTCCACGGATCTGATGCGCGAGGAGGCGTTGCTAATGGCTGAGGCAGACAGGTACAATTTATAAACGGCGGCACCTAAAATTCAAAGGATCTGATGCGAGGAGACGTGGGAGGAGCCACCCGGGAGGACGTTGTCATCCGTTTTCTGTGCATGTATCAGCAGATTGCGCTGCGGGTGGTGCTGCCGGGCCTCTGCCCAGCTGGGCTGTCGGTACACCCGGAGACAAATGAGGATGATTTTAAAGGTCAGTCGGGGCTAAAACTAAAATCACGCTGCCGGGGAACGAAGTGGGATGGGACGCTGTGGTTTCTGGCCCTCTGGCGTCTGCCCCTCCCCCACGTGAGGGGGGCAGCCGTGTGCAAATTGAACAGCACGTGTAGCGCCTCATCAATCCATCGGCTAAACCGAGGCCCAACCGTCCCTCTTTGTTTCTCTATGCCAATTTCGGGAATTCTCGCGACTGCAGTATGGCTGCCATGGCAACGGCTGGCGTATACACTCCGTCCATCCCCATTTCAGTAAAATCTGGATATCTGACATCACTTCTTCTGCCTCCATCATCGTGACTTGTGTTCCTGCGCGCTGATGACGGATCAACAGCAACTTAACTGACCGACGTTATCGTATCGGCGTCCGATCCGCCGCTCTTACCGATCCTGTCCAGCCTGTCGATGGCGACCGTCTCGAAGGCCCTCCTCATCATGGGATACTCCTCCAGCACCTCGTTGAAGTTGTCCACAGAGAGCGAGTACAGGCGGCAGTAGGTCTCCGCCTGCACACTCGCCGTCCGTCTGCCGCGGGTCAGCAGGCAGATCTCTGATCGGGCCAGAGGAGATGAGTCAGAACACAGAACGTCATCCTGCACACTGGTTAATCATTTACACCAATGAGATCAAACCACTGATCGGCATATTAAATAAAGTAAGGAGATGAAGGCACTTTTGATCCTTTGGTACTCGTTTAGATAGATTTGTGTAAAAATGTTTGGCTTTTGGGTACTTTGGTCATGGATTAAACTGTTCTGTCAAATGAAAATGCTTTTTCTGTGGATGGGAGGCGGCTTATTACGTCTAGTTTTAGCATCCAGGAGCTCCAGCTGTGGAGATCCAGCTGTTCGCAGGATTTCAGCTATAGTTGCTAGGGTTTCATAACTTCACATGTTCTAACTGGATGTCAAACTGGTGACGTCTGTTGAATCAGATACTCTTGAATAGCTTTGTAATCAGTACTCATTAACTCTAATGAGGTTAAAACCGTTTGAATGGACCAATTCCAGCTGTTTCGTACATAAAGGCCACTATAGTGGGCAGTTTTTCAAAGGCTGCTCTTTTGTAGACGTGCCGGAAAAGACGGCCAGTAAGAATCTTGGCTTAAGTTTTCATAATTCATGCATATAAGGGTTAATGAAATTTTCAGGATCTGTTGCTCATGGGCCAAGGAAGAGCTCATTAAATTTTGACAATGTTCCCAATTCTGGAGGGACTTTGACCTTCGATCTTCCAACCATCAGAGCCAATGGGCTCTGCTTATACAGCAACCAGCTACTGTTATGTAAGCCTATATATAAAACTATGGGTGTGCATCACGTGCACGTGCCTTTTTTCCAGTATAAAATTGAGCCCTTTTTTTCAAGTGCTGTTCCTTCTGAACTGGCTGCTGTCACTGACTCACATTTAAAACAAAATGTGGGTTTCAGCACCAAAAGCTCTAGTTTTGTAAGTGGCAAAATGCAGGACTCCCCCTCGTTCCACCGTTCCATAAGCTGCCACTGGGGATCCTCCTGGTTCTACGTCAGCACAACAAGCATTTGCATGTTGCTAGCATCATTAGTGGGACGCACTGGGAGAAGGAAACCGAAGTAGTCATCAGCGCTGCATTAAAATGCTGCTCAGGCCAGCAGGAGCCCTGTGATTCTTCCATCAGTGATTATATGAGCATACGGCCGTCTAACTTTCCAATGTTTTCCCCAGATTATGTTGTTTTCCTATTGAGTAAAAACTCCAAATACCTAAACTCCACCACCGAGCTCTCCCCAAGTATGAAGGCATGCCAGCGACTGACCGCCTTTGTTTGACGTTATAAATGGTGTGTGACCACCATGGTGCTGCGCTAATTAGGTGTTATTAATTGGGCGTGTGTGCACTGTGTGTTTCCACTGAAGCGACGGCCCCCGGGCACATCAGCACTACTGCCGCTTAACGCTGATGTGGATGCAGGGGACATCACAGGGTGAAAATGCTGATCAGACTGTGTGTGTGTGTGTGTGTGTGTGTGTGTGTGTGTGTGTGTGTGTGTGTGTGTGTGTGTGTGTGTGCGTGTGTGTGCGAGGGGGAGCTGTGTGGGATCCATGTGCTGACAGAACACAAGCTAGATGTTGACTAACTGTTAATAATAATGTGGATATGATAAGGATGGGATGGGATAGGATAAGATGGGATGGGATGGGATGGGATGGGATAGGATGGGATGGGATGGGATGGGATGGGATGGGATGGGATGGGATGGGATAGGATAGGATAGGATAGGATGGGATGGGATGGGATAGGATAGGATAGGATAGGATGGGATGGGATGGGATAGGATAGGATAGGATAGGATAGGATAGGATAGGATAGGATGAAATGGGATAGGATAGGATAGGATGGGATGGGATGGGATGGGATAGGATAGGATAGGATAGGATAGGATAGGATAGGATAGGTTAGGATAGGATAGGATAGGATAGGATAGGATAGGATAGGATAGGATAGGATAGGATAGGATAAAATGGGATATGATAGGATAAGATGGGAT
This sequence comes from Takifugu rubripes, assembly GCF_901000725.2. NCBI lineage: Eukaryota > Metazoa > Chordata > Actinopteri > Tetraodontiformes > Tetraodontidae > Takifugu > Takifugu rubripes. Next base: position 6,659,857 of record NC_042304.1, on the reverse strand, counting down.
GGGATAGGATAGGATAGGATGAAATGGGATGGGATAGGATAAGATGGGATGGGATGGGATAGGATAGGATAGGATAGGATAGGATGAAATGGGATAGGATAGGATAGGATAGGATAGGATAGGATAGGATAGGATAGGATGGGATAGGATAGGATGGGATGGGATGGGATGGGATAAGATAAGATGGGATGGGATAGGATAAGATGGGATGGGATAGGATAGGATGGGATGGGATAGGATAGGATAGGATGAAATGGGATGGGATAGGATAAGATGGGATGGGATGGGATAGGATGGGATAGGATAGGATGGGATGGGATAGGATAGGATGAAATGGGATGGGATAGGATAAGATGGGATGGGATGGGATGGGATGGGATGGGATAGGATGGGATGGGATGGGATAGGATAGGATAGGATAAGATGGGATGGGATGGGATAAGATAAGATGGGATAGGATAGGATAGGATAGGATGGGATGGGATGGGATGGGATGGGATGATATAGCACAATATAGCAATTAGGCTGGATAGGAATGAGAAAGGATCATCTAGAATGGGACGGCCAGGATGCGATGTTCTAGTGCTAAGCTAGACTAGGTGAGACATCGGCCATTGGGTCAACAGCCAATTGACCCAATGGCCGATGTGTTCTTGGTGACACAGTACCAAAGACTAAATAATCACAAATGTTGATTTAGACATGGGTGTTGACACCTCAGAAACAACCACCTTTGGTCTGAGGTGGTTTATAAGTCTGTAGTTGGGAACTACGACCAAGATCGCCGATGTCCAACAAGATTGGAACAAAATAGAAATCTTCTTTGTTTGGATTAAATCCAGAATAACGTACTCAGTTCTAATGTGCTGACAGGAAACAGCAGAAGACAACGCAGAACATCGACGTACCTCCAAAGTAGGAGCCATCCATGAGCTTCATGCTGATGTTCCCTTTGGTCAGGATGCTCACCACCCCGTGCTGGATGAAGAACATCTTCTTTCCGATGGTGCCCTCTCTGACGATGTAATCTTTGGGCTGGAAGACCTCAAACCTCAGCTTGGTCAGCATGGCCGTCACAAAGTTGGGATCGGCGTTGGCAAACAGCGGCATGGAGGCTACCAGCTTACGGCAGTTGAAGTTGACGATCTCCTGCAGGAGGACAGGGTGGCAGATTTCCCGAATGTCAAAGTGCTTCCCAGTAAACCTTTAAGCAGAGTAGCGGATGTGTTGCTACCTCCCGCAGAGGCTCGTTAAGCTCCTCCAGGATGCTCTCTTCGTCAAACATCTTGCCTTGGTATCGGTGCTCGTAGTAGTCATGGATTTTCTGTCGGAAGTCTGCCGGTAGTTTGTGGAAGGACATGTACTGCTCCACTTGTTTGTACTGGAGAAACACAGGAGGTGAGGCAGTGGTGAGGAAGGCTGGTCTGATCCCTCACATTTATCATCTCGTTCGGGCCACGTTCTCGGGACGTCCCGCTCAGGACCCAACTGAGAAACCCTGCGTGTGAGATTGACAGCTGCGGCTGTTCGCTAATAGCATGTTGATTTGCATGAACGCGGACTGCATGTTCACTTCCCTCATCCCATCATGACGCTCCAGAACACATTTCACGCCTGAATTGTGAGGCGGACTGAGGAGGCCACCGCATCCGCCTGGGAATAGACCTGCTTCCCGCTCTGCTCTGTTTCATTTACTGGCCATGGCAACACTCGTATAGATAGAGCTGTACAGGGTCATAAAAGTGGGGGGGGGACCCCCGGAGAGCTGTTCACTTCCTGTTACATCAGCAGCTGATTCGCTGACACAGACAGTCAACCAGAGCTGTTTTCAACCTTTTCGCTGCTGGGGAACAGAGCCACAGATCAACATGGACGTCCCTCTGAAATATTACATAAGACGCGTGTGTGTGTGTTAGGAGTGTGAATCATCCCACTGAGGGCTCCGGCTCCATCTTGGGGGGGTCAGGTCCAGCCGTCTGCTGTCCGGCCTCCACGGCAGAGAAAAGGCGCAGCTCTGTTTATTAATCTCGCGGTGTGAGTTAATAACGCCGCCGTGGTGTTTCTGGGAACCTGGAGCGGACAGTTGTGATTAATGAGGACGCCCCCCAAGTGTGGAGGACCAGCCGGGCGTTGATGATAACCATTACAAGGCTTTAGCGCCGCCGCGGCTAAATGAGTGTACAGGAAGTCTGTTCTCTGCTTTTAAATCATCCCTTTGGGTGAGGGTTCGAACCGGCGACCCTCACAAGCTCAGCGATCGCACATTATTATTTATTTGCTTCTATTGTGGTGAAAAAGCTGTGAGAATTCCAGGAGAATCCACATTTTGCCTCTTTTTTTCTCCACTGAGGTGTTGAGGACCATTTTATTCAAACGCACAGAAATGAGAGATTTCCTTATTTATGGTGTAAAGTTTAATCCCAGTCCGCCTCAGTCTTAATTAGCTGCTCCACTTCAAGGGTAATTTGGCGGTAAAACCGTCTCCAATCATCCATTCACATTTTTGTGTCCTTAAAGGTTTCTGCCTTAAAACCAGGCAATTTCTGCCAAACCAACCGGAAAGACCTGTGAAAAGAAGACAAATCAACTGATTTAACTTGATAAATTTGCCAGCGCCTGCTTGCATGTCGGCCTCGGGAACGCCGCCGCCGACTCCAGCAGCCTCCAGCTCGCTCAGTGGGGCGTGAGGATGAACTGGGAGGCTCCTATTAAGCCTTCCCTGCCTCAGGATCAGCGCGTGGCACTTTCAATTAAAGTGAGACGATGTCTCTCTGACTCGTCTGTTGTTGACGGAGATGAGATTTATTAACTTGCCACACAAGACACAGAGGAGGAAAATTAGCGACACGCCAATCTGACACCGATGTTTTAGGTGGAGACGTCCCACTGGCCTTTGATCCTCATGAGAACTAACTGCTAACAGGCTATTGTATAAGCTGGTAAAAAAAAAAAGGCTCCAAAATAAACAAACTGGAGTTTTGTGGTCAAAAATGCAGATCAATCTGGGCAGAGGAACTTCTGGTGGATGAAACACTAATAAATACATTAGATTTGGTAAATCCAATTGGCTGCCCTCGGCCTCTGGACTTGCTTAAGAGCAGCATGGAGTTTTTTAAAGGATATAAAGTCTCCAGTTTGTGGCTTATGAGCATGATGTACGACTGTCAGCGTAAGCTGCTGCAGAAGGCAGGGAGAAATTGAATTGGCCCGCGCATTAAAGGGCTGTATCAGTGAGTGTCAGGGCTCAGGACGGGGCCAGTCACGCATCTGTGTGTGTGTGTGTGTGTGTGTGTGTGTGTGTGTGTGTGTGCACTGAACGGAGACATGCATGGCCAGTCCTGATCTCCAGGTTAAAACCAGACGTGATGTCAGTCTTCTGGTGAAAAACTCCATTTCTAGTTGGTTACTGACGACTTAACGTCTCCATCTCCACCCCCTGGATTGGCGCTCTCCACCAGAGGCCACAGGAGTCACCTCTTGCCCCCCCCCGCTCCCACACGCTGCTCCATTGCATCGGGGGAGGAGAAGGGGGAGTGCGGTTATATAATGGCTAATGCCCCCTGTCCATGTGAGGTGTCTGCTGGCAGATGGTGGGTTGCCGAGCGTTCAAGGGCGAATGGACGGATGAAAGAGGGCGTGTGGAGAAACACACCCGCCACCTCAGTGAGGTGGCCAGACACATCAACTGAGGATAGATACGCAAATTTAAACGCAAAGATCGGTAAAAGAGCTCTCAGCTACATCCAAAATCTGGCTGAGGTGATATAATTATCTCATTTCCTGTTGCTGTTGCCGCTTTTTCTTGCTTTAGCTCTAGATTAATCAGATTAATAGATGTGACAAGTGAGCGTTAATGGCCTCTCAGTTTAAAAGTCAGTGAGTCGTAAAGGACAGCGAAAAACACACCTAAAAAGCTCCAATTAGCGTTAGTTTAAGATTATTTAGTGGCACTTGTATGTAAAATGGAGTTGGAAAGCCTCTCTGCAGTATTTCTCATGAACATTTCCATCTCTTATCTCCAACTTTCTGTGTTTGTCTCTACATTACATCCCTGGGAAATAGGATGGAATTGCTAACCAAACAACATGTGTTGGTTGCGATAAGGCTTTTTTCTGATGATCTGAGTGTAAATATTCAGAATCCACGTCTGCCTCTGCTCGCCGGGGTCTCTGCCCATAGAAAGACGCTCGTCCCTGCACGTGTTGCGACATCTTGGTCTCACGACCAAGAACAGCGCTGTTTACTCTGTGTTGTGTCAACACGGCTCCACCATGTCGCTAGCATTGCTATCTTAGACAAAGAATGTAATTTGTGGGTTCCAGCCCTTTGTTCCATCTGTTATCTGATGTTTCTGGGCAGCACGTGTTTCAGCCCAATGGCTAATGATGAACAAATAGTTATGGCCGCCAGCCTCTCAGGGTGGTCCACACTGCTCACAATTTGAAGAGGGATGGAAGGGACGTTAACGTCTCGTCTGTGCGAGTGACGGACAGCAGAGGAGAGCGCCTCATCGGGGTCTGAGGACACTGAGCAGACACGGCGCAGAGACTGTGTCGCCCTTTAAACGGGGGGAGGCTTCCCCTCTGCAGCTGAGATGGCAGCCAGGCCCGGTCCAGACGAGCCGCGGCCATGAATAATGAACTAATGGAACAGATGTTGTCTCCCTCAAAGCCGGTTAGAATCAAACCGGCAAAGCCTCTCTGATCTGACGAGCGTGTCCATGTCGTCACAGGGGACAAATGCTGGAGATCACAGTGGCTCCTGATTATTAGTCACAGGTGCATCACCTGGATGTGGGGCAAAGTAATCCTGTCACTCAGCCTGAATTACACACTTGTTACTGCGCACTATGTTTACACGCACAGCTACTCTACGTTGTAGCTTGACTGGGGCCTTTAATTGGACTGTTGTCCGTGTCCTGAGTGCAATCGATTTATTGATGAAATCGTGTCTCCTCTGTTTCCATAGGTGGCCGTTTGCACTGTTTCAGCCTGTATTGGGCCATGACCTTTTGACCTTTGTCATCACAGACCACAGCAGTAGCCATCAGCAAGCAAGCTAACATGTCACTGTTTCTTGTTTTTCTTCCCTTGTAGCTAAATTAACATAACGGTGTGTTTTTTAGGTGTCATGTACACCGCCTGACTTTGATGTCGCCCCTCTGACAGCATCCGTCCCGCCCACCTCACGGAAACAACGCAAGCCACCACATACTGTTCCAAATGGGAACGTGCCACATAAAACTGAGCATGGTTTTATGGTTTAACACTGCAAACATTAGCTTACAGCTGCAACCACATCTGCAGTCATGTCCTCATCGGGTCCCTCAGCTCCACCACCTGCGACTCTGAACACTCCGGTGACGCAACACTCACCTTTTCTTGGTACTGGCGTCTAGACGAGTCCAGCGATTGGATCAGAGCGGTGGCGTGGCCGATAAACATGGCGTAGCAGGTGGCTCCGACGATCATACTGAGCATGGTGAGCCAGATGTCTGACATGCTCTCTGGAGCTTGTCTCCCATATCCAATACACAGCATGTGGCTCATGGCTTTAAAGAGGGCAAAGGAATAGAGCTCGCTCCAGGAATCATTCTGTAGGCACAGAGGGAGGGGAGACGTCAGAGACAGAAATCAGGCAGCAATTTAGCCCAGACAGACTACGAGGAACAGAGGAGACGAGAAGAATCGACGTTAAACTCTCGTTCAGAGCCTCCTTACTTCTTCCACGTATCAGCGGTTTTGACCCAGTGACCCCCTCAGATCGTTAACGAGGAGCCGCAGAGCAAGAAGAGGTAATAAACACTGTAAATGTAAAAATGAGAAGCCTTCAGAACCTCTCCGTAAGCTTAATGGAGCAGAAGAAGAGTGTTAATGAAGCATCTGGGTGTCTTCGCTGCAACATCCAGTCAACTTTAATTGTGGGGGTCAGGGTGCTGGAGCTCACACCATCGCACTGAAGGGCAATTTGGAATGTTTTTGGCCTGTGGGAGGAATTGGACTGCCCAGAAAACCCACACAGCCCACATCTTCACTAGTTTGGACTAGTTTGGCATTTAAATCTGGACACTGAAAAGGCCTCTTTAGCTGTAAAATGAAATAACCTTCACATTCCCACTTCAAATGCACAATTTTTTCCATGTTTTATTCATTTTTTTCTAACTTTATTTTATTTCACCATCTTAAAATCAGGAAAGGAACCAGTTAACTGTTCCAGTTCAGCCCAACGATTGTATTTAACTAAAGACAGCGGATCAATAATCACAGAGAGCCTCGGTGCTGCTCTGTCACGTTCTACTTTGTTGAACACATGCTACAGTGCTGCTATGATGTCATCAGCTAATACAGCTATCACTACTGTTTCATGCTTACTTAAACTTCAGTGACCAAAACCACGACCCAGTCACCATAAACAGGGTCGGCCCTCGGATTTTGGTGGCCCTAAGCAAGATTTTGTGGGCCCCCAAACACTCACAGGGCACCCGCTACATGACACACACTGCTCCTAACTGAATGAACACACATGCACATGAATTAACAAGAAATATCTGTATTTTAAATTAATGCATCGGTGTGTTAAAAGCATATCCGATTTTGAGAACCAATTAAATTGAAAAGAAAAATTAAAAATAAGAAACTGGGGGGTGGATTCAGAGTGCAAACCTTCACCAAGCAGCTCACCTCCCCACATATTGTAGCTTACATCCAGGACGGTCAAAATTATAATTTTATTATATTATAATTAGTCAATAACTCCCTGAAAACATTATATTGAGAATCTTATTACGTTTACCCATAGGGAGCTATCATATTTATCTTCCATGCCTACGTTTTACCTACGCAGAAAATGCAATTTTCTTAGAGCAAAATTTTACAAATTAGCTAATCGTGCAAATATTTACAAAGCGTAGAAACCAAATGGGTAGCCTGAAACCACTTGGGCCAATTTGGACTATTAACTTGGTCAATATTAAAATAATAAATCAAAACACAAATTTAATGTTGCAATAAAACATTAGTAGCTAGTTAAGGAGTAAACTAGACTCTTAGTCATGTTTATTGGCCTCTGGTAGTTTAATAAATTCAATAGCTTTTAAAAACGTGCATCATAAAATAAAAGGATTAATTATCTCTGTGCTTATTTGAGATATACTGCCTGTAAGGTCTGTTCGTATTCCAGTTTAAAGATTAGGAATCGTTGTTTTCGCCCCCCACTTTTCACGTTTGTCTGACGGGAGGTGGCGTGAAATCAGTTTAAACCATATGTCGCAACTTTGTCCAGCTTAACAAAAACAACTATTAGAACTACTGACTGTAGAAGTACTAATGCTAAAAACCACCTCATAGTAGTTGCATAGCAACTTATTTATATCTTATTTTACTTATTTTTGATTAATTTGATATCTACTGTTGCTCTGAGTTCAAATGTATTTACTCAAGATTGTAATATAAATATAAATATAAATAAAGAATATGCCGAGAAACAAAATTGCATTGTAAAAATGTCTCCAATGTGTGTGTGTGTGGGGGGGGGGGTTAGCAAGCACTGACAAGCCTTAAATTTATCAGCCAGTTTATTACTAAGATTAATAACCTGCTGATACAGTTGACGGTGTCGCCAACGTGTCAGATGAGACGTAACAGTGTCTCATCATGCTGTTGTGATGCGTGCTAGCGTGCAAGAAAAATAGTATCGATTTATTCCTTTCAGTCAGATTAAAGAGTCACCTTTTAACATACCTTTATCTTGTCTTCTTTCTTCTCCATTATTCTTTTTTCTGTTTTTCAGCACCACTCCTAAATATTCTTTTAGGAGCCATTTCTAATGTTTGTAATTTCCCCCACCCAATAAACAATGACACAACATTACCCACAATGCCCCATTTGCCCAACGCTGACGATGCCGTGTCACTATGGACACGCATGGAGAAGCGAGGGGCGACTCCCAAACGGACTTTCTTTACTAGTTTATTATTCACCTCAGTACTAATATGTCTGTTTGATCAGATTTGTGAGTTTAGCATGTTGTAGCGCTGCTGAGGGGAGTGAATAAACAGCACCAGTTTGTAGGTCTCCGCCTTTAACTAATATTGGTTACTGTCGGCCGTAACCATGGCGACACTGAAAGGCAGACAAACTCATGCGTACATACGTAATTGCTCAACCGTAACACACTTCCTGAGAGAAACTCCCTGATGGATTCTAATGCGTAACAACCGTCGGACAGAAGACACCGCTCTACCTGCCAGAATAAACCAACAACGCTTCGCCCAAGATGAGCAGGGAATCTTGCTCCCTGACCCGGAGGCTGTGGACGTTGCATTTCCCCACACTGACGCTCTGCACTGAAAATGGCCAATTATTTTGCCAAAGTTCTGTTGAACCGTTCCAGCTCCCCCAGCTAGCCTGCAGTCGGTCCTTCGGTTTCCTTGAAGGACATCAACCAACGGAGGGCTGAGTGACCAGTCCGGACTAGAGCAGTCCATACTAATAGTACCTGAAGTGGTCTATGGCTCTCACCACAGCAAGAAGCTATCTGTGTGTCACCCAGCAGCATCGTCCAGCTTTTTTGAATGTCCCATCCCATCTGGCTCAGCAGCGTCCCTATTCCAACATCGCTGGGGTCTGTGTCCAGCACAAATGGCAGGCTGAAGTCCGAGTAGACGAGACCTTCCCAGTGCGGAATTCAAGCCAACACCTTCTGCATTGCACAGGCCAAAAGAGAGCTGCCACAACCCTCTGCTCATATAAGCCTTTGGCTCCTGCACACACACACAGAGATGATCCAGAGAGGAGAACGAGGATGACCCAGACTCCAAGGTCTGGTCTAGGTATTTATCATTGCAGGGTAGTGGTAAAGGTCTTTTTGTCACGCTGTTTATTGGCCAACATGACCAGCACATTGGAGGCCTTGTGTGGATGGTAGAGTCGCAGCCCCGACCAGCTCAGTTAACTCTGAACACCCAAGCTGAGTTTCACCACAAGTGCTGCAACAGCAACAATAGCAGAGCAGCAGCAGCAGCAGAGCAGCAGAGCAGCAGCAGCAGCAGAGCAGCAGCAGAGCAGCAGCAGAGCAGCAGCAGCAGCAGAGCAGCAGAGCAGCAGCAGCAGAGCAGCAGAGCAGCAGAGCAGCAGCAGCAGAGCAGCAGCAGCAGAGCAGCAGCAGCAGAGCAGCAGCAGCAGAGCAGCAGAGCAGCAGCAGCAGCAGCAGCAGCAGCAGCAGCAGCAGAGCAGCAGAGCAGCAGCAGAGCAGCAGCACAGCAGCAGAGCAGCAGAGCAGCAGCAGAGCAGCAGCAGCAGCAGAGCAGCAGAGCAGCAGCAGCAGCAGAGCAGCAGCAGCAGCAGAGCAGCAGCAGCAGAGCAGCAGCAGCAGAGCAGCAGCAGAGCAGCAGCAGCAGAGCAGCAGCAGAGCAGCAGCAGCAGCAGAGCAGCAGGAGAGCAGCAGAGCAGCAGCAGAGCAGCATTACAAGGCTTCCTCTGTGAGGCAAAGAGCCGACTGGAGTGTGCTGCTGTGCTCTGACCAGCCTGCAGCCTCTACTGCGACCAGTTTGAACTGGGCGTGAAAGGCCTCCCAGTTCGCCAGAGTGTTTTGGCTTCTTCTCCTGGAGCCTCACGCATCCCTTCCCTCATCACTTTTCGCAGGCCTACTTGTGCCAGCCGGCCCCTCAGCACTCCTCAGGCTGAACCCGGCTACAGCGGTGCAGGCTACATGCTCCAAATCACGGACCAGGTCTGATCTGGACCCCTCCCCTTCATCACCTGCCACGCAGGTGTCGGAGATTGCTGTCATATTTCCATAAAAGATGGTGGCAAACGAGACCGTGGAGTTTTACTTCTGACACCAATCCTAACATTACAGGGGCGAGGGTGTGCACGGCAGCAGTTTGAAGGATTCTTCCTTTAATTAATATCGGTTACTGTAGGCTGTAACCACGGCAACACAGAGCGCACACACTCAAACTTAGGCTCACACATGTTATTGCAAATGTATCAACAAGTACTCAACCGTAACACACCTACATAACAAACGTCGGACATTTGACTCCGATCACAGAACAAACCAAGAACCACGATATCCTAAAATTAAGAGAGGGACAAAAAGCAAATCACACACTGGTTGTGTGTGATTTGGTGGTTGTGACCCTAAAGAATGCATAGAGTGTTTATGCCAGCCCTAGACACAAAGACTGACTTTAATTAAATTACTAGCATAAAGAGCTTCCTAAGCGTAGCCAAAATGAAAACTAGTTCTATGCTACAGCGAGACGGCTGGCAACAACAGTCCTGCTAGCTGTAGCTGCGGTGAGTTTGTGATAGCATCGGATTAAACGTGACACATCGAAGAGCTGTCCCTTACCACTGGAAATAACAGCCTTCATAGTAACACAATCAACTAATTGTGGAGAGAATTAGAGGGGTGTGTGGGAAGGGGCAAATGAAATTAGCTGTGTTCACTTCATTCTCCGGCGGATTTTGGTGGGCAGTGTGATGGTAAAGATATGCGTGAGCCGCATGACAACCATGCAGAAGAGGCGTCTCGACGCTAGCTCGCATTACCGCAAATGACTGTGTTGCGTTTGATCCCCGCGTCTCTCTGAACAAATTAAGATGTAGAAACGTTGATATGCAGCATTTATCAATGGTGTCCATGTCAGATTAGCTCAGCGTGCTACCGCAGAGGGATTCATGTCGCGTTACTGAGATCAGTCCCACTTTATTGTGTGTCGCAAAAGAGCCTGTTAACACTGCAGGTAATTGCACTCGCTCACATGCACCTCCACCTCAGCCAGGGATCCTGGTAAGTGTCCATTGTTCTAATCTGGGTTGACGGGCCTGCAAGCAGCCACCTCCCATCAGTAATTGAATGAATGGAGGGATGTCTTCATTAAGGCAGCTCTTTCCAGAGGCCCCTGCGTGCATGAGCGCAGGTGATGGAACCACATGAACAGCCTCAATTACGGCAGATCGCCCGCCGTGAAATAAAGTCTGAGGAGCTGAGAGGAGAGGAACTTTATTCTAATGCCGCTGGTCCGGCAGGTGGACGTAAACCGGACAAAAGTACCCGTCAGCGTTCTCCTAAATGATGGAATGGATGAGTTCATTCAGAGTGACCTTTTCCTGCTGCCTGAATCTGAATGTGAAGATCAATAAACACATCTGGCAGGTTTCTCCACAGTGCTCTGAAGCTCAGAAGAGTGCAGAGAGGTGAGGAAACACAACTGTTGCTGGTTTAAAATAAAGAAACGGAGCTAAAGTCGTGCATTTGTCCATCGTGAAAGAAAAACGGAACAACTGCAACCAAGCTGCTGATCCTGACTGGAGGAGTGTGTTGATCAGAGTTCAGCTCATCGCATTAACAAATGAGAAAAGACATCCCAAGGTCAGAGCAGCATGTGTGAGGTGGTGTGTGTGTGAATGTATACAAAAATATACATTCTACTGGCAAAGTGAGGACATTCTGGCTCATCCTCACAGCTTCAAAGGACTGAGGGTTGTGGAGGTTAGAACTGGGTTTAGGTTAGGGTCAGGGTGACGGGGTTAGTTAGCAGGGTTAGAGTAGTGTGTGTGTGGGTGTGTGTGTGTGTGCGAAACTAACACTATCATCACTATCATGAATCATTAGAATATATAGAATAGGATCAGAAAGTTTGTGTTGGAGGTCAGAAAGTTGGGGTGAAGGTCAGGCTACATATTCTAAAAATGAAAGTCGTATCTTTAGAACTAGCTCAAAGTGGTGAACTTGTGACTGTGGGGCAAAAGATGAAGAGAAACAAGTCTCTTGGGGCAGCAGACATGAGATCCATCTGTTCCTGATCCTACCCCCCCCCCCCCCCCCCCCACCCCAACACACACACACAGAGTTGACTTTTATGATGAGATATCTTTGAGACCTAAATGTCTCAACGTTTCTTGATGACAGCAGCATCCTCAGGGTCCAGGATGGAACCAAACCTGGTAACCGTGCGACAAACACATGAACCAGTCTGCTGAACGTCCTCGCTCACAACTGCACCGCGTTCCCTTCCAGAAACGGTCGAACCTTCCTGGAAATGAATGTGAGCCAGAGCTTCCTCCTCTGTCAGAGGCTCTTGCTCCGCCCTCTGAACTCCAGATCTACTTATTTTGATTATTCAGGACATCCAAAACCTGAGGAGGAGTGATCGCTGGAGTTCAGATCTGCTGTAGAACAAAGAGTAAAGCCAGAGTTTGCTCACCACCATCTTGTTGAGGGAAACCCAGCAGTCGGATGGGAAGTCCTGCAGCATGGGCACCAGGAACTGGAGGCAGCCGTCCCAGTGGCACAGCAGCAGCATCATCCCGATCAGGTTGAATATTCTCATCACAGCACTTGCCAGGTCATAGGTCATGTGGAAGATCTGCCGAGAGGGACAACAGAGAGGACGTGTGACGGGAATGAGAATCAGCTCAAGTTTCTGGAGGCCCGACTTTTGAGTGTGTGTGTGTGCGAAGTGTTCCCATGGTGAGGGGAGAATGAAGCTCACACCGAAATGAGGCGACCTGGGCGCCAGTCCCAACCCTGCCCTGCCCTCTCTCTGCAATAGGAGCGTTATCTCCTTTCTCAAGAACCAACTTTGCCTCTACCGATCATCTTCGCACAAACACAGCTTGTGGGTGTCAGAGAACCTCAACCGATGTTCTTGACTGTTTTAATATGTCCAGCGGTGCATAGAAATGTCACATGAACACGGTTCATGCCCATTAGCTTGAGTGGAAGTGTTGTGTGTTCGCCATCTCTCTCGGAGCTGAGCTACTTCCTGTGGCGCTGAACAAGGCGTTCCCAGCCAGTCCGCAGCTGCACCACGACCACGATGATCACTGATAAATATCAATGCTGCACCTGTCCAGGAGCAACTTGAGGTGTAATTTACAACAATAGTTGGATGAAACGCCATCCAGAGCGCCATCCTTTCCTAGCGAGCTGTAGAGCAACACGCTCTTGGTCACCCTGAAGATCTCCAGCCTGGTTTCAGAGCAAACCACAGAACCAGACATCTTCTACAATAAATCACAACATGACAAGTTTCTCATGTGAATCTGATCTGTTTATTATGATGGTGTCCTGCTACCAGACTCAGTTATGGTGTTCCACAGGGTTCTGCACTTGGACCGGCTCTATTTGATGCATACATGCTTCCTTTGGCTTCATCAGCAACCATGATCTTCACTGCCATAATTGTGTTATGTCATTTCCTGTTCTGTTGACCATATGCAGCTGTCCGTCTCTGTCCCTTAAGGCTTTGGAGACTGGAGTTACTGGGGATGACATCCCAGCACAAGTGGGAAGAACCTGAGGCACATTTGAGAAGGATTCCTCTTCCAGCTCACATTGAGAAGGTTTCTATACGGTTTTCCATGTCTAATGTTAATAGGAATTTAAAAGTATCCAAATTTACATTTGAACTTTAGACTCATATATTGATATTTTTAGAATTAACTGGTTATTTCATGAGACTTTTGTTGGTCTTAAAGAATTATTATAGTTCTCTGATCATCTCTGATCAATAGTTTTGGCTACTATTTGATTTTTTATTTTGATATATTCCCTGGGGGCTTTTCTATGGAAGGGACGGAGAAATGTCAAAGAGAACTGGGTCAGCATCTATGTATTCAAGGAATACATATATTTATGTGTACTGGGATTCATGCTTCAGTGAGTTTGATGTGTTCCTACAGCAAAAACAAAAGCTTGAGACAACATCTTAAATGTGAATGAGGCTAAGCATGTGTGTGTGTGTGTGTGTGTGTGTGTGTGCATGCGCGTGTGCGTGTGTGTGTGTGCGTGCGTAGGAATGATTAAGAGTGAGCATAATTATACATTCACACAGCAGAACTCAGCATTGGCTTTAATTGTTCACACACACACACACACACACACAAGCGCGCACACACACACATACACACACATTAGTATTTATTTATGAGGTCTTCACAGTGTTTTTCACTCATTAGGAGACCCTAACCCAGTCCAGATGGGGATCTGTGGACTGACCCAAAGCAGAAGCACATTACTGACGTGACATTTATGGACCTTTGTGTGTTCCATGCTTCATTAAGAACCTCGCCATCTACATCAGTCTACTCGACCTGCTAACCTCAAACCTCGTTGACTCTGGTGATAGTAGAGGGCCAATTAGGAGGAGGCTACGTGCATGAAGCAATACTGAAAAGATACATTTAGAGGTGGGAAAGCTGGTTTCTTTGTGGCTGGGGGTATAAATACTAGCATACTTTTGGCAAAAGTTTAATTCCCCTAAAGATCCAAAAAGGAGCCAAAGTAAAAACTTGTGACCTTTTTTACCTTCACACCAGGTCATCCCAAAGACCTGAGGCCCCAAATCCCAGATCAGCTTGAAATGATGAATGTCTTAAATCAGACAGGTCAGGTCGGTCAGCTCCCCTCTAAAGCCCGGGTGCTAACCACTCATGTCCGGGTCAATGAAGCATCCAGGAGTGTTCTAGGCTGTGTTCCAGTTCTCAGATCACGTCCCCATTCACTCGCAACCACCCTTCGCATCCCCTCAGAACAGCGGGGGCCTGGTCCTGCACTTGTTGGCCGTCTGGGAAACACACCGTGAGCCCCCCCCCTCCGTGATAGGGGAGTGTTCCCGTCATGATTAATGTGGCGCCGGGACTAATGTTCCCCCTGACACAGAACAGCACCTGACCATGTGTCACTGTCAGAGCCACAATCTGGGCCGAGGCATGTTACCGTGACCACAGACGGAGCCCTCGCCGCTTCACCTGGGCGAATATACGATGACCCAGATATTAACAAAACTTATGTTTGCATTTGAACCCCCCAAAGAAGACAAACGCAAAGAGTTAAACTCATCTTGAAAATGAGGAAGGCGAGACACACATCTGCCACACAATCCAACCTATAAATGATCAAGCTAACTTGAGCTAACGTGTCTGGCCGCAAGCGCATTCACGAAAGGCCACATTTGGCATCGTCTCTTTCTGAATTAGGATGTTTCATGCAAATTTTTCCTGAGAGTTGTCACAATATTTGTTCTCTTGGGTTTGCATGAAACAATCCAGCAGGCATTCTGGGATTATTGCCGACACACAGTCGTGTTTACCAACATTGTTTAGTTCCGATAAATAAGACTCCTCTCACTCTTGCCAACATGTGAGGAGCATTTCTGATTGGGGAAATTGCTCTGGCTATTTCTAAGCATGCTTATCTCGGTTTACACACACAGACACCAAGACACACACACACACACACACACGCACACACACACACACACACACACACACACACACACACACACACACCAGTCTATTCAAAGATCATGTCAAAACTAAAGACAGTTAAACTGGGCTCATGCTCGTGCTCACGCACGATGTCGATCAGCATTATGTACCCGACTGGCCCACAAAGCTCACAAATTATCTCCACTGAGGAGAGCTTTGAAATCCGCAGCTGAGCCGGGCTGATTCTGGTGCTGCCGGGCTGAGGGGAAATGAAGCCGTGCAGGGGACAGACTCCCGAGTCGGAGCCGAGCAGCACTGAGACGCGAGCGTTGCCGGGGAGCTCCGATTACTGCGGGAGCCGCAGTTCTTTTGAGGGTGAGGGGATCAGATCTGAGGTCCAGATGCTCATTAGACCCTGTGCACAGGTGAGCGTCTGCCTAAGGCGTGCAGGGCTTAAAACCTGAGGGGGGCAGTTTTAATATGCAAACAGCAGCTCAGACCTGGAGCCCTGTGCTGAACTCCAGCGTGTCATCAATTATTAAGGTGCTCAAAATGCAACTTGGTGCAGGAACATCAGCGATCAATAACAGCCAGAGCTGATCCTGCTAACGGGGCCCGTGTATTAATGCCAACAGCACAGTTATTACATAAAAATCTGCAAAAGCTGTTGGGTTTGAGCAGCGGTGTGGGGACTGTGATGTAGGAAGTGTGAAAGTCACTGAATTACTGTCTGAAATCACCTTATTTATTGTTTGTTTTGGGGCTTTTTAAATCTCCGCTGCAGGAAGCAGCCCCGGCGAGAGTTTGGACACGCTGGCCTTGCTCGTCTTATTAATGAAATTGTCTTCTCATCTGATAAAACTCTGAACGGCTAAAGCAACTTTTCTTTTAAATCTCATCGTTAATCAGCCTCTAACGCGTCATCCGAGTCTTTCCGGTTACGTCAGACTCGTCTCTGCTGAGCTGAGATTACTCCAACTAATAACATTTCCTAATTTGTTGTCCCCGGAACGCCAACCGTGAGACGCGGCCTACCTCCTCCCATTGGTGGATGTAGCGGATGAGCCTGGACAGCCTCAGCAGACGCAGCAGGCTGAGGATCTTGGTGAAGCGGACGATGCGCAGCGCCCGGGCCGTCTTGTACACCTCCGAGTCGATGCCCTTCTCCACGATGAGGAAGATGTAATCCACGGGTATGGACGAGACAAAGTCCACCACGAACCAGGTCTTCAGGTACTTCTTCTTGATCTTGTCGGGGTCCAGGATGATCTCGGTGTTGTCGTCGAACACGATGCCGGTCCTGAAATTGAGCACCAGGTCCATGAGGAAGAACGTGTCGGAGATGACGTTGAAGATGATCCAGGGCGTGGTGGTCTCGTCCTTGAAGAAAGTGATGCCCACGGGGATGATGATCAGGTTGGCCACCATGAACATCAGCATGGTGAAGTCCCAGTAGAACCTGGAGGGAACCAGACCAGTGCTGAATCAGAGCCACGTGCCTGACACCTCATTTCTTTTTACGTGACACAGCAAAATCACGCCCCGGGAACGCAATGACTCGGCAGTTTTCACTGTTTCCTGAGCAAACATTTGGAAAATACCAAACACAACGTCATCGCCATCTGAGGGGGATCTCAGAAACAACGGTGGTATTTTGGTTCCTCCACTTAACTGACTGATTCTCCGTCCGTGCAGGCTGCTCAGGCGACCCTGCTGCAGGCCCCAGGGCCCACGGAGGAACCAAAAAGGCTTTGCTGAGTCATGACACCATAAAGATTCATAATTTCAATGGAGGAACCAGCCTTTGACCAGTTTGAGAAACAACCGCATGCAGCAACTTTTTTTTCCTGAATTAAAAGTGTGTTTTAACATAAAACACATTTAACAGCCTCTCTGGTGCCTCCAGAGTCCCACTACACTAAAGACGATAAATAAATGCATTTGCACTTGAAAATAAAACAGATTTCTTTCACAGCCAAAAGTTTTGATGGCCAATTTCTTCATAAAGGCAATTGTTGTTTTGTCCTATTGACATATATTTGGCTGTTTTGCTTTATTATCATGTGTCAGCAGCGGTGTTCCTGTCTGCCCCCCACCTGAAGTCGCTGTACGGGTGTATGATCCAGTTCCCGGCTGACTTGACGCGCTCCTGCTCCTTCTCCACCGCCTTCTGGCTACCGAACATGCGCAGGGAGAATTTGTTGACTCCGGGCTGCAGCATGGAGCTGAACTGCCGCTGCATGTAAGTCTGGTTCCCCCTGGACTCCCCGTCATCCGGCCCGATCTGGGACCCATCCTCGGCTTTGGAGAAGGAGATTCTTGAGTTCTTTGAATGCTGACTCAGGGTCTGTCCCTTACCGGCAGGCGCGTTGGAGAAGGAAACTCTGGAGTCCTTTTTCTCCGACGTGGCCGTGGTTTTGACCTCGGCCCCGGGCCCCTGGCTGAGGGACCCGGCAGAAGTGACGGAGCCGTCCATGACTGCAGCCGTGCCGTCTTCAGCTGATGGTGTGGTCACTCCATCCGCCCGCCTCTCTTGTCGGGATATAAGAGACGAGAGGCTCCCTGAACTCGTGGGGTCCCTTCTACAGTCTCCGTTTTTGTTGCATATCATTCCGATGGTTGCGGCTCCTACCACGCCTGCCCCTGACTCCGAGTCCCCTCCACCTCTGCGCTCTGACTCTGATCCAGCAGCATCCCTCTGGCGCAGCAGAGCGCAGCCTGCGCGGTCACTGACAGGTGCCGAGTCCTCCCCTCGAAGGAGGCACGGCTCTTTGTTGTAGGACTTTTTGCGCGTAATGGACGCAGCTCCGCCTCCTGGCACAAATTTCTTTATGCTTTTTCTCAATTCCTCCACTGCTCCCATGACCCTCGCGTCCGGACGAACTGGCTCCTGAACATCTTGTGTTCTTGATCCTCCTCGGGTTTAAACAAAACCTTCAACCTGGCGGGGGATGCTGGGGCGGCGGCGGCGGCGGCAGGCAACAGTCCTTCCTCTCCACACACGCCCGTGCGCGTCTCTATGGCTGCAACCTGCCTCCTGTTGTTGTATGCGTGCGTAAGAGGTAGATAATAACGGGCTGCACAGCTTCTACTCATAAGAGTCTCTCCCGTGTCAACAAAGCAGGACCCACCCATCACCTGAGGAGAACTCCATTATCCAAAAAGTGATATTCAATTTCTCGTAAAATCGTATTTAACCCAGCATGACAAGTCGCCGATCTTCTCTTGGCCTCATTTAAAAAAAAAAAATTATAAGCATTAGCTGGTAAACATTAATTTCTCTCTCAGGTTAATCACAACTGCCGACCATTTCTCCACTATTTTAAAGGAGCGGAGCAACAATTTCTGCCTGTTGCTTCCGTTTGAGTCTCCAACAGTGTCCGCGACCGCTTCCATTCCTGGTGAAATGGCGCCATCTTGCGAAGAGACGCGCACATGACAGGCAGGAAATTTAAGGTCGCCGATGGATGACGTCATAACCAACGCTTCAACTCTTATCCAGATACCCCCAGCCCTTAAATAAAACCAATGACGTCTGGTGATAGAATCTGAGAGATCTCTTGTATTCTCTTGCATATGTTTTGGATAAGTAAAGGTTAAATTAAAGAAAATCAGAGGGTACAAGTTTTGTTATGGCTGTTTTATATTAAGTTTCTTGCACCACTTCTTGTTGATGTCACACAGACAGCAAGACCAGTGACATCACTGCTTTTTACATAACTTTTTAAACATTTAACAGTTGTATCAAGAAGTTGCTCCTTTAGTTGAAGGCCAACACAATTCATATGCATTAATATCA
Organism: Takifugu rubripes; assembly: GCF_901000725.2. Taxonomy (NCBI): domain Eukaryota; kingdom Metazoa; phylum Chordata; class Actinopteri; order Tetraodontiformes; family Tetraodontidae; genus Takifugu; species Takifugu rubripes. Next base: position 6,640,837 of record NC_042304.1, on the reverse strand, counting down.
GTTTTCTCACTTTTTAGAGCAGAAGGATGGAACAAACAAGCTCTCAAACAAGTAAAATCCAATAGTTTTATTCAGTTTGTGCAGGTCGTACAGCCAAGGATGTTTCACGGTACAACAATTTACACAACTCTGGCCAGACTTCATTTGGGTGATTCTGAAATGGTAACATCCAATCACAACACGACTCAGGTGAAATGGAGCATATGGCTTCTGCATGTACACAGTAAAGGAACGGAGACGCACAACCGCACATCATTGTTTCATCTCCAGTCATACAAGATAGTGTTATGATTACATGTATGCGCTGTGTTAAATTTAAACATTAGTATGTGGTTCAGTGGCGTTCCTTTAAAGAATAATTGTGAGGTGAGTATTTGATTTGTTTGATGCAATGAGAGTCTAATTAATCTCAAAATAATAGTGGGGGGGGGGGAGTAATCGATAGATTCAACAGATCTATTGCACTTGGTCCTCAGCGATTTATTCTAATGTGGACTCAAACTCAGAATTTCTATTTTGCAGAGAGGAGAAAGCATGAACTAAAATGATGTAATTTCTTACGGCAACAAAAATCGGGCAGACGTGGAACTGAAAGTCTGCACTTAAAATTTAAGCTTCACAGTTAAAGCTAGTAACAGCAAAAGAAGCAAAGAAAAGATGCAAAGAAAGCGGTTAAGGCAAAGTCTAGAACTCTGCTGTGGGTAGAACGGCAGTGACAGAGCAGGATCGGACACAGATCATCTGGCAACAACTTCTGCCGCCCCTGAAGTGACCAATCCACAGCGAGGAAACCACAGCAAAGCAACTTAAAAAAAAAGAAAATTAAAAAAAAAACAAAAACAAGGTGAGGTCAACATGGGACGTAGTATTATCAACAGGAAGTAACCACAAACTAGGCTTCCCCATTTTTAAGAGACACGGACACGCACACTTTTCTATTAACAGCATTTAAACTCATGCAGTAACGCCCCCACGGCCTCAAGCAGAAATGATTATGTCACTACGTTCCTATGTTCTCTGTTGTTGGAGAAATGAAGGAGGAAAGAACAGAGAGAGTCAACTTCATTACACCCAAGCACAAAAAGGTACTTAAAATTGCAGAGTGCACCACGGTGTGCAGCGGCTGATCCTTGGAGTGCCGTCCGGACATCTGCCTGGGAGAGAAAAGGCAGATTAGGATTGTTTCGTCTCGGGGTCGTTGTTGAACAGCAGTGCTGAGGTTAATACGTGCCTTTCCTCGGCTTCTAGTTGGAGTTCCTGTGCCTCACATTCTTGTCTTTGTGATTTGCGTTCGAATTGCTCTTCCTGGAACAACAAACAGAGTCAGAAGTGGATCCAGAGGGTGAATCGACCTGGATGAAGCCTCTCGGCTGTGTGTACTCACAGAGGAGCAGCTCCTGAGTCGTCATCTGGAGGATGGGGGGGGCAGAAAAAGAGCAGTCAGTAACATCAGCGCATGACGCACAGGAAGGCTACATGCTCCCACACCCCACCTCCCCCAGCTGTGAACGATGACATCATGACCACCATGAACTGACGCATGCCAGCCTGTTGCATCTCTGAACATTAACACAATCTGAGAAACCCCGTCAACGAGGGCACACGTCACATCCTACCCCCGGGGAGTCTCAGAAGACTTTAGGAATGTTGCCATTAATGAGTAGTTCATATGAACAGAAGTCCCTCATTACAGAGGCTCATGCATACAGGCAAAATACATCACTGCAGTGGCTGTAACCCCACAAGCATCTTAGGCAGAGCTTACACACAACCTGACAGGTCAAGTGGCAGAGCCTTCACACCAGAGCAGGAGCAGCAATCCCAGGAGCTGCTCAGAGATAAATGTGGCGCGGCTGGTCTTCTGGTTGCTGCAGTTTCATCATGCATAGAGCACAAGATGCAGAGGGCATGCAGACAATGTTGAAACCTCTGGCTTTGCAACCTGCCCACTGTCCTGTCAAACCAGTAACCAGGCTTATCTGGTGCCAGGATTGACTCTTTCATTGGCTCAAACCCAGATCTGTAAAGTATTGGGCTTTGGGTGGGGGGGGATTTGAGGCGTTCCGGCGTTTCAGGCCAGTGAAAGAGTGACCGATTTTGCCGCAGCACATTCCTCAGAAGTGGTGACCACGAAAGCAGATCATTCAGGCTCCCAGAGCTCAGTCCACGCCGCCATCGCAGCTCAACCACCTCATTCTGACATGCAGTTTTATTCACTTACCAAAATGCAAAATCAGCAGCGAACAGAGAAGTAAAAAATGTAAATAACGATATCCAAAACAGAATGCTTCAACAGAACCTCAAGCTTACAGCTAAAGCTTTACTTTAAACCACAGAAATAATAAGAAAAGAAAAGGGTTCGTACTGAGAACATGCAACTGGAGCCAATAGTGCTAAATGGCCACCGCCGACCAGACCGGGCCAGTTCGCTGTGCATGTGTGCTCATCATCAGATTCTCATCAGGCTGTTTAACAGCATCAGTTTCCTTTAGTAAGACGAGAGGCTGTGGTTGGATCTTTGATCGTACAGCCCGGCGCTAGCTACCGTAGGAGACACTAAGCCACCGTAACCCTAGGAGACAAGGGAACATCCAGTACGCACCATCGTTGATCTCATCGGGCTTTCTCCTCTTCTCGTAGATGAAGATGATGGTCACCAGTATGATGACCTCGGCCACGATTCCCAAGAAGGGCCACAGGGCGGCCCAGCGGCTGCGCACGCGCAGGTGGATGGTGTCGGTGGCCGTGCCGATTTCATTCATCCCGGAGCAGACGTAGTCTCCGGCGTCGCTCTCGATGTTCAGGTCGTCAATGGTCAGGCTGGTCCTGTTCGGGGTGCTCTTGATCTCATATTTGTTGCTGGTACCGTTGATGATGGGCTGGAGAGGGGAGCGTCCAGCGACAAGTAAGTAAATGAAACAACCATAGGACTGTTGCTACGGTAACGCCAAGCCCGTTTAATGCACTGGGACGTGCGGGATACATACACTGCGGACGTCGTTGTCCACCATGGTGAACCAGGTCCAGTCGGTGGGAAGAGGGTAGCCGTGGCTGAGGCACACCAGCACAGCTTTGTCCTTCTCGTTGCCGTGCTCGGAATGCTTGTACGCAGTGACGTGAGGAAGTGCTGCAGAAGGAAGTCCCACATTGAGTTCATCTTTGGTGCTTTGAGTGAACGCGTCGACAGAAAACATCCTTCCTCTGCCCTCTTCACCAGATGTCCACCTCAGTTCTGGCAGCATTAACTTTTCTCCTGTTATATAAGTCATTACCGCCGATGTGTCCACCCTCTCACCGCCATACTGCCCACAGTAGCGTACATTAAAAATAGAAAATTCTATATGTGCTTAGCATGCGACCGCACTGGCAACTTAGCCCAGAGAGTTTTAAATGGATTTACAAGAGAATATTAATTCCACCTAGTCACAACAGACAGCAAGACCTTTGGAAATGGATGTTACAAGATGACATGAAAAGGATGAATGACATTTCCTAACTTACACTTGACCTCGATCACCTCCTTCACCACTGGGTCAGTCTCGAACACACACTCGTACTTTCCGCTGGAGCTGTAGGTGATCTTGTCCAACCTACAAAACACAGATGGAAGGACATTTAGCAAGGCTCTCGCTATATTTACCCCAGCAGTTCAACCAGAGCCACATTAATGACACGCATGGGTTTTCCACTTAGCCGAGTAGAAACCTCGTTCCTGCTCGGGAGCCTGGGGGGGAAAACAAAGCTGCGTTTCCATACTTGATAATCACAATCCCTCTTTTGTTCTGTGCTGCTGCCCCGTGCACTCCTGACTGCCCTCTCTAATGGAGAGAATCCAGGTCAGGTTAAGTGAGCGCAGTGCCAGTGGCATTTAGTCCTGCTGCCAAGAATACCAGCGAATCTGCTGGTCCATCTCTGGCCCTCAGGAGCAGCGGCTGCCTGGATGCTCCTGCTGCCGTAGGACCAGCAGAGGCAGCAGAGGGGGACAGAAACACGGACAGAAGGAACCAGAGTCCGGCGTCAGCTGACGTCAGTAGGGAAACTCTGGGGCCAGTTTAGTCCAAACAACTGTATATGGTTAGAATACAAGACCGTCATGTAGCTACTCACTGGAGTCTAGTAAAGGAGTCACTGCTGGTTGACTCGGAGTTCTCCACGGTTTTCCCATTGAAGAGCCAGTGGGAGCCCTTGATGGGAAGATTGGGATCCGTCAGGTTGCAGGTGAGGGTGGCAGAGGTCTGGTTGGTGACCATAGGCGGATCAGTACTGATGTTTGGGACTTGGGATAAAGAGAGAAGCAAATGTAAAGCACTGATCCTGACAATAGCGACAAGATGGAGGTGTCTGACTCTTCTAACAGCTGACACTCAACAGTGGTCACAAAGGAAGAAGTGATCTGACAGTACAGATCCAGTTTTATCATTTGGGTACAAATCATATGCAAAACCATGAGTGATAAACGGCAGAGAGGTCTTTTTAAATGTGACAACTGCTGAGTGTGAAGCATGAATGAGCACGTTGTGTTTTCCCTGAAGGAAAACCAATAAATTGAACATAAAATGAGATAAACATCAAGACGGGTGATCCATCTCATCAAAAAAGGAAGGAGAGAGGACAGAGGAAGTCTACAGTACGGTCTATAACAAGGTCACAGGGAATCCAACCAGAAATACATGCAGAAGAAGCAACAATAGGAACGTGTAACTGGCAGGTTAGTGCCAATCGTGTGATGACGTCAAGGCTTTATTTCACTTCAATGGAGACCAAATCTCAGAGTGACTAATACTGGACCACAAGGTGGAAAAATACCCCATGGCTGAGAGTCTAATTTAAGAATTTGTTGCCATCTTCTGTTCATTTCTCTGCCAGAGGAACTGAGAAAAGGGGGACACATCCATGTTAGTATAAAATGAAGAAATCTAGTCTCTTACATCTCTACAGAAGCATTACTGCTGTAATCTGACACCTCGTTTGTCCATCAAATTTGAGTGTGAGTGAGCCATTTGCACATTTCTAACCTTATGACCAGTATTATTCCTGAGGTTTTACGTATCCGATCATTAATCTGGTCCTTGACTCTTGAAACACGGGGAAAAGGCATCAGATTAAAGAGATAAGGTTGGATTTCTATTATCACGGGACAACCTTGGAGCTTCTGAGGAAAGGGAGTGTGAATACTGGGGGAACGAGGATGGACTGGGGAGATGAACGGGAGCTGGACATCCAAGACTTGGCTAATAGGGAGCAAAGAGCCGAGCCACTCCTCCTCACGCTTGATCTACCACTCACTTTCCATCACAACAATGTTCGCTTGCGAGCGGATCCACTTGATTTTGGGCGTCTTCCTCAGCTCGTTGCGGTCGGGGTCGTTGGAAGCGCGGCACTCGTACATGCCGGAGTCATTGAGGGCGAGGCTCGCGATGTGAATGCTGCTAGCGGCGTGAGCTATATACGTGGCATTGATCTGCACGCGCCCGTCTCGCGCCCCGTCAAAAAGCTGGGTGAAGGTCTCGTTGGGCTCTTCCCCCTCCACAAACCACCACTGCACCTCGGGGATGGGGGCTCCTATGACCTCACAGTGCAGCTCTGCGCTGTCACCAATGAGCCTCATCTGAGACAGGGGACACTTAATGAACCCCGCTGGGGACAGGTTAGCGTTAGCCCAGCAATCGGGGGGGGGGGGGGGCAATGTGTGTTTAAGGACGATGAATGATTGGTGGGTGACAAAGAGCAATGGCAGGAAAAAGACAAGCAAATGGAGAAAAAGAAAGAAAAAGAAACAGAGTTATTTGGTGCAAATATGAAAAATAATAAAGCAGAGATCACAGACACACTTTCTGATATTTTAAAAACACAAGTTAGATGAATAAAAATGCAAAAACAAAAGGCGGGTGAGGATGGAGTGACAGTAATGGATACGAGGCAAAATTAAAGGACGTGTACAAAATATGCAGGTAAAATGGGCCCAATCTGTCGACTCCACTCAGACCAAACTGTGTCGACCGTGTCCCACTGCTCTGTGACCCTGGAACTAACTCTGAAGGACAAATTCCAGAGGTCGTCAGGTTTGCTCAACACCAGCACTTTATCTGAACAAAGCCTTGACATGCCTAACCCCAAAAGATGGACAGAGTCACGGGATACAGACGATGTGTGCGATTCCTTCAGGATGAAAATGAAGCGGATAAACCCAAAACTCTACAGAAACCCGCTTTATCTGGGACAGATTGTCATTCTCATGACCCCAGTGAAAGACACACAGTCCTTAAAAACAGAACAAAGGCCAGTTTCAACACCCGCAGACGACAAACACGCTTTATCCAAAACTACGGGGCAACAGAATGTAGTTTTCAGCAACCCTGGTCTGATAAAATGCATGGAAACGCGCAGCTTTAAAGCTGCCGTTCAAGCCCGGCGTTGAACACTTTCCGATGGAAGCACTTCCACATGCTCTCTCAACCAAAGATAGCTATAATACACCTCCCATGTTACCGAGAACTATCCGGAACCAGCCCAACCGTGGGTTAGTGATACCCCAGCATGTTTCAACAGTTTCCTGTCACCTGTGTCAGGGTGCTGATCCCAGCACCACCAACCAGGTCTCCACTGCAAACAAGGCAATGACACAAAGGACAAATTACTGTGAGGACCTACGATAAAGGACAGTTTGAACCACGTCCAAACCAGTCCAACCTGTAGCAAACCACTGTTTCCAGTAGGTCACAACGGCGGTGATGGCAAAAAAATAAATAATCCACTTAAGAAGAGGGATCTACTGTATCCAACTAATGGAGACATTTGTGCATTAATTAGGCGTGACCGTGGCAACAATGGCGCTGTGATACTGGAACATCCATAGCCTTTTTTTTAATCTTTCGGGTCCACGATTACGCAAGAGATCACCCGGAATTGGGGTGATGCAAAAGTATGCCACTGGTGTCCCGAGCAACTGTAGCGTAATCGGGATGGTTGGATTAAAAACGGGCAACCGCTTTGGCTTGTTTTTATCCAACAAACCGAAAGACGGCGAGTTCGCCCCGGCCTCGGCGTTAATGCACCCGAGCAACAACAGATTCGGTTACAACCGACGTCATGGCAACGCCATATGCTTTACATTAAAGGGCCGCATCAAAAAACGGCGATTGTAGACGCCAACCCCCGAATCCTCCGAGCAAAACGACGACGAGGCCCGTTCGATACGGAGCAGAACAATCGTCCCAGAAACAGTCACGAAGCGCGGTTGGAAACGTCCGAGATGGGGGTTTGCGACTACCGGACGGCGGAGCCTCGGACGATAATGGGAGCCTATTATGGGAGCCTACGGACGTTTAAAAATCACGGGACTGGTGACAATCGAGATTAAAACACACACAAATACGTGGATAAGTACCGAGCGGGGCCGGTTTGTTTTGACGCCCTGAAAGAGAGCAAAGTCTGCGGCTTCCGCCAACATGGCTGACTGTACATTCTTACCTGTGGACGCGCTGGCTCTCCAACAGCTCAAAAGAAGGGCGCAAACAGCCCACAGCAACTTCATTGCTTATAATTTGGTTTTAACGTTGTCGTCGAATAGGCCTTAAGTCGGCTACAGTTCTTGTAATCGCTCTATTTCCCTGTTTTTTCGTGCGGACTCCGGGCGAGATGTCGGGGCAGAAATGTACCAGTGGAGCGGAGCTACGAGCTATTCGTCCTCTAGTTGGCACGCGAGCACGCCCTAAACGGCACGTAGGCGTGACGTAAATGGGGGGCGTGGTTAGATGCGTGACTTCCGCATCCGCTGGCCCCCTTAGGTCTTTTACAATTTTACATTAGTAATTTTATATTTTTCACAAAATGTTTTCAGAGATATTAAAGATTACAGCCGAAATCTGACGATCATACAGATCTTACACAACACTGCAGGTAATGCCTCGAAAGATATCACCTTATTGTACTTGTAGGCTTTAGAACTAATGTCTTTGAGCATTTTATTGATTTAATTGTACTTACAAGACAACTTACTTATATTATTATGGAACAGAAGTGTGGTACAGAAAAGAACCTCAATTCTAAAATTAGTTGAAATTTGTTGAAAGTGAGTTTGGCTTTTACTGTATTGTGGTAATACTGTGCATAAAACTTTAACAATAAAATGAATATAAACCTCTTTCACCTTAATAGACATTTAGTTCTCATTAAGTCCTTGCTCAGCTGTTTTCAGCAACTAGTTTTATAGTTTTATTATGTGTTTAACATGGAATAATTAACAGACTGCAGTAAAAACACAAACCAAATCATTAGTCTATCATTTTTGCACCATGTTTTAATGTAATTCCCATATTAAAGATGCATAGAATTTAACCACATAAGACCAAATTTTAAAAAAAAATGGTACAGACAAACTCATGACCATCAGGTACTCATTAATCTTGTATATAAACAATTGTCCTGTCCACCATAAACAATCCCCTCGGGTTAAAAAGCTCTGAACTAAAACTTCAGAGGGAAGAGGTACAATGTAGAGGAAGTACCCCCATATCGCAGAATAATAAAAGGAAACACGCTTTATTAGCTTATTGATCATAGTTCTGGTCAAGTACCTTGTTCAAAGATGTAATGGGAATTCTGTTTGTTATCAGCATATCAAGCCACAAGTACAAAGCAACTCTAAGAACAACATTATGCATTGAAATTACTTCTGCGGTGCAACACCGTGAGGTTATTGTTCTGTTCCTGAGCCTTCCAGATATCATTGTAGGGAGACATTCCTCCGACTGAAACGGAACACACTGCAGTACAGAACCTGTTTCCTATAGCAGAATTAATTACGCTACGAATTTGTTTTAGGACACGTTTGTGCAATTAATACTGGCTTCCCTTCATAAATATCATGCATTTTTATATTTCCAACTGGTTTCACAGCCTCAGCTGTTAAAACAGTGCAAGAAATCTTTTATTATTTTTTCAGCCTCCAGTAATTATAACAAGTTGTTTTGTTTTTTTTACTGGAACTGCAGATAAAGTCAGAATACTTTAGATGACATTTGAGTGGCAGCACTTCAGCATCTTTATTTCCAAATCATTTTTGATTTTTGCACACAATCATCCTGAAAATCCTGGCATCTTTAAAAACATTTTATTCACCTTTAAGTTAAGATACACAAGCATTTTACTTCCTAAGACTTTACTGTGAAAAACCACATTGTGTTATATGTTCAGATAAATTGTTCCATTTCAGTCTTTAAGTGATGATTATCCACATTATTTAAACAGCTCAACATTATTGTGATTTGATGCATCTTTAAAAATGCAAATAATCGACCCCTTGCACGTTGGTAAACAGTCTTTAAACTGTTGGTGCAGAGATAACTATATTATCTACCCAAACCATGAAGGAACTCGAGTGCACACTCAATCAGTGCACAACAGCGCACTTTCATTCATTCCATCCATGAGAGAAGAATGTTGATTAAAAAACAAATGTACATATTTGCTTCAGTGGCAAAAGTGGATTAATTTCAATCCCTGTCTGGATATTAAGCAGAGCGACGGCTGTCCTGGAATCCGAAGCTTTTAGCTTGGAATTCTTTTCTGTTCCCGTATATGTTGATTCAGGCAGACTGAGCCTCTTGAAGTTTACATGATTTTCCACATCCTCCCAGTTAGAAGCTGCCCTCCCGGCCTCCGCCCATTCCTTTGTCTAAATTCCTGATGAAGGTGGGAACGGGATGGGCAGAAACACGTGGACATCATGTATAGTTCATAGCCGAATTGTTCTTGGGTGCTTGGGTCTTTATCCCGAAGCAGGAAAAGACCAGCGCCGACTGTTTTACAGCTATAAACAGCTGAGCGACGGCAGTCTTCATGAATTATCAGTAGAGTTCTCATTGCTGGTTGAACCTGATGAATGAGGTGTGGATGAAGAGGAGGAGGAGGAAGAGGTAAAGTTCATCCCTGATAGTTCTGGAGGGTTTGTTGCTGTGTTCTGTCCACTTAAACTTTTCCTGCACACTGGACACGTGTCGTGCTGGAGGAAGAGAGAAATTACGGAGCGGTTAAACAGTGACTGATGAGATGAATTAGATTAAAAAGCTGTTCTCTCACACCTGTTGCAACCAGGGGACGATGCAATTATTGTGGAACATGTGATTGCATGGTAGCTGCCTCACGTTTTCCCCAACACTGTAATCTTCTTTACACACTGGGCATTCCAGGCCCGAAGCTGAAAGACAGCAAGATTCTTAATTATAATCCATCTGGCAGGTTTAGTGACATTATGAGCTTAGCCTGTTATCCAGGAAAATATGGAGGCCAATAACAGTTAGGTACAGTATCTCTCAGTCAGGTCAGCAGCATTTAAGAGGGTCACGTCTGATGCATTTGGGCCAGAATTTCAGCACAGTTGCACTATCAGCTAAATCTAGAGTGTGTGTGAAGACAGAGAGCCAGCAGATGACGATGACTGTGTATTTATAAAGCAAGACAGATTTAAAAAACAGGCCATTTACCAGCTAAATTAATAGGTAAATAAGTATTTCAAGGTAAACTACTGAAATACATGTGTTGAAAACAAAATTACACTGCAACACAAATATGTAAATACACTATATACGAGATATTCAATTACCACTATTGGGATGCTGATGGTTTAACTTACCAACATGTTCTTCAGTAATTTGTACTGTTGGAAGACTTTTGATTTTATCTCCATCTGCAGGTGGTGGGCCTGTGTTCTCAAACTGGTTTAACAACTAATGATGCAAAAGAAGAAACAAGTGTAAGAGTGCAAATAAGTTTAAGATAATTTAACTTTGTTAAATTATTTAAACAGTTTCTGGGAAACACCTGAGTTATAATGGCATCTAGACCATTAGCACCCCAGGCATAATCCATAGGATTTGAATGAAGAACGCCCCTAAAAAGAATTTAAATTCAATCAGTGAGGGAGAAATTTCATATATACACAGTATATATCTATATTTTGCTCCTTGTCAGTGACTTACCAAGATCCGGCACCAATATTGGGCATTGCAGTTGGTGCAATTATTCCATTCACCAGTTGCTGAATGATTCTAGCAAACAGGAGACAAAACTATGATATAGAAGCAACAGGAGAGGGCTCAAGTGTGCACCAAGAGAAAAGATGTACCCCTCTAAAGTGGGAACTCCCTCATGCCTCCCTGCCTGTCGTCGCGAGGCATGGTGTCCTCTTGGTGGCCGCTGCTGCGACGCATTCTCTCTGTCCCGGTTGTCTTCTGTTCCCAGACCAGCTCCAAAGTCAAAGTGGTCATCAAAGACGCCCAGGGCAAATTGACCAAACCCAGAAGGGAATGGAAATAAGTGCGGATCTGCATTCTGGGAAGAAAAAACCTATTACTTTTCTGCCCACATCTGTTCATGTTAAATAAAGAAAACACCTCCCTAAAACAAAAAAAAAAGACAGACCAGTGGGCAACATTAATAGATAATTTAAAGAAAATATTCTTCAATCAAGGTACAACGAGGAAACACAACTTTAGATTTCCTTTCAAGTACTAAAAGTAAATATTCCATTGACTGGACAGGATTTGTAAAGGCCTGTCTATACAGATAATAATCTAACACTTTAGGTTGTGTTTAATAATACATTTGCAACAGAAAGAAAAAAAAAAAATCACAATTTTTTAAATGCGTCAGTATTTTATTTTGGTATGAAATTGCAACATAGAAAATGTAAAATAAAAAGGGCCTGAAGATTTTTGCCTTTACTGCATGTCAGCACAGTCGCTAAATGAAGAACTGCTACAAATATGAACAACAAGATATGAAGGATTTGAAAAAGAGAAGTGTAACCATGAGTGGACGTCTTAACTTAACTTAGCTAAATGGTCACGGAAAATTATGACATTTGTTGCATTTTTGTGAAGGAGGGAGTTGCGTTAAAAAAAATACCTCAAATGACTGCTGGTTCTGGGGTCCACTGGAGATGGTCGGCATGGAGCCATTGTCAGCACTAAACAATAGACACACACAGTTTTTCTTTCGTTTTTGTGCAAAGTAGTAAGATAACAATGAGAAAACACCTATATTGTAATAAAACACACCTTCTCTGTTCGAGCAGTTCCTCAATAAACCCAGAATCACACCTTGGACAGGTGTACTCCTGTGGACAAACCATATATAAGAATGCATAACACGCTCAACGCTCAGTTAAAAAAAAAAAAAGAAAGAAAAAGATTTAAACAAGCCAAAGTTTTTAAATTTACAAGACGTGAAGCAAATACGCTGCAGGATAAACTCGACATAACCAGAACGAGAAAGGTCCTCATCCAGCCTGCCTGACAGGCTCCATTGTGCAGCGTGATGACGTTTCCATCATTCCACTAAATATAAAGGTTACGGTGCCACTGACTTCCAAGATCAAAACAGTCGACACAGATGTCCCATGGTCACTGTTACTATCACTATTAAACATTACATATATGCAAAAATGAACCGGGCTGTTATTTTCTACACTGACCCTGACAGAGATGATGTGGGGGTCAACTTAATAATGCATGTGTGACCTCTAGCAGTTGCACGGCCTTTTGGGGAACAGGCTGCTGGCAACCCCCAGAAACCTGCGGTGGTTCTTTTACATTGTGAGGAGCATATTTACAGCCGGATGACAGATCATTCTAGCCCGGTGGAGACATGCGCTGAATGGTTAAAAAAGAAAAGGACACAGTGGCATTGTCAACCTAGGCTCGTTCACGGACACGGTTAGCACAATGCGGCACACCGATCCTTGTGTTCAGTGTGTTGCTTTTAAAGCAACCTAAGAATGACCCGATTAAACTGGGGAACACAATTAACAATATGGTTACTTACTGGTGCTACGCTAACGCACAATGCCGCAGTTTTTCAAACGTGGCACCCCAAAATAGCTGCTGTGAAATGTAACAGAAAGCAATACTACTCTAGGCCTTATCAGCAACTAGTTTACTTTTCCACAATGACCAAAATAGTAACGTTTAAAGGCAATTCAATGTTAACACGAGAAGCTAAATGTAGCTAATGCCGTTAGCTTGCTATCCGTTAGCAGCCACATTACAGCTACTTTAAATCCTGTAACAACGCCAATAGATCACTTTTTTGTTGTCCGACTCTCCAAGTCCATTATCTGATAGTATTACTTACAGGAAGCCTTGGACTAATCTCTACCGAACATCTGTGACAGAAGAACCGGCTGGGCCATGGAGGAGCTTCAGCCATTTTTAGCCACTGAAAAGGTAGCGCAGGGCAAGAACTACGGAACGCCACGCAGGTCAATATTGACACTAGAAACGACGACGACTGCGCAGGTGACAAAAGCGCTGCTTTATAACACATTTATACAGAAATGTCACACCGTGAGTTAAAATAATCTGGCTAGTATCAAAAATCTAGTGGGGCAATTGTACAATGGTGTCGTGGTTAATGTGTGTTAGCCATTGATATTTTGCATAATCCAATTTTGTATAACGGGACGCACCAGTTCACCAAACTCACTTTTAACTTATTTTTTTCATACAGCTAATTAAAACCCAAGAGTTTATTTTATATTCGCTGAACCATGAAAAATATTGTTCTATACGTCTGTAAAAAAAAAAAAAAAGGCATCAAAGACTTGGACTTATATGTTGTAACCACATGGTGGTGCTTTTGTGTAATCGGATGGAGGAAACGGTTGGTGCTGCCTGTTTTACATTGGGGCCAGCAGGACCAGAGGACATAGTACACCATTGTTTTCTTTGGCGTTTATGAGATCTTTGGTCAAGTTATACGGTTTATCCCATAATCGTAAAACAAATAAGGAGCTATATTTTGTTAATACAATCTCACACATAGGCCTGTATCATGTATCGCCACACAGTGTCTCTACTGAACTCAAGTCTCACCCCTGCAGGGTGAGAGCCCCCTGCTCTCCCCGTTCACATGAAAACCAGAGATGTATTTTTTTTTTAACTTATTTTATTTTTTTTTGCAATCTGGCAGTGAGTTGGATTCGTTTTGACACTGCATTTATCACAATCTCCCGAGTCCACCAGACATATTTCAAACGTTTCAAAGAATATGCAGCATCTGCTTTTGAGAAACAGATGCTGTCCTTGGGTATTTGACATCATTAATCAAGTTTTCAGATCTAAGACAGGAACCATGAAACATATTGCTTTAGGGAAAAGACATTGTCTGTTTTTATGATATCTGGCAGTGCTGAGACAGCACTGCAGGTCTCAGAGAAGACATAGTTATATAAGAAAATGTGAAATCATGGGTTTGATTTCATTTCCAGATATCGATTTTGATTTTGAAGACTTATATGATAATACTCAGTAATACTGGTATCTTGTTAAATGCAGATTGATGAATATAGATGTGTCAAACATGTCTGGAGCGTCTCCTGTGCTTGGCAGCATATGCACGTAGGAGTTCTCCTCTGACTGACCATCGGCCAATCACAGCTCTTAAACCGTCTGGCCTGATTCTTTTATTTACAAATGTTGCTTTTTACGGTCTGGGAAGAATGGCCCTGGATGAGGCCCGCAGCTTTTGCAAGTTACAATAAGAGTGACGTTACTTTTGAATTCAGTTGCAAACTTTGTAAGGTTTGATCCTTTTTCTCCGGTGCCTTCAACGTCTTGTTAGCTGCCAAACAGAATGTGGAAACAAAGTAGACGATGCTCTCTGATCAGCAAAATATCCAAGCCGGATTGTGCAAATTTGTGTCTTTGTACATTGTCTGCAGGCCTTTAAACCGTGGAAACCACAGGTTAATGTATCTCTCCCACGCCACAGACATCACCAACGTTTCTTATAAAAGTCTCTTAACAAACATTATGGGTTTTATTCTCCACCACCTGCTCCAATGCGAAGTTAACTGGCATGGCGGTGTAACATCCGGAGCCTGCGTCCCGTCTCTCGGTCAGCGCTGTGTCAGATCAGCCATGTGGGAGCAGGAAAGACATCGCTGTCCCATGGGCTGAGATTAGAGAGCGTCTGATAGCGCCGAGGATTGCTATGTCTGCCCGGCTGAGGTAGGCTATTGTCTCTTTGCTCCCCAGTGCGTCACCGCCATCGCAGTCGAATGCTCACTGCAGCAATGCGATCTGGGGACTGTGTGACTTCGGGTCAGAGACAGGTCATGTCAGCAGTGAAAACAGCTCTGCCAGACGCTGTGGGGAAAGTAAAGTTCTGTGTGTGTGAAAGGATGATAGCGATGAAGACAGTGTCTTCCGCAGCAGACAGACATGATGGCTTCAGTCATTCCATACAGCACTTCCAGATGGTCCACTAATTACACACACACACACACACACACACACACACACACACACACACACACACACACACACACACACACACATACACATCCTCACATTTCTATCTCCGAGGGGACTTTTATAGCAATAGTACATTACCCAGCCCCTATCCCTAATCTAAACCCAATTCTAACCTCAACCTTAAAATCATATCTTAACCTCCTAAACATTGATGTTGTCGCGACCAGCAAAATGCCCCCCCTCTTGCCCAATCACGGCACTACTTTGCTCTTAAATGGAGGATTCGGGTACTCAATATGGAGCAAGTACAGCAACACACTCACACACACACACACGCACAGCACTATAACAGCTGCCTGCTTTAACTTCCTGGGCCTCTTATTCATGCGTCACTTGTTTTCCGTCCCACCCGTGGAAGACTCTGTCCCCCTCCAGATACGCTCTGTCTGAGGCCACATGTCACATGACACACGAGCCTGCCTGCTGTGCAGGATGCGTACAGGGACAGTAGGAAGTGTGTAATGGTCAACAAAGCCCCTGCCATGAAGACACAAACCCTAAAGTCGTCAACATGTACGGCGTGTACTATTGCACGTAACCAAGTGGTTTCGCTCCGTACCTCGTTGCTACATAACTATTTGGCATCACGTCACAAACGCCGCTCTGAAAATACAGACGTTGCTCAAGGAACACATGCAAACAATTAGCTTGATAATTGCCCGTGTTGGTACTAATAAACCCAGTTTTGTTTTACTTTATGGAGATAAAAGTAGCCTTTTTCAATTTGTATTCAAAGTAACGTCATCCAGCAGTAGCTAAAGTTAAGTTTAAAAAGGGTTTAAATGACAGACTTAGTTACATAAACTATGGATGGGAAAATGTTAACAGCTACATTGCAGTAGTCAGAGTCCAAATTGTGAAAAATGTTTGCATGAAAAGACATTCAGTGGAGTTTTTAAAACGTTTTAACTGTGTTAAATATCTTCCAATCCAAGCAACGCTGGGGCAAAGGTTGGATGTTTTATTCCCCTTCAAATTCTGTTTACTGGATTTTGTCGCGCTGATGTCGATGGCGGTGTGTGTGGTCAAATAAAATGGGCGATGATCCCACTATCAGTTTTTCTGTCTCCGCATTGGATCCCTGAATGGGCGGTGGCAAATTAAATGATGAACCCGCTCTGCATGAGTGGAAATCTGAAAACAAAAAATATTTCGTCTGCGAAAGCCACCTGCAAAGCTGAAGAGAACTGTGGCCTCGGCCTGGAAAATGTTCAAACCTCAAATTGCAAAATTGGACCCAATTTGTGTCACATTTGGGAAACAAGGGCAGCTCAATTATAACACTTTGCTTTCTGTATTTCTTTTTCTGTTCCAGATTTGTGGTTTGATATTTCAGCAGCAATGCAAACCAGAGTTAATCCACCGGCCTCGCCGATGCCAAGATAGGAAAGGCAGCAAGTTCGTATGATGCATGTGTCAGACTCGGGTTCCGCCTGCAGTCTGCTCTTTAAACTCTCTGTAGATGTGGAAGTTCTTTAGATAGCCAGTTTAAAATATAACTCCGTGGCTGTGGTGTATCTCCAGAAAAAGACAAATGCAAACCAAGAGGACAGCTAAGGCCTTCAAAAGTTGTGTTAAACAGTGAGCCAGGCAGTTTGTCATGCAAATGTTAGTCTCTTGGCCATAACACGATACGAATCTGTGCCAAAAGGTTCAGCGTGATGGACGTTGTGTACTCTGTTTAATTCATCATAATCATTGTAAATGAGTTTGCCTGCTGTTCAACTGGTAAAGATGGGAGAATAGCAACGCTAGCAGCTCCAGGACAATCAAACAGTGTAACTAAGGTAAATAAAATGGCTTTAAAAAACAAAGAAGAAAAGGAATATTGGCAGATCCATATCCGGAATGCCATAAATGCTTCTGTAAAATAGAACTCTTCCAATATGGTAAAGACAATTGGAAGTGCTTTCAATGGAAAAAAGAGAAAAAAGTGTTTCATCCCATAAGGTTCATCCCATAATATTGTTTGTATTAAATGAAACCATTAAATGAATGAATACATTTGTCCTGTTATATCATTTGGTCTTCTCTCCTCTCCTCTCCTCTCCTCTCCTCTCCTCTCCTCTCCTCTCCTCTCCTCTCCTCTCCTCTCCTCTCCTCTCCTCTCCTCTCCTCTCCTCTCCCTCTACCCAGCCCCCCCAACAGCAGCAGGGTCTCCCTATGTGAGCCTGGTCCTGCTCAAGGTTTCTTCCTGTTAAAGGGGAGTTGTAACAGACGCTATATAAATAAAGATTGATTGATTTGGATTCTTGGTTCACAACTTGATACAGACTAAACACCTCTAGCCTCGGGAGAGGTGCCAGGACACCTTCAGAGCACTGCCAAGGTACAGTTGAGCAAGGTACTGAACCCCTCAAATGCTCACATGGGAGCCTGCAATGAGCTGGCGACTCATTCAAGCCTTCACCCATAAGCGACTGGGATAGGCTCCAGCACCCTGGAATAACAGTGAAGAAACAGAGATATATATCGCATAATTCCATGGCAGGTGCAGTGTAAAGACGCAACACATGCGATTGTGTGCATTTTTTCTCTGGAGGAAACTGGGCAGCTTTACACGGTTGTTACGGCTCTTGTTCCAGTATATACAAGTTCCTGCTTAGATTGTCCATCTCAAAGTTATGGAAGCACAAGTGGACTCTTTTGATTTCTCTTCCCACTGACAAAATTGTTCCATTTTAGATGGAACAAAAAAAAAACTGTCCATAAATGTCCATAAAAACATACAATGTTCACCAGCAGACCAATGTGCTCTTGTGGACAGGATCCCATTTAATTTTGTCATATTTAATGCTTTTGAAACCTTATTTCCTCTGGTAACCCCGCTGCTGTGTCCTGTCAGACTGTACATATGGGCCAGACCACCCACTTAGGGAGAAAAGGAGCCATCCCAGAGGTCACCACGAGGAAGTCAACGAATTCTCCAGAAGAATAATTGGGACAATTAGCATTTGCACAACTTCCTGCCAAATCTGTTGTTGATGTTCTGCAAATCATTTCCCACACAGCCGCATTGGACCTGCCTAGAATTTCACTTCTTGCTCAATACGGTCATTTATAGCAAATGACATCACCGCTCTGAGAGCTCTTTCCATCCCGAGCGTTAGATAGCGTGAAATGATGGCTGGTGTCGGTGTAGTTTGGACTTTACATGATCTTCTTCGGTCATTCCCGGAACTGCTTTCGTCGTCTCCATCGGATGTCATCACCATCTCTAATTGTTGTTTCTGTACTAATCCACCACAACCACTTGACTCAGCTTCTAATAAAATATGGATGATCTCGATCAGATAAGACACTTCCAAGAAGACGTTGAAACATAAATTGGGGTGCGGGCACTTCTGTCAGTGTGGAACTAATTTATCTTCAGGGTATCAATCATACCTGGCAGACTTAATGTGTCAGATAACAACAAGGCTGGGAAGTTATAGCTGCGTTGGCTTTAGCATGATGTAGTGATGGATCTGAGATCCATTAGTTTCAGCTGTGGAGCTCAGCTGTTTACAATCCAGTGGCGTGATCCAGACGGTGGGTGGTCTTCAAAACACTGCGCAGCGCCTGGTCTCATCACAACAGCATTTCAGGTCTAAATTGGCGGATCGCTTACTGGAAGATGCAGCTGTCGTTTCTGGAAATGATACCATGCAGGAAGAGAAGGAAGCTGATGCACTGGCGAAGGGCGATTACGCGCCGCTGAAATATTTGCATGGGGTCAGGGGTCACGATGTTAAAATATCCAAACACTGCGTCATAATTGGCCTGGCAAGAGGTCTTAGTGTGTGACGCCGGACTGTTCCCAGTGGAGCAAGTGAACACACACACACACACACACACACACACACACATACACACACACACACCCACACACACACCCACACACACACACACACACCCCCACACACACACACACACACACACACACTCACACACACACTCACTCTCTGGTATTTCTATCTTTGGGGGGTATTTCATAGACATAATACTACCTCTAACCATCCCAAGTAACCCTGACCTTAACCCAATTCTTACCAAGTCTTAAATGTCATCTGCAAGAATACGTATTTCAGGACTCAATATGTAGCAACTACAAGGACACACACACACGCACACAGACACACACACACACACGCACACACACACGCACACACACACAGACACACACACACACACGCACACACACACACACACACACATTCCTACTCCTGGTTGCACCACAGACCACAAAATGAAGAAATGAGGACCAGGTACACTGCAGACAGTTTCTGAGGTCTCGTGTTAGGTGTAATTACCATAGCTGCGAAACACTGGTCGACTGTTGTTATGTCATTACCACCGCTGGTGTGAAGCCACATCACATCCGTCCGAGGGGCCGCAATCTAATGACTTACAGGCCGTTCCCGAAGGAGGAATCACACTGTTTACTTCGCCTTAATGACAACATTCCCCAAATGGGAAACTGTTTTGTCTTGTTTCCATCAGCTCGGCCTGTTGGCAAATATTATTCATTATTGTGTATTTTACTGGAAAACAACGGCCAGTCCGGCGCGCTTGTCATCCGCCTGACGTCAGTGCCACGTTTGAAACTTTGGACCTTCACGTCCTGTTAGATGCGATGGTTTACTGTTACTCATTCACATTGGACATGTTATTAATACATTTTAAATGTCGCCTTGAGTTAATCTTGGAGTCAAACAAGGCTCCAAACGGATCAATGCACATCCAAACGGTGTCCTTCCAGGCAATATCGGGACAGAATCAACTAAATCTCTGCTGACCAAACAAAATCAAGTCAGATGACATAACTCATGTAAGATAAAACAACCTAGACATTTGCCAGTTTCTAAATTTCCTGGTTTTAGTCACGGTCTCTTGACACAACGTCAACAACAAAATCAAAACATCTGGACCCTGAAATTTCACATTCAAACACATCTGAATATCTTCTGTTACTGAACTAATAAGACCAAAATTCAGAGCGCAGACCTTCTGTCTGGGGAAACAGCAAAAACAGGCCACATTTTTCTGGATCATTGTATCTCCATATTATCAGGCCGCTCAAATGAAACCATAAATCATCCAGAGTTCTGCTGGACTGTGTCCTGACATGAACAAGTAGAATGCGCCGTATTTTCCCCGCGCTGGCTTCGCTGCGCAAGTTACCCGTCAAAATCGGAGCAAAAATAAAACTCCCCCTTGCTATTTGGAAAATATTTGCTATCGGGTTTAAAAATAGGAGCCGTACAATTCAAGCTTCTGTCTAGTCTCTGTTTGGCCAACCTGCACCTTCGACTCTGGTTTCAGGGAGTAATTAAGACGGCGATGACTCTGCAGACGGCTGTGCTGCTGTAGGGTGGCGCCACTGGAGGACCTATGTCCATCTTAACATCTTCCCAAAGCCATCTTCCACATATTTCTTTCCATTTACCCATCCTTAATACTGCCGTGGCAATGCATCTGTGTTTGTCAGCCTCCACGCCTTCAGTCAGAATGTTTCCTTGCCACCATCGGTCTTCCTGTTTGTGCTCTCGTAACCTCATAACTTAATTAAGAAATGCCGTTCTGGTGTATCTACACCTACACTGTGGTGAATACTGGAGCGAAAAGAGCCGTTTGTTAGGTTTACTGTGTCCCGGGAGGACTGCAAGATACTGGCACTGATGGGGGAACAGGAATAATTTACTCTGTTAAAGTTTCCAGAGGTTTCAGAGATCCAAGAATATTCATTTTGATGTATTAGTCGCCACGAAGGTAATGTGAGGGGATCTGATGTGGTGGTTGTAACTCTGTGCTCATGACAGGAGTGCGACTTCAGTCGCAGGTAACCTTCATCAAATGTAACATTTAGCCCATTTTATACGTTGGTGCTGAAACAATCCCTCGTGGCACTTGTTCAAGCTAACACGCCATTTTATTCTGTGGCCTGAGTAATAAAAGGGTACTTGGACGGGGGTGTACATATATCCCTAAAGTCAAACCAGATGCTGCTGCGTGGTAGCAGAAATGCACAAAAACAAAGGAGGGTCCTGACACACAAGAGTGAGTCAGGACCAGACTGCACCCTGCAGCCCCCCGATGCCTCCCGCCTAATGCGGAGCAGGAGGAGCTCCCCAAGGAGGCGAAAACCACCCGGCCTGGGTTTGATTGTCCGTGGCTTCTTGCACGAGGCCTGTCAGAGGCCGCACGCACAGGAGGAGGGCTGTAACCGCCGCACGCAGCCTGGCTGGCTGCTCCAGCCGGGACCCCGGTGCTGTAAAAACACAGCGTGAGGGAGAAGTGGTCCAAGTCCCCCGCGGGGGCACGAGTGTGATCTCATTTTGTTGAGACTGGCGATGATTAGGCCTACAACGCTGTTTAAACAAGCGTATATCACACGCAGCCTCACAGTTGCAGAAGAGCGCATGTGTTGTTATTAAATGTGGTTTGATGGCACGCAGACAGTCTGCTGAGGGGAGGGAGGCACGTTCCTCTACGACAAAGACAAAGAAGACGATGAGGCGACAGTTATTGAGCTTTATGTTGTTCTGAAATGTCAGTACAAAAATACAAAAATAACGTAGCCGTCAAATTTCACAGTAGGTACACAGGTAAGTAGAGGACACTGGATATACAGGAGAGTGGATGAACTCTTCAGAGAGGACGCCGGTCGTCTGCCGGGGGTCACCTGATGATGTTTTCCAGGTTGATCAGGGGTGCTCCGCTGGCAGAGACATGGCGCTCCTTTTCCAGACAAATTGAATTTTCCTTTTCAATCGGGTTTTGTCTGTCAGCACTTTAGGACGGGCGTGGGGCGGTGGGGGGGGGGGACAACAGAATCGGCGAGAATGACTTTGAGAAGTTCTGGAAGAGGGCAAAACTCAACTCAGGAGGTGTGTTTGGGGGCTCCGGGGACAGACGCCAACAAAGGCAGTGCGAGCGCAGACTTTAGGGATCAACGGGTGGTTTGGATTAAAGTCTACGTAAACACGATGGAGGCAGACGGAGACGTACACATGTTTTGTTTAAAGGCCAAGGCCGCTCCTCGAAAAACAAAGAAAACTGTAGGTGTAGTGTTTAGAGTTGGCACCAAACTGTAACCACATTGGCAGGAAATGAAGCGCTATCAAGTTCCTTTCCATCAGCTCAGGAAGAAAAACTGTTTGTTTGTGAGGAACAGACACTAAGACACAGACACTGGGGGAGGGGGGGGATAAAAGGTTGAAACAGGCCTCTGCCTGTGACCGCTGTTGTACATACACCAACAACACGAAATAAATACACTTGCTGCATCAGTTTTCCCAAGGATATGTGGATTTGTTGCTAGGATTTAAAAAAACAACAGCATATAAATAGAATTTGATACCTTCTCCAATAAATAGTGGTATTCTATTTACAATATGCACACGTCTCCCAAAGAGCTCATGTTCACATGTTGGCCTCTGTCCACATCAAACCTGCTCTCATTGTGTACAAAGGAAAGGAGGAGCGATTGTCATAGCAAAAGTGGTCATCGTGGAAAGCTAATGGTGTGGAACTCGACGATTCTTCTCTCCGAAGCGGGCCTCGCCGGCGGCCGTCCGTCTAGACGGCGTTTTCCTCGCTGCCTTCCTGACTATGAGCTCGCCGAGGAGGATCTGCAGAAAGACGTGACACGTGTTGGTTATCTGTTTACGCGCAGTAACGTAGGGGGCGCCGTTCCTCCTGTCCTTACTGTTGCAGTGGCCGTAGTGGTGGACGCCAATGGAGTGGCCGAGGAAGCAGGTCGCCCGGCGCAAGTGGCAGGCGCTGAGGTAGGTGACGTTGTCGTTGCCGCAGATGGCTGGTTCGGACGGCATGGGGGCGGGGCAGGGGGCCGTGCGGCACACGACGCAGTGGGCGCTGTTGGTCTGGTCGGTCACACAGGTGTGGGTACCCGGACACACCACGTTGGAGCAGGACTCTGCGGAGAAAGGCGTCGGTAAAGAACCCGCTTTTGGGAACGATTGGACCCGGGCGGGTGAACTTACTTTTGCAGCCGCCCTGGTACATGACCTCCAGGTCCGGGTGCCCCATGCAGCGGGCCATCAGCAGGGTGCACTCGTCCTTGTACGACTTCCCGTCGCTGCCGCACACAGCGTGCTTCCGGGAAATGTGGGAGCAGTCCGGGGAGCACACGCACTGGGGCCTTCCCATCTTCATTTTGCAAACCTTCCCGGGGCTGCATTTGACCCCCTCACATGTGTCTGGAAAAGCAGAGCGAGCGTGAGCAGTTGCTGTATCAGCACGCCTGCAGACGTCAGGCGATCCCTACGTTCATTTTCAGACCAAACAAGCTGGAGCTCTGGGGGTTTTCCCCAGACCGTAACACACTTCTCACCTGGCACAATATTTACATTCATCACATCTCTTTATTGACCGTTACACAGAGGGACGTCTCGCGCCGTGGAATGTGGGTCCGCGGTGTTTTCATAACAGATCTATGTGTACCGCTGCACACGGCCTCAGCCCCTCCTGCCGAGGGCCGGGGGGGCTGGAGTTCACATGTGTGGAGAGGAATGAGGGCTCCTCCGATGCTACATGATGTCAACGCAGGGGAGGAGGTGTAAGATGACATGATGGCGAGTCGAAGCAAGCCAAAGCACATGAGGCCTCTGCCCAGGACCGAGTCCAGATGAGCCTCTCATCACATATAAACACGTTGCCTATTTCCTGCCTGCTCTTTAATATCCTGCTCTGTTCCTTCCTCTCTCTTTTGGTTCATTTCATCCCTCATTTCATTCCCTCTCTCAAACAAACGTAGGTGTCTCAAATCTCTCCGACGAGGCCACACAATTCCAAACCATTAGGCTAGTGTTGTGCGTTATGATTCCCAGACGCGGCAGCATGTGGCAGACATTCGCTCCAGCCCGGAGGAATGTGCGTCACTCACGGGAGCGCGCGCGGGGCTCCGTTTCAATTAACTTCAGAAAGTGGAAACAAAAAGCACAGAGGATCTATTCTGCAGCCTCGTTCAGGGTCCGTGTGACGCAGCTCTCTGCTCTTTTGAACCAGGCTCGCTGCGCGACAAGCTCAAAAATCCTGGCGCGCACCTAAAGAAAAGATTTTAACCGGACTTTATGGTCGCAGAGAGGTTCAGAGGTTTGGCCGGCCACGTCGCGCGTTGTCTGTAAAAACAGAATCGATCTGTGAAGCTGTTTGAACCTTCCAAAGATCACTTTAGCGACTCCGGGCAGCTGGCTGGAGTTATGTGGAACGCCTCTCCAACCACGTCTGCATTTTGTTATAAAGGGGGGAGCTATTCCAGATCTTCACTGGTAAATATCCTGATTCATAAATAACATGGTTTCAATTAGCTTACACAAACTCTCCAGGAGAGTCATCATGGGTAATGGAATATTCAGTTGTGACGCTCCGACATTTAAACCTTATGTCTCTACTGAGGAGCCAAATAAACATTTGACTCACGCTTGTTCCCCTTTTAGAACACACAAAACAAACAAAAAGTGGAATCTGGCACTGGCAGACCGGACCGGCTCCTCCTGCATGGGATTACCTTTGCACGGTTTACAGGCGACGATTCCCAGGAATCCCAGCAGGCTGACTTCGTTCATGGGCAGGCTGGTGTTGAACCACGCCGTGTCCAGACGACCCCCTGCACAGCACTCCTCTCTGGTCACCCCTCTCATCAGCACCATGTCGCACTTTTGGTCCTGACTCTGCAGCCAGCACATCCCAGCTGGAGGGATCATCACACACAGTTAAATCACCAGACATAATACCAGTGTACTGGAGCGAACCTAACTGGTTAACTGGTTTGTTTAAACTCTGTTCGAACACATTAAGTGAGCAGTTGATCCTACAAGTTTTTCTGGTCTCAAAAAACATAAAGTAGAAAAGCTCCCCTTAAGGTTTTAAATCTGTGTATTAAAAAGATTTTTTTTAAAAAAAAGAATTGTGTTTAAAAAAAACATAACTTGATGATTTTTAACAAATGCATTTTTGTTCAGTGAGGAAACTAAAAAGAGAAACTCACCATTTGCGGGATTCCTCCCAATCTGATACAGAGTGATTATCATCCCCAAAACACAGACGGAAAAGCTCATTGTGCCTGCGAGCCGGTTGAAAACTCCCCTCTCAAAGCGTCGCCTGTCTTTGGCAAATGTCAGCGAGCAGCGGCGTTCCGAACAGAGCTGATGGGTCTGACTCCACTTGTGGACGTTGCTCCCTATGTGAATGGATGTGTTGTGGATATGTGATGTTGTTCCCCCTCTGTATAAATATTTAGTCCAGATGGAATTATGCTGATGGGATGGGCGATCCTCTCAGCCAGTAATAATCCAGGGCAGGACACAGTATGACTCAATTTCCACAGCCGGGAAGTGATCCATGCCCTGGAGTGCCAGACACTGGGCACTTATATGACCTTACAAACCATTTTCACCTCACATTATGCTTATTAAAGGCTAATTAAGTCCTGGAAAAAAATCATAAATGGCTATTAGCTTTCATTATTCAACTTTAAATGAGCTTACTGGAGTAAATGTTTGGGGTATTTGGGCGCATTTGTTACTTTGGCTGTAAATGTGATGTGTTTAAAAGTTCTGTAGGAGCCCTATTACTCTTTAATTTTACACCCGCACCTGATATTTGCTAATGCTGTTTTATTGTGGAGCACTTTTCTTTGTGACCTAACAGAACAATAGGTGTTCAGAAAGGACCCAATCTGTCGCAGCTCTTTTTGCTGACTGTCTGGGTTTATCAACGAATGCCTGTATTTCACTCTGCAGTTGCAAGATATGGGGGAGCGTGGGAGCAAGGTGGTCTGCCCTTGAGCAACGCATTCAGTTCAACAAACACGGCAACACTGGGGCTTATCAAGAACGCTCATGTCTGCCCCCTCAGTCTCAGCCTCAAACCCAGACAGCCACAGTAGGCGAGACTGAAAACAACGAGGTCCCGTGGATCCCTGTGCCACATCTGTCTGCCAGAGGACCCGGCGTGGAGGGTTCCATGCAGGCTTCAGGGATGAGGACAAACCGGGCTATCGTGGTGTTTGATCGGAACATCTGCAATGCTCTTTGCGCTCCGTGCACCCATTCACCTCTGAAACTCAGGTTTATGCCTTCAGCCCCAAAATAACGCGAGTTATTGTGCCTGTCACGGCCTTTTTATGGGAGCGTTTGATGGTTTTTGGAGAAGGAACTGGAGGTAGTCCTATCTGAGTCTTTGTGAATGATGTTTGCCAGATATCCCCAGGGCACAGAGGAATGCTGCCTGACCTCAGAAGGGAAAAGAAATAGAGCGGTGATGGCTGTGGGTGGCCTGCCTCTTCACTTGGTCTCCGCACATCCAGCCAGTCCCTCATATGGTTTGGATCATCACTGCCGAGCCGTAAA
Source organism: Takifugu rubripes (assembly GCF_901000725.2). Taxonomy (NCBI): domain Eukaryota; kingdom Metazoa; phylum Chordata; class Actinopteri; order Tetraodontiformes; family Tetraodontidae; genus Takifugu; species Takifugu rubripes. The sequence goes on along the minus strand of NC_042304.1, from coordinate 6,614,166 downwards.
AATGAGTACAACATGGCAGGGACTTTTAAGCGCTTTGCTGATGCTTGCTCTTCATTGGCATGAAGCTTCCCACCTTTGAGAAATGTTAATGTGTTTCTTCTTTTTTTTTTTTTTTTTTTTAAAGTGCACGACTATGTGAGGAAGCGTGAAATTGGCGGAGGCCACGCAAGGCTGTGTCTAATCTGAAATGTGGGGAGCATAAGTGTGTCCAGAGTCCAGGCAGGTGTGGCGCTCCAGTTTCTTCGCTGCTGAGAAAGACCACGAAACACCGCTGCCCTCTAGTGGCGGCAGATGGGTGTTACTGCTGCTGAACGCCAGCTGACCGTTCAGAAAAGTCCTATTGAAATACACGCAACAAAACACACCAAGCTTCAAGAAGACACATCTTCAATCAATTAGAACTTGACTTTGATCGATTGACCCAGGAAATGACGGATTGCCTGTTGGGTTCCCTGAAAATACACCAGGTTGCAACATTAGAAGATGTTCAGGTAAGTCACAAAGCAACATCTTAAAGAGACCACGTGACGCACAGAGGATGGGCCAAGTGCTCCTGAAGAACCAGGGGGACCAACTGATCACCAGCAGTCGACAGGACCATTTGGGCCTGTAACCCATGGTTAGTTTCCATATGCGGCTCTGGTGCTGGAGGATGTGGGAGAGGAAGTGAAAAAACGACTCCAGATGTCATCTTCAACTTCCGGAAGGATGTCCTTGCTGCGATTTCAGGGACTGGAAACTTCACTTTGCTCAAAGTTGATCAATAATATTATATATTATGAGAATATTAATCCGTTTTGTGAAATTGGGGGCAACACACAACTCTTGGCCTTGAAATGTAAATTTAATATATGTGAAATTCTTTTTTTGTTAGTTTTTTTGTTGTACTTGTAATTACCAGTAAAAACAAGTGCGAAAACTAAATTTGAAAGGGTGACAGTGACATCAGAGACCAAGAATCAAGTAACAAGCAACAAGCAAACAAGCAAAAGTAGGGAATTAGTTTATTTCAAGGTTATTTGTTTATTTATTTTTGCCACAGCCGATTTATCCAGAATAATAACCACTGATATGATTACGTCTACAGCTCATCATTAATAGTGAGACACAACATATACCTATACTTTCTTTACCAACGGATCCATGTCTCCCACCGGCCGAATGAGGGCGCTGCTCCTCTGCCTCAGTCTTTTCTGCAGCTTAAAGCGCTTCAACTTTCCTTCATGAAGCCTGAACCTTTATTGACTCATCAACGCAGTTACTGAGTAGAAGTTTAGTATTTGTTCTTGCAGCAGATTCGTCAACTCGTGTGTGTGTTTCTGAGGACGCACATGAGGGAGCACAATCCTGAACGTCTTCATTTGGTTTGGTACTGACTGAAGTCTTTCCAGGCCTGACCCCCACCCCCCCATGGCTCACTTCCTGTTTTTAGCTTTGCAACGTTGTCCTGAGTGGATCATTAATTAGGGGAGTTAATGTGGACGCACGCGTCCCTCACACGGACGCTCTCTTCCTCTCAGCCCTGGCGCCCCCGCCTCACCTTCTCTGAGCTCTTTCATAACCGGAGGAGGACACCAGTGCTGTCGTGACTGCGGGTCCCCCTCGGTCTCAGTGTTTGCACCTCTGCTTCCTTCGAGTGGGCAGCCGTTAATCTTCTGAACGGACCCTGAATGCCTCTCTGCTCATTAACGCTTGAAAAGCCTCTCAAGTGTTTTTCTTCCACTTGTGCGACAGATTTACGATTTCGCGCACGCGTCCTGGAGAGACTCGGCTGCTTCTTCAAGTGGCAGGTCCCTTTTATTTCCAGTAGCTTGATTCTTGGTTTCCATTTTTAAAGCGGGCCCAACCCGAGTGACATCACCTGCTGCTTTCCACCGTCTCAGCGGCAGAAACGTCAACTCGGAACCATATTATTGACATTTTCTGTTCAGTCTAATCTCTTAATTATTTGTCATCTGGCCTGTTATAACATTCCATCTTTGCCCCGCTAACCCTTCAAACCTCAGTCTGTCTTGATACGAGGTCTTCAAGTTTATAAATCTTTGCCCACTGGTTTGGTACCAAACAGGACCGAGCCGCTGTGAGCTGGCTGTCATCACTTTCCTGATCATCGTCGCGGCGGTCGTACAATGTCATGTGACCAGGGACCAGTCGCAGTGACACTTGGGAAGAAAGAACTTAATTGACAGTCTAGAGGTGCTATTGTTACATCTACAAAAGCTTTGAGAGAAAAACAGAGAGATGATGTCACCTTTGGAGGTGAGTTTTCTCCTCTAGCAGCTCACTTCCAGTTGGATCGAGATCAGAACAAACCTGACGTGAGAACAGAGAGGAGTGCGTAGCATCCCCTCAGACCTGTTTTACAGCCCCTTTCAGAGCTGGTGGTGAAAAGGCTGCGGGTGTTAATGCATCTACGGGAGCTCGACGGGGACGTGAGAGAAATCAGGGAGAAGCGTCAGTCTGACAGCAGGTGAGGACGGGATGAGTCATGTGTGCAAATGATATGTTTGCTACAGGCAGTCGGAATCCAGACCACCACTGCTAAATGGCCATAAAAACATTCTCAGGATGTGACAAAGATCATGGAGAAATGTGACATAGAGGCAGCTTTCGTGGACTGCTCGGTTCCCTGGTCCCGTGGCTGCAAGTATGAGGATTTGACTGATGTGCTGTTCTTCATTCTCACCAGCGGCGGCGCTGTGGAGCATCTCCGCAGAGGTCCTGAAGTGGTCACAGAAGCCGTTCTGGTTTCAGATCGACTGCTGGGCAGCAATGATGGTTACTGATGTCTTCTCTCCTTGTGTCCATCAACATCTGAAGGTTTCAGAGCAGCAAAACCGCCAAATCATCTCGACTGAGCTGCTCCTGTACGTACATACAGAAATATGATGAGCACAGCCTGAGAGTTCAGCTCTTCAGCCTGGGATGGTCTTGATGAGACCAATATTGTTAAGTTTTGAGAGACGAGCACAGATCAGATGACCATTTTTAAAAACAGTATACAGGACAAAAAGAAGACAGTGCCCTTCATAGCTGCAGAAAAAGTTCCTTTACTGCACTCGTGCCGGCTGTCCATGCAAACTCTGGCCGGGGACGACTTAATTCCAGTCACTTCACAGCTAGCAGCTATTTCCCAGCACCGTCATGGCAGAGACATTGACCAAAAATAGCCATCTGTCCGTGAGGGAGTGGGGGAAGTGTGTGTGTGTGTGTGTGTGTGTGTGTGTGTTTGTGTGTGTGTGTGTGTGTGTGTGTGTGTGTGTGTGTGTGTATCCACATATTCTTGCCATAATCAAGTGGTCCTTTAGCAGAAACCTGCCCTGGTTATGGTACAAAACGGGCCAAAACGGGTCAAAAGCTAAATAATACCTGAATCCGCTTCTTCCTGTTGAATTTAACTGTGCGCTCGGTGTAAAAATGTCAGCACGCGAAAGGTTGTTTCGGCCTGCTTTTACTGGCGGCTCCTCTAAAACACTCGCGGCTGCACAAGGAGCCGTTGCTCATGCTGGCAGCTGTTACCGTGGCAACAGATGACTGAAGCGTGTCCGCGGGTGTGCTTGTGTGTGGTGCTGTCGTTGGGATGAGAGGGATCAGAAACAGCTAAAATAAGACGGGGAGGGGCGATCCTGTCAGGCCTGACCTCCGTGTGACCTTTGCCACCAGCGGAGGCGAAAACGGGGGCATCGGCGTGACGACGGGCTCGGATACCGACACCGTCAACTACGTGTCAGCTCTCTGCCGCTCGTCTGGGGTTGCGGACGGATGTTTGACAGGCTGATTCATTGTTTTCCTCCGCCAGCCTTCTGCCCGGTCATTAACAGCCATGAATTATTCCAGAGAATGAAATCAATGTCTCCGCCGTGAACGGGAGCTGCCTTCTCACGGCTGTCGAGCTGCTCTATAAATATTTAAAGAAGCAAAAAGGGCAACTAGGTCTTTAGAATTAATTACCCCACTAAGTGTAAATATGAGCATTAGGGAGCCAATCAGAAGTGGCACAGAGCTGGAGCCCATGCAGTATTAATGCCCCTCAGCTTGGCTTGGCCAACGAGTTTACTGCTTTAACCCGACTGAATGAAGCAGTAGATGGTCAGGTGAGCGGACCAGGAGGCCATACGGCTCTAACGGGGTGCCGTCGGGGTTCATCGGATCATAGAAAGGGAATCCATAGAGTCCGAATGGGCCGACCGGGCCATGAGACTGTGACTCTGACGCACGACAGCAGACCTCCTCGTGTTTGGAGATTGCTCTAAAAAGAAAATGTGCAGGATTTTAGCTCAGACGTGACCTACAAAGTAAGAATGAACCCTTATTTCATTGTCTGGCGACCAACAGGAAGGAGTTTTATATTAGAAACTGCATAAAGAACCTCTTTTTGTGTCCCAAACTCCATATGTAAGAGCCTTTCTTACGTAATATTCCCCTTTAATTGATCGTTCTTGCCTGTCGCAGCCTCCCGGCCTGTGGGCGCGCGTTCAAACATTAACCTGCGCGAACGTTTCCACTCCCCCATCGAACCAATCAAGTCACACGTAATTGACCCTTTATGGCTTCTTCTTTTTTTTTTTTTATGTAACCGTAGCGTTGGAGGTGGCAGAGGCAGCCGAGTGGAACATCACAACGTGGACGCGGTGGGAAGAAATACGGCGGAATAAAAGAATAATTTCAGGCGAAGGTCCACCGGCAATCACACACAAAAGGTCATCGACAAAAGGAAATAAAGGAGGTCACGTACTCGGGCCAGACATGTGACACCTCCCAGCGTGCGCTGGTTTGTCAGTGCAGTAAAACACACACACACGAGCGCGCACATGCGTCTCCCACACGTTGCTCTGCACTCACACCTCCCACACACGCACACACGCGTATTAAAACACACTCTTAGAGCTACCTACCTCGTGGCCCTTTGGTTGCGCTGGCATCGCTTCTGTTCTAGGAGCTGTTATAACACAACACTCAGCGTTTGTGTTGCAGCAGACTCTCCAGGATTTGGGGCCGCAGGAGGGACATTTTTACCTGTGTAGGGTTTCATTGCTTTGCTACAGTCATTAATTCTTAGACTTCCTGTCTATTTGGGGTTAGTTCTCCGTCACTCCCGCTTCCTTTTTTCTATATGAGCCATCTGCCTCTTGCCAAACTGTCTCCTTCAATGTTGTCTTCTGTGTTTTTGCGCCCACATTAATTAGTGATTCACCACAACGATTGTGACGGAGGTTTTCATGGCCAGCAGGAGAAATGCAGACATTTCATCAGAAATGTAGCCTGCATGCAGTGATTTCGCTGCAGTCTGTGGCTACAAATGACCTGACACTTTGTAATCGACTCGTTCAATATGGATGGAAAAGTTAGAAAGAAAACGCTGCTGGGAAAGTTGCCAGAAAGGACTATTTAACTTTTGTAGGGCGATGAAGTGTTTTCTTTCAGATCCATTGATTGGCTGACATCTGTGCTTTTACAAATTCTTATTTTCACTTAAAGAAATGTTCTACGCTGTTCCAGCTCGTAAAGCTTTTGAGCCAAGAACCTTGAAGAATGAAAAATACAGAAGAAGAGTCCCTAAAGCACAAGGTCTTTGTCCTTGTTGAATCACATGTGCACGTCATCCCTCAGAGGCCGAACTCGCCTCAGGGCTGCAGTAATACCAATGTTTCATCCCTCTAAACTGATCTGCCTCTGTGACGTCCAGGAGCGTAACGACAACACGCCAGCAGATATGGCATGAAGCCGAACGGCAGAAGGTCTGTTTGGCTGTTACCTGGGAAAACACACACACACACACACACACACACACATGCACACACACACACACACAAGCATTAACATTAACCAGGCCCCCACCCTAACCACGAACCCCCTCACCCTAATCCTGAATTCTTCACATAAACCAAACCTTCAGTCCTAATTCTCAAAGAGTCCTTTGAAATTATCTTGCAAAACTGTCCTCGTTTTGCATATTTTGGTCCTCAGTACGTAGCAAATACAAGGACACAAACACACGGACACACGCAGAGTTTTGTAACCATTTTCCATCAGTCATAAAAATGCAAACAAGTGTTTCATGCACAACTGCTGCAGGAACTATAATTCCTTTTAGTTTTCTTCACAGTATCCAGCAGTGTCATCAATTGCGAGTTTATTTCTTTGGGCCATTGTTATGAAACAACCTTTTCTCTCGTCGGTGAGTCAGCCAGGGTGACAGAGGCCACAGTTTAAGAGCAGCCTTCATCTCCGAGCCTCCTCCATCACAGCCCGGCCCAGCGTGTTGCTGCGCCGGCTCTGCAGAGGAAGAGAGAACAGTGTCGTTGTTCCTTGTTATGACACGTACCAGCGCCAAACTCCACAAACTTGTCTCGGTTGTCACCGGGGAAATTATGTCTATTTATTCTGCGGCCCATCTCATGTTCTTTTCAGTCTTTGACCGGGAACACTTATTTTTCTATAGTGGTTCGTAATGAACTGCCTGGAAGTGTGATGAGGTCCACGCAGGACCCAATTAAGTCCCGAATTAGGACCATCACTCTCCTCTACCTTCACTTTTGTGTTTAGTGTAGGAAGAGTGTGGACGAGACGAGGCTGAATCATCTTCTTTTGCCAATTACCGGCAGGTTAAATATGTCAGACCCGACTGTTTATGAGGAGGAAGATTACATTAGACCTTCATCTAGTGGGAAGGATGGAGGTCATCAGGAAGCAAAAGATAAATAATCTGCGTGCAACACGGCTTGCACACAGTTGTAGAGGTGAGGAGCCTGTTTGGTGCACTCAGTGTCCCATAATGCATTGTGAAGAGAAATGGACGGGCTTCCTGTATAGTGAGTAGAGAATAATAAATGAACGAATGCACTCTAATGTTCCTCTGACAGTGTGAGTATGCGCACAGAGGTGTGCACGGTCTGGTGATCATCAGCTGACCACTAAAGGGGCCGGACGGCACGGAGGGAGTTCATGCTAAATCTGAGGAAACCCAGAGGAGACTCGGAGCACCTGTCATGATCTCTCTGATGAATGCATTTATCTGTTCAAAGCTCATGGACATAAAGAAAGAGCAGCAGTCCGAATCGGGAATTCTCACGTGTTTCAGGGCGGTATTTTTCCCTACGTGGTGATTGTTTACCAAGGGCATTCGAGCTGAACACCCACACACAGCAGCCCAGCGCAGGAGGAGAAGAAGCAGCTGTTGGGTTTAATGCTGCAGCGTCGACCCGCTGATGCAGGCCTTCTCTGTGGGTGGGTGGGTGGGTAGGTGGGGGCCATTTTGTCTTTCCTTACTGTCTCTCCATTCCCCCCATCCACTGCCTCTGCTCATATGTGCCCCTCTGTTTCCTCCTTTACCTTTTTTCAGAAGGTGCTACATTGTCCGACCGTTAGCCAGCCGCCGCCGCCTGCAGCTGAAATCGTACATTAGTGGAGAGAGAAAGTGAGTGTGTGCATGTGTGTGTGTCTCCTGGTTGCTATAGCAACAGGGTGAGTCATTCTGCTGCAGTCATTTTAGTCACACTCACACCGACTGTATGTTTGCTTCTCTTACCTTTCTCATAACCCCCCCCCCCCCCCCCTCACACACACACACACACACACACACACACACACACACACACACACACACACACCCTGGATTGTTCAAGAGATTCACTGCTTCTAAATGTGACAAGAGTTTGACCTGTTTCGGCCACCATAAAATAGAGCAGAACAACAATAGCTTCATGGCTCCACAACATAAGATAGCAAATTTATTCAAGTCTAAAATTGGATTTTTGAGGCCTAACAGAGAGACCGTCCACATGTTGCAGATATATTTTTATCCTTTGCTGCCTCTGCTTGCTTCTGCTCACAGTTTTGTCCAAAGCATCTTGGATCTGACCTGGATTCCTGGTTTGGGGCTCATCGGTTTAATGTGTATTAGAGGGAGATGGAGACAGACTACAAAGCCGACTGATGATAAAGACGAGCGGAATCTCATTGCTCTCAGTCTCATTATTCATTTATGGATCACGCTAATCAGTAAACCCACAGCTGAGAATCCCACTGTGGAGGAGGTGGGTGGTGCGAGCTCAGCGGAGGGGGGCATCCGACGGAGATTTCCGGAAAGAATGGTTTCATTTCACCCTTTGACAGAAAGTTCGTTCCTGTTTTGTCATTTAGAGTTTGCAAGTTTAGAGTCTCGCGGCAGCTCTTTATGGCGAGATAATGAAATTTCACGTTACTCACAAGGAACCGCGATGGCTGAGGACACAACTCAGGCCCATCCGGGACAAATGAAAACCTCTTTACACAGCGATGCCATTTCCTGAAGGCATCCCCTGGCGCGCACGGCCCCACATCACACAACCTCTTCTGTCGGATGGAGGACGAGTGCACGTTGTTGTCATTTGCATTTTGTCTTTATGTCTGACTCACCGGGCTTGAGGAGTGCGCCCGTGTGCCCGGCCACGTGAGGCCGCCCTGCGGTTTCCCAAAACTTCTCAGAGTAGCGAGAAAACGAAGCGCTCCTCTGATCATTTGAGTCATCAGTTTAACATTTTTCTCGGCTGTTTGTACCCACCATTTTAGAGGAAATAAACACCTCGTTCCCCGGTTGTTTGGCGCCTGAGCAAAGTCATTTCCCCTCCGCTCTATGTGGGATAAACGAGGCTCTGTGAAGACGCTGCTCCAAACGTGCGCGTCTTCACGTATCAACAGGCTCTCTATTCCGTTCCCTGGAGAGGTGGGTCGAGGGTGGGGGGGCTGTGTGTGTGTGTGTGTGTGCGCACAGCAAAAGGCTGGATGACGCAGCTGAGAAAGGCGAGGAGGGAGGCTACGAATATAGCCGAATCCCAAACAAGGAGAGAAAAGAATGGATGTGGAGGAGGTGAAGAGGGAGTGTGGGCAGGCTTCGTTGAAAGGAGATGATGCATAATAAAGGCAGCAATATCCTGCCCCCCCCCCCACACACCTGTTTATTGTGCCATCCGGTTGATCTCCACGCTCTCATCAACCGTAATAATAATAACGATAACAATCTCCTAATTTCAGCGCAGGTGCTGAATGGCTGAAGAACAAGCAGAGTCTTGTATGCACCCACATCTCACCTTCATAAAGGAGTAATTACAGCGATTATCGCGGCCATTCGCACGGCAGCCATGTTGCAACAAGCGCGTGTGACTTCATGAAAGATGATCAGCCCGGCCGGGCGGCGCTCCTGCAACACTGTTGACACTCTTCATCTTTTGGCATCTCATTTATTTCCGCTTCATAAAAAAACATGAAACACCGGCTGAATCGTGACCGGCGAGGAGCCCAGTGAGTCATCGGCATCTCGCCGCGCTGCTCACTTTAAGAGGGAATCTGGTGGGAGACGGCCAGAGGAGGAGGAGGAAGAGTGCGTGGGCAGATGGGGAAGGGGGGGGGGGGGGGGGGCAGGGGGTGGAGGGGCTTTCCCTTAATCTATACAGACACAGTCGGGCAGAGCAAGGGGGGGAACGGGGAGTCAGACAAACCTCAGCATCACTGTTTGACTGGCTGAGCAGCCATTTGCTTGTGAACGCGCAGCAGTTCACACGTTCCCTGACTCACCATCGAGGCTGGAGAATACGAGCCACCATGGAAGCGTGTCCTCTGGTGTATATGGAGCTGCTGAGGCTCATACTATAATGCAGTAAATCATGAACATCTGGATGAGTGGAGACTCTAAATTGCCTGTACATGTGAGTGTGTGTGTGTGTGTCCTGTGATGACTGACCCCTCCAGAGTGTGTTAAGAGAAGATGGAGGATCGTAGGGCTGCACCTACGATGCACACGGGGCCTCACAGTGGGGATCAGGCGGGTTGGTGAGGACCAGGACAGCCGCCTGCTTTTGCCTTTTAACCAGTCCACCCACTGCTGGACGTCTCGGACATGTGATGTCTCACGGGGGATTTCTCCGGACATGAACATCGCAGTGGTTTCCTGACAGGCGCCATACGAAGCAACAGAATGTCAGAGAGAGCTGAGGCAGACTGAAACCAGCAGTTCTCCCCTGTTGAGGACAGCTAGCTTCCACTTAACTCTCTCCACCCCATGAGGAGGGAAGTGAGTTCGACTGACTGACTGATGAGGATCATTTCACTCATTCCCTGAAATTTGCATTTTGATCCGCTCTCCAAACCTCATCTGTAGTCAGCAACCCTTCCTGGCTGTAACAGACAATGTAAAACTCTATGAACTTATTTTCCTATCGAAATCAGCTTATGAAAGGAGAATTTAGGGCAGATCCTCGGCTGTTGTGTGAAGCTAGAAATGTTCTTTGTTTAGCTCAAAGGCTGAATTTGCTTCTTGTTCTGTTTATTCCGAGTACAAAACCAATATAAACGCACGAGTAAAACAGGAAATAGTGTGGGATTCCTGTTGGAATGCACCCTCTGCTCCTAAACCGTGATTAATAAACAGCCCAAACTTTTGGATTTTTTTCTTTTGAAATAGTTTCTTTTATTCACAGATTTGTAAACAACCCTAAAATAACACTTCTTCATGTTTTGGTCCCTCGAAGTTTAACGGAACGCAAAGTTGATAAGAAAGCTAACCTTCCCGCCTTTAACGTGCTCTAAATCAAAATCTCTTTGTTACAGTCAGAAGCGGATTTCACCAAGTAGGAAAAATCGAGTCATACCGGCTTTTTATTTTCAGCCCTAAACAAATAAACTTTACTGTCTCAAGTCAAAAAGGAGAAGTGTCATGCAGACCCCAAACACGGCGAAGCATCCACGCAAACGCGCTCCCGGGTTATGTCGCGTCAGCTTTCGCCAGCATTTTATTAAAGTCGCTGCAGGTTCTGTAACGTGATCCGGTCGGACTCGCTCAGCTACACTCAGAACAGGATTTGGGATTGTCACACTTTCATTATAAGCGGGATTTCATTTCCTCTCCTCTGTTTGGTTCTGTCTTTAATAGAATGGTATTATCTCATTTTGGCTCAAGAAATGGGTCTACGGCACATTGGGCTATGATGTGAACTCATATTTGTGTGTGTGTGTGTGTGTGTGTGTGTGTGTGAAGGTGCAATCAGTCCCCGCTGCCTATCGGAGTTGATTGCCTTTCATCTCAGTCATTGCTCTGCTAATGAAATGTCCCCAGCCTTTGGTCAGCGACAAACGGAATGATTACTCTTTCACGGCAGAGAAACGCCACATCCCGAAGGTGCGTTATCGTGGTCGTTACACCACAGAGGAGGAGCACGCTTTCCCTCTGATTTGGCGCTGGCTCTCATTTTCGCAACTAAGAGAACGGGTGTCATTATAAATGAGGTATTTGTTTGAATTGGTTTTCGGAACGGGGGGGGGGTGGAAGTCCTTGGCCTCTCGGGGAGGCGTCTGAGCTCTTGTCAACTTTCTCAGGGGAAGCGGAGGGAGCGCGGGAACGTCCCATGTGGACAAATAAACCCTGTTCTGTCAGTTCCATGCAGAAGAAAGCATGCCTTTCTTTTAAATTCAAGAAGCAGCACACATCTGGGATGGCAGCCATCTTGTCTAAACTAAAGCTATATTGTATCCGTCTGCCTCAAAGCGACAAACAAGACTAAATGTGTTTTCAGTGTTTTCCCCGGAGGACAGGAGGATCCTGTAGATCACTCTCTTTGTTCCAGAGCGTTGGTGGTTGTCTGCTGTCAGTTTGCACTGAACGTGTTTTTCGTGACATTGAAATAAGCTAATAGAGCATAAATGGTGACATCATTTTTCACTCTAGGTTTTTCACTCTAATTGGCACTTTCTACGCAGATCAGCAAACAGTCGTGCTATAACTATGAAAAAAGCCATATAAATGCAAATAGGAAAGTAGAACATTCACATCGCCTGATACGGGCAACTAGCATGGCCGAATCCATCAGTGCTATTGGTTTTAAAAATAAATACTTTTCTCTGCTGTCACTTTTAGGATTCTCCCCATACAAAAAACTTCCACCACTAAAAGAGGAGCTGTAGAGTAGCTCTAGCTGATTTGTAACTCACAAAAGCCATTCAGTGTCTATTAGCAAACAACACTATTGTTCGCTAAGCTCTACTATACTTAACTATTGTTAAGAAGGAAATAATTGTCAATATTTTGTGACAATGGTTTGTGAGCTTCTGCTGGGTGGAAGCTAAGAAGCTTAATCGACCATTGTTTGCTCATCATCTGGCTATGATCACAGGTCAAATATAGTGGTGAATAATGGAATCTTCTGAACAATCCATCTTGACATAAAGTTTGCATCTAGCATCGATTGATAGAAAATATTAATTTAGCTTGTGTTAGCCAGGACTTTATTTGCAGGGGCCTGTCCCAGTTGGCATAATTACACCAGCCTACTGCAAGGCACACACACTGTGTACACACACACCCGGGGCAATTTAGTGTCTTTGGACTATGAGGAATTGAGAATTCTACAAATGAAAAACAGAACCCCGACGTTGGGAATCAACCTATTGAGCAGCACCACAGTGCCACCCCAAAGAAAGCTGTGATCTTATATTGTGGCGGGTTTGGATACGGGTCCAGTGAACAGATCCAAAGTTAGCACCTGGTTTCACAGTGGTTTTAGAAAACAGATACCAAACTGAGCCCCAACTGCATTGAAATATACTGTAGAACACATGTGACATAAAAGAATATACACAAGACAGACTATACTGAAGCCAGATGACTGTTTATGTGTTAGCTCTGACATGATCCGGACGTATGTCCACCTGGCATTTTCGGTGCATCCTGAAGTAAACACCTTTTGAAAAATATGCAGTAACACCAACACCAACTGTATACTTGCAGGAATACAAACTGGAAATTACATCTAAAATCGTGTCTACCAGCCTTCCATCAACCAAACTGTACCACTGGAAACCAGTGGACGTCGTAATGATAACACAAGATACAGAAGATTACATGTGCCTTTAGGGAACCGGCATCCCAGATGGTCTGAGAATAAATATATAACTCGGGATTAATATGTAGGAGAACTCTGGTTGTAGGCTAATGGGTTTTGGTCATGCCGTAACTCTAAATGATGGGACATGAATTCTGAGGCGAGACCCATCGCACTGAAAGAAAAGGAGTCGGTGGGAGGTGAGGAGGCCATCTGGAGCCCTGCTACACTGGACTGTGGTCTGGAGACGCGTGCGCGGCCGTCACCGTCACACACTCGGTGGCCGTGTCATTGGTTCTGCGCAGGCTCCTATAGAGCCTCTCGTCCAGGTTAGCAGTTAGTTTGTCCGTGAGCTCTGTGCTGATAGTCTGGGGGCCGAAGCCTGAGGAGTCCGGCATCTGAGAGGGCGAGTGTTCTTCTTGGGGCTCCAGAGGGAGTCCAGATGTTCTGCCGTCATCGTGGGGGTCATGGGGCTCCCCGAGCCTTCCGTCCTTGTCTGAGATGTACTGATGAAGGGGGCGATTTTTGGCGGCCTCCCCCTCCATCCCCTCTTTGCCACACCTTTCACACGGTTCTGTCTTTGGGGTTTCAGGACCGCTGCCGGTCCCTTCACTGGTCTCCTCGTCGGGGGCGCTGACGATGCGCGGCAGCGTGCTGTGGTAACTTGTGTCCAGTGGGTAGTTCACGCTTTCCCCCCTCCGCAGAGGGGTCCGCTGTCTCTCAAACGAGGAGTGGAAGTGTCTGACTCCGGGGTCGCTCCACTGCTTGTGGCGCTGCCACTGCTTCCGGATGTGGATTCTAGACCGGTGCTTCCTGGGAGACTCCTGCTGGTCAAACTGGGGGTCGTGGCGAAGGAACTCGTGGAAGAGAGCATCTGTCTTCTCATCAATGCTGTAGTCTCGCTGGTGGAGCCTCGGTGGCTGTGATGAAAACTGTGCAGCATCTCGAGGCATAAGCATCTGACCATATGGGAACCAGCTGAGCGAATCCTCGCCTGTTTCTATGGAAACGCCTCCACTGGCACCCAGTAGCAACTCCTCATCCAACTCCTCCTGGAAGAAGTGAGACTCGAAACTCTCACCGATCGTGCCGCTGCGTCCCGTGCTCGTGAAGCGGTGCCTCTTTTCGTGGGCCGTTCTGTCCTTCGGGCTACCGCTACCGCTCCCAAAGAGCCGCAGGTCTTCTGCACAGCGAGACGGGCCCTCGATTGATGCGTAGCCGCTGTCCATTTGCAGCAATTTACGAGTCCCGCTTTCCCCATTACCGCCCCCTCGCTCTGATTCTGCGTCTTCCTGTTTCCTCTTCCTTCCCTTCGTGGCGTACTCCCGGTGCGTACTCATGAAAACATCTCTGTCATCTTCTCCTCCTCCCGGGTCGGCCCCTACATCCTGGGACAGGTAGCTCGGCAGCCCCCCTCTCTCCGCTTCCGGGTGCCCGCCAAGCGAACACACGCTGTCGGCGTCACTACAGACGGAGTTCCTGTCGTTATTGCTGCTGTGGTCGGACGCTGCGTACTGTTCGAGTGTTGCGCGGAGGCTCCAGATGTCTTTGTAAAGTGACTGTGAGTCGGGGGGATCCAAAGGGCTCTCACTTCCCGTTCTGTGAGGTGACACTGCTTCGTCTGGAGGATCTGGGGATAAGCCGATAACCGCCGGTCCTCCACGCCTGACGCTCGGCTCCACCATGACCTCCACCTCTAACCTGCAGCGTGCACATAGGAGTTCAAAGATGAGATGGTATCAAAAGAAAGAGGGAGGGTGGGAGGGAGGGTGGGAGGGCGGGTGGGAGGGCGGGAGGGAGGGAAGGAGGCAGACATCAAGAGCATCACTTACCTACAGCGACACTCGAAATGAGCTTTCAATGGCGTTCATGACTTGCAATGGCGGCTGCATGTTCTCAGACCGAAACTAACCGAGTCGGGGCGTCACTCATCGGACCAATTCCCTTGTTCCCTTGTTCACAACAAGCGTGAACAATTCCTCTTCGACAAAGGGCAATTTTTCAGAGGCAATGTGCATTTGTAAACACGGGAATTGCGTAATATCGTAACCCCCTTGCTTCGAAAAAAACTGAAAAAATCTGCAAACGCAGACAGGAAAACTGTACCATCCCATATCCGGCAAGGGATAACAAACTGTTCTTAAGGCTAATTCGGGGCGATCTCAAAGAAAAACCATGTGACCTGTTCTTGTTTAGCACTCATGACATGTGATCATGTCGGCGGGGAAATGTTTCCTGTTTCAAAGATAAACCCTATGTCCCAATTCCTAACCTCACATGTTCCTATTGCTTTCAAACGACCTAATAAACTGATTAAGAAAATAATAAAATGATGCATATTTATAGGCACATTGATTTACTCTTTTAAATTGACAAAGGGTTACAAATTGGGACTTAGAGCCCTCTCCTGCTGCACAACATCACTGTACAGTCGTTTTCTACACTGGGAAATGGGCGCAGGGTGAGGAAGCCGTGGACACGATGAATGGCAAGAGAATTAAAGATACCTGCCAAGGGAGGGAGGCGGTGTGGACGGAGCGGCGATGTGGCGCACGTTTGCTTGTCTGGAGGGGAAACTGACGTCCTGGGTGCGGGCTATGTACTGGATGAGGTCCACGTGGTGCACGTCGCTGTCCTCCTGGTCCATGCTCTCGCTGGCCGCCCGCTGCCTCTGGAAGTGGCGCCTCTTCGGAGAGCCTGGCTCGCACACGGGGGAGGCAAGAGGGGCGAGTTGCATTAGCCGTTACTCACCCAAAGTGGGAAAGGCTGTCACGTGATTCACGCAAGGGCTCGCATCAACCGTTGGCCGATGTTTGTCTGGGGTTTGACTTTATTTAGTTTGTCTTCCAGTTTGTTTAGGACGGGGTATGGCCAGGAGCTCAAACTGACTTGGAAAGAACAAACTTTACGTCATCAAGCCATCTGTCTCGTGCTGGTGAGTCTACGTGTTTATCCAATTCACAGTTGGTTGCTGGAGACCCCTGCGCAACAGTCTGTTACATACTTCTGGCAAGGTGCGAAAAAAATGGACCGAAATTGCTAAAAGTATGACTTGATTTTCTCGCTGCAGAACAATTATGAATTTCCATACTTGACTGCTTGTGCTGATTGAGGGTCCAGTTTAATCCACTCTGGGTCATCGAGGATCATTACCTCTGGTGTCCAGACTCGAGGCCCTCTGGCTGCTGTCCAGCTTCCATTTCTTGATCTTGAAGTACGGACTGGCCCCTTCCAGGCTAGCGTGGCGGCGCAGCTTGGTGAAGAACTGCAGCATGGGCCCCTGGCTAGATCCGCTTCTCCCGGCAGGAGGGGCGATGGCGCCCAAGGTGGACGTTTCTCCGCCAACGTGGCCCCTGGGACCAGTTAGCGTCATCTCGATCTGAACAGAAACCGATAAGTGGTCAGAATAAGAATCCCGCCATGACGGGTCGGACGGGAATGTTCCCCTTTCTGCTCCGTCCTGCAGCGGGAGCCTCAGACTGACTCAGTCAGGGCTGAACTCCACAACCAGTCCCAACCCAGTTTTTTCGGTGAATGCGAGAAACTTACGGAGCTCGGCTCGGCGGTGGCGAGAGCCGGAGGGTTTCCGCTGAAGCTGGGGTCCACAACAGAGTTGAGAGCGTCTCCGGGCAGGGCGGAGCTGGGGCTGACACTGGTGCTGGTCAGTGCTGTTTGTGGCAGGGGACACAGCATTGGCTGAAGGAGAGCATACCCAAAGAAGTACACTCTTTTTAATGGTTGAACAATCCTATGAATTCAGTCATATAGACAGCTAGAACTTAGAAAATTTTGGGCCTAAAATAAATACGAATGACCTCCAGATTTCTTTTTCAGCTATCCGCAGCGCGTGATTGAGCAGCCTAAGCTAAATGGGAAATCAATGTGGCCGGCCTGTTGAAATCAGCAGGACCCAATCTCCTGATTGCCGCGTTCGTTAATTCATTAGCTATTATTTGGTGCGGCTCGTTTTCTCCGGATGATTGACCCGCATGATTGACCCGCATGATTGATGCTGCCATTGGCCCCGGTCGGGCCGAGTGACGCGCCAGAAGTAATAGCTGGCTAAAGGCTGTCACCTGGAAGATGGAGAGCGCCGATTTCGCAACTGGACGCGGCGTCATGGTGATGCTGTTCTCCACCGACTCGCACTCGTGGATGGTCACTATGTTGAGGGCCGGGGGCGGGATGTGCAGGTGCGTGAGCCGGGCATTTTTCAGGTGGTGAAAGTCGCCCTCCGTCAAAGTGTACCTGGGTGTGGACAAGATCGAATGACATGCAGTGCTAGAGAAAGAAGGCTCTAATCCTTGAAGTTAGCGGTTCGGGCTGGGTGTCGGACCTGCGGCCCTTCTCCTGGGTCTTCTTGCCATGAACTAAGAGCGCGGCCTCATTGAAGGAGACGCGGCGGCCTGTCGTGCCGGTGCAGAGGAAGCGCTCGGTCTCTTGGTCGTGCGAGCTAGCCATCGACAGGCACTCGGTCTCGTCCACCCTGATAGTGATTTCTAACAAAGGCAAAAGAGACGGTGGGAAGAATGGGCCGGATTTTACCACCACGTTTCTTTTCCCTTAGTTCTTCCTACCATGACTGGGCTGAGACTCCTCCAGGTAGGTGGTGTTGGTTTTCTCCGGGTCATCACTGGCCCTGCGGCACACAGGAAAGACTCGATTACCTATTTGACCACTATTCTAGAAACTGCGACACAGAAGTTTCAAAACAAATATGTAATTCAACCTTTCGAGGCTGGTGTACTTAGCGTTAAAGGAATGACCTGTCCTTCCCGTCCTTCGTGTCAGCAGTATATTAGGACAGGACGAGAACGATTGTTCCGTCTGCTAGAAGGATGCTTGTATAATCAATGAGAGCTTCAATTATTGGCGGTAACCTGATAACCTTCAGGGCCGGGGGACCTCTTGAACAGCTACAGCAGGGCACTTCACTGGATAGCACAACCCCACTTCTCTTTAAGGGCACGGAGCTAAGGCGCGGAAAAGGTCACATTTTTAACACTGCTAACGCCCTTGCCGATCTCTTCCTTTAATCCCTCCACCGAAATGGACTCTAGGAGGTGGATGGCAGCAACTGAGAGCATTTTCTGGTCATTCCGACCCCCCCAGCCGATCTTTCTGTGCAGTCTTCTTATGCGTGTGTGAGCATAAAAGGCTTGAGGAAGCTGTGTCCACTCAGATCTGCGCTTCTTCTTCTCTTTCATTTCCTCTGTGGCTCACGCTTTCCCACAGTCTGTGTACGCATGTGTGTGTGTGTGTATGTGTGTGTGTGTGAGTGTGTGTGTGAGTAGCCTTTGTGTGCTCATGAGGCTGGGTTGAGATGCGAGATTAATCACAACCGATGGCTGCTATGAAATCTCATTACACTCATCATTTGTGCCAGTCTGCCTCATTCTCTCTGGCTCTGCCCAGCAAGTGTCTCCTTCAGAGCAGCTCAACCCCGTGGATGTATGTATGTATGTATGTATGTATGTATGTATGTGTGTGTGTGTGTGTGTGTATGTATGTATGTATGTATGTATGTATGTATGTATGTATGTATGTATGTATGTATGTATGTATGTGTGTGTGTGTGTGTGTGTGTGTGTGTGTGTGTATGTGTGTGTGTATGTGTGTGTGTATGTATGTGTGTGTGTGTGTGTGTGTGTATGGACAGATAGACAGACAGACAGACAGACAGATAGATAGACAGACAGACAGACAGGCAGATAGATAGACAGATAGACAGACAGACGGACGGACAGGCAGATAGCTAGACAGATAGACAGACAGACAGACAGACAGGCAGATAGATAGATAGACAAATAGACAGACAGGTGGACGGACAAACAGATAGATAGACAGACAGACAGACAGACAGACGGACAGATCTCGGGCTGTGCTGCAGTATTGTCTTTTTCAGGCTCTTAATAAGTCGCGTGGGACCGGGATGCCTCAAAAGTGCTGAAACGGCTAAATGCTGTTGCATAGCTGCTTCAGCCTACCCAGCACAGACTTTCGCTCCTCGGCGGCAGGCGATGAAGACGGAGACGAAGATCAGCGTTGCCACCAGTAAAATGGAGAGGACCACCAGGAGAAGCATGTAGCCATCTTGCTGCTCCTCCGCCTCGAACAGGATCTGGGAGGACACGTGGGGAAGAGCAGAGGATCAGATCTGTGGGGTGTAGCGAGTGCATGGCAGGAAGAGGGGGCGCTGGTGACTGTCAATCTCGCCTGTGCCACTTTAAAAAGAGAAAGCACTAGCAAAGCAGTATCTGTTCCACATAAAAATCAACTGTTTTCAAGGTTTGTTTTCCTCAAAAAGTCCATTTGTTTCTGCCAAACTGGAGTAAAGGCATGTTGAGCACGCAACACGCGTCACAGACCGTACGTTCTTATGGATCTGGGGCAAAGAGGCGGCACGGCAAGTGTTAATAAGCGCCACGCGCTGACGTCACGCTTTAATGTCTCTGCGAGGGGAAATGAAAGCTGAGATTGGATCAGAGATTTAATTATTCGAGGTCCAGGTCAGGATGTGCTCTATTAGTCAGTGGAGTGGACGGGAGAGACCGTGAGGCGAGCCGCGTCTGGGGGAGTCGGCGAGGTCAGCCAGCGGCCTGAGACATACCGTGGAGTTTTCTGGTAGGACGTTCCAAACGGTAGACACATTGCTCATGGTCCAGGCCAGCTAGAAGGTCCCCCTGAGAGGTCAGAGAGAGAGAGAAGGGAAATGACTGTTACTGGAGGTGTTCGGATACTGTCACGGCTGTTAGCATTTCCAGACAGAGCAGCATCTCTCGGCACAGCCCGGGGCGTTGATGTCTGAGGTTCCACGACGTGACACGTGCACGTCAAGTCGCCTGTGCAGGAGACGCACGCGGCAGGGTGAAAACCGCCGGCACCTAAAATGCTGCAGGACCGAGCAGGAGCCGTGCACGTTGTGCCCGCGCGCCTGCGCGGAGCGTCTCGGAAGATGCCAACGCCAGCATCCCAGTTGTAATTCATTGGCCATAATTCCATATAAGTCTGGAAATGACGAGCCTCCCTCCCACACACGCACACACACACACACACACGCGCAGAGCGAGTGAAACAGCACCTCTTACTCAACAATGACTCCAGCAGAGCTACACTACTGCTGCTATGCATCTGTTGTTATAGATCACAGCCATTAATACTACTGCTGCTGCACCAAACGCCCACACATGTACACACGCCGCCCTCCCCTCCCCCCGATCCCTCCCTCCCCCCATCCCTGGAGAGCTACCCCTACTCACCCCGCAGGGTAAAAACAAGCCAGCAGCTCCCCTCGCTTTGCCTGCTAGTCGCTGCAGCAACTTCAGCACCATAACCTGCGAGCTAGTGCCGATCTCTCCTCTACCACCACCACCACCCTGTTGCACCCCCCCCCACCCCCACCCCTTCCATCCAACAAAAACTGATACGGGAAGTGCACGTCAGGCTGTGACCAGTGAGCTTTCATTTGCAGCGCCGCACCACATCCTGTTTTCTGCCAGCCCGGTGCCTTACCCTGATGGAGGGCAGTTCGTAGCAGCAGCAGCGGCTCTGGTGATGTGCGCGTCGCAGGGAAATGTGTGTGTGTGTGTGTGTGTGATAGAGAGAGAGGGAGGGAGAGAGAGAGTGCGTGAGGCTCGGGGGTCTCCTCAGCTGTCTTGCTGCATCTTCAGCCGCCTCAGCCTTTCCAGATGAGTGAAGCAGTGAAGCGGGGTGCCCCCTCAGGGATGGCCCGCCGGCCTGACTGAAGCAACAGGACAGCAGTGCTGCATGGCTGAGAGACGGAGACAAAAAAAGGACAGGCTCATTATTCAGGATTGCATCAAAGCATGTGGACATTACGGAGTACACACAGCTTGCAGGACTGTTCACTGCAGTAATAATAATAGCAGTAGTAGTAATAATAATAATAATAATAATTAATAACTTTTTAACTGCAATCTCAACCTGTTTCTCTAATAAGTGCATAAAGACAGTCCTGACCATGACATGCAGACAGGCTGAACTAAATGTCCGTCCTGCAGCTGCATTGCCGTATAACTCAATTTTTCTCCCTCCGCCATGGACTCGTTCCCTGCTGAAATATTCCCTCCCACTCTTTTGACTTGGCGTTCACTTAATTGTAAAGACTGATCTCGCAATAACCTGTTTGAAACAGCGCGGCTGCATGAAAGAATGTGTCCGAGCTGGGGCGCAAAAACACGTTCCCGGAACCAAATAACCCAGAGCTCGGTGGTCTCTGGCGGAGCTCTGCTCGAGGAGGTTGGGAAGTCGCGTCGCAAGACGTGATTAAAGACAGCCGAGTTTTCTTTTTTTCAAAAACCCCAACAAAGCAGCGCAGACAATAAATATGCTATTCTCTGATCTCTATCCGACGGAGGAGGCAGCTCACGATCCGAACCTGCTGCTCGATCAGCCGAGCGGATGCGGAGCGGAGGCAGCACTCACCTACTCAGCTGTCCCGGTCCAATACCGACACCACCGGAACCATCGGTCAACTCTTTAATGTTGGGGGGTTTTGGAAGGCGTAAGTATTTATGAATGAAGCCCTGCCGATGAGGACACGCCCACCTCGGTCAGCAGCGCACCACGTGACGTCAGGAGTGAGGTAAAGGCGAGTGACTGAGGGGGTTTTCTCCGAATTATTGATGGGAGGCAGAGACCACCAGGCTGTCCCGGCCAGAGGGAAGGCTTCGACCCTCATAATGCAGCAATAACGCCTGCAAGGGGTCTTTACTGCTTATTTCACCTATCTGTTGGGGGGGGGGACGTCGACAATATATGTACAAAGGGGCTTGGAAAATTATAATGCGCGTGTGCGTGCATGTAGGTGCGTGCCTTTGCGTGCCAGCGCAAAAGAAGTTAAACCGATCGTCGACAGGAGCGCCATATTTTAATACTTTGGCGCCCCCTCCTGGAAATGTATATTATGACATCGTTGTTGGTTGTAATGGCAATAGCAGCAAAGCAGCAGTATTTGGTCACTAAGTAATTTATTATCAATTTCATAAATTAAGGAGGAAAGTACTCGGAGAGCCCAGGTCTCGCTTCTAATTATTTTGTTCACACACAAATAAATGTCGGTTTTGTTCCCAAACAGGGAGACGCCGGATGTCATTTAGCCTCTGTGGCGGATGTTATTACTGCATATTCAGTATGTAAAGCCCGCGCCGTTTGCTCGCTAAAACTACATTTCCCATCATCCTTTGTCTTGCCGTAAGGCCTTGTGGGTAGGGTTCCAACGTCCTTGTCCTGCCGAGCGCACACTGACGAAAGGGCTTGAGGATCTCTGTCATTCACTTGTGCTTGAACAAAACCGGATTCTGCAAACATGCTGGCAGCCAGGTTTCTCCGCCGCGCCCTCCCCGTGTTGAGACAAACTCGGTCCTACGCCGAGGCTGCCACCGGTGCCCCGCAGATGTCCTTCACTTTTGCCTCCCCGACACAGGTACCTTTTGCTAGCTAAAGACTGCTCGCGATATAGCTCAGGCCCAGCTACCGGCTACATTTGCCCGTCATTGAAATACACAATCACAGATTTAGTCGTTATTGTGATTTTTATATTCAGTAGTTTGGTGCTAGTGCGTGGTTTATCGTGGTTTATCTTGCCACCATGCAGTGTGTTGCATTTAGAAACGCACCTTTTCCATTGAGCGTTTGTGCACTGTGAGCTAACAATTTAGCTAAGCTAGCATTTGATGGCTTACTGGGTATAATTCACAGACCTTTACATAAAGATCATTCTTTGTTATCACGTCGATCTATTTTAGGTAGCAACTGAAAATAGGCTCTGTGGTTTGTAATGTATAGTCACGGTTTCAGCATAAATGTACATAAAGTGCGAGTGAAGTGCAGCGCTCTCTAACCTTGAGGCAGATTTCACTGGACCTCCACAGTTTTACCTTCCAGTCCGTTGTAGAGCCTAAAGTTTCAGACAAAGTGAATATTTACTGCGCTGTGCTGCCATCAGTACGCAATTCTACTGCAAATTCATCAAATTGCCTGTTTGCAATCATATGTTGGAGACTGACTGCACTTTTTACTGAAAATGAGACTGTCTCTTCTCCTCAGGTGTTCTTCCAAGAGGCCAGTGTTAAACAGGTGGACGTGCCCACGCTCACGGGTACTTTCGGCATCCTTCCTGCCCACGTCCCCACCCTGCAGGTCCTCAGGCCCGGTGTCGTCACAGTTTTCAGCGATGATGGCTCCGCCGTCAAGTACTTCGGTGAGACTTTGAAAATAAAATGTGGAAAACCCTTCAGACTTAATTATGACCTACGCAAAGTACCATAAAACAGTTTTACAGAAGCTTAACACCTGTACCGTCATTTTTGTTCATACAAACTTGAAATTGAGTTTTATTTCTCCATAAAACATCTGTGCTTGTTTATCCCAAAAATCTAAAAAGTAAAATTATCTTAATGCAAATGCTGATATTGCTAAGGTAAATTTGAGCTTTCTTTTTGCCCGTTTACCCCCCTGTAATAATGTCTGCAAAACCATAGACTCTCCTGATGTACAGTTTTGTAGAAGCGGGTGCATCCTTGCTGGTTAGCTGACTTGTGTCCTGTGTGCGTACTCTTGTGTGCAGTGAGCAGCGGGTCGGTAACCGTCAACGCGGATTCTTCAGTGCAGCTGCTGGCTGAGGAGGCGGTTTCTTTGGACCAGCTGGATGTTGCTGTGAGTGCTGAGGGTGACCTGCACCATTTCATTAGGCAGAGTTATAAAGTCAAAGCATCACTGAAGTTTTCAGACTGAAGCGGAAATATAGGGAGGTCCGATACCTCTTTTCTTTCAGACCAGGTACGGGTACTCACTCTTGAGTGTTCATCAGTACTGATGCCACTCAGCTTTACACGAGCAGGATTTTTGGGGGCTAAGTAGCAATTAGTGAGTTTAAATAAACTGATCAACATCTTTATTCGCATGCGTACTATCTAAGCATATTCTTAAGGATTTTGTATGGCAGTTTTTGTCCCAAACTGACTGAAATGAAAGGGTTAAACATAAATGACCTCAAGAGGGCATCAAGACTAGCCAGAGTCCAGTTCAGTCAGGACAAACCCAAAAGAACTGGAGACAGAACTCATGGGCACAAGAACTGAAGTTACTGCAGTAAAATTGCTTTAACCAAATGAAATCACTTTTCTGCAGCAGGTAGACTCCCCGTGCCACATCGCTGACATGTCTGTATCTGATGTGTTCACGACTCAAAAAACTTTATTGTCCATCACAGAGCTCACAACATAAACACCATAAAGACATTTAAAAAGCCCACATCTATACCAGTGACAGGTGTCTATTTTTACTTGTTTAAAGCAAAGACAATCACAGCCTTTTGATTTAAATGTGTTTAAATGTGTCTTGCGTTTTTGGAGCCTTTATGTTTTCAGCTATGTGACGGACCATAAAGTCTTTTGAAACCTGAACCATTAGCTAGCAGCACTGTCGCTAGCAAGCAAACGTCTCGGTGCAAGTGGCACTTTTCAGTGAAAACACAAGCGTCGGAACTCTGGAACGGGAGCACCTGGGAATTTGTTTCAAATCTTTCATTTTGCAGAGTTTTCATTCTACGGTTCTAAAGTTGATTGTTCCCCTGAGTATCAGTGGCTGGCTTTAACAGCCTGGGTCCGTACTCGCCCATTCCTACTAAAATGAGTGTTGGAAGCACATTTAGGAAGCTGTGTCTACTTCTATATTTCCCTTTTAACTATATTAGTCCTGTAACTCGTTGCTATGGTGATCTCAAAGCGCTCACATGGAACTTGAAGGCACTTCTCAATAAAACCTTCTCCTCTACTCTCAGTCCAGCTGCAGCTAAGTTCCGGTTGACATTCATATAATTGTTTCGCGTTCCTGAAGCCATGAGATCAAATACCAGCTATTATGGGATATCTTGCGGAGATCTGCGTCTCATCTAAAGTACATCATTTATCAGCTGTAGGGGTTCTGTACTCACGTGTTCCCAATGTGCCCCCCCCCCCCCCCTTTTTTTGAAGTTAGCTGTATTTTTGTGGGTGGGTCCATCGTTTTGATTGATTGAGGATGTTGGTAATGAGGTTTAGTGCTCGTGTCTGTTTCTGCTGCTCCGTGTACCCCGGAGACTCGAGCTCCGACATCTTTGAACTTGTTCTCTTCTTGTTTGGTGCTGATGAGCACCTCCCAGCTGCGGATGATCCCTCTGATCAGCGTTTCAGTCACACGTGCACGCCCGGCGCTCGTTGAAATGTCACTCTCGTTAACGCCGGGCTGCATTATTACCCGCTCGCTGCGTAAGGCGCCCGTCTTTGACCTTGGGCTGCGCCGGGTCACAGTCAAGTTGCTTTTATAGTCGTAAATGAGGAGGGGGGGGGTGGACGTTTTTCCCCAGCCTGCAATGAAAAGACACACGGACTCACACTGTTAATAAGCAGGAAAAGGTCAGTCACTGTTGAGTTATAGCAGATGTGTCAAATCCCCACTGGGAGACCTTTAACTTCCAGCTATGTTTGGCATTTCTTCTTTCTAATCACTTCTGTGACAAATGAAGCTTTCACAGCCCAGAGGCAGAGCAGAGAGCCCGCCGTCCTCTCCTCTAATAATCCCTCAATCCTCAGACATGGAGCTCGCACTAGAGTCAAGTATCCTTCCGTCCGTCCTGAATTTGCTTTGTGTGGGTAAAATCTGCTCCTCTGTTTGTGTTTACAGGCAGCCAAGGCCAACCTGGAGAAGGCCCAGTCTGCCCTGGCGGGCGCATCCGACGAGGCGGCGAGGGCAGAGGTTCAGATCAGCATAGAGGCCAACGAGGCCATCATCAAGGCTCTGGAGTAGAGCTGTGGTACGACGCCTCGGCTGCCGCGTCCCGATCTGATCGTTAGATTGTTTTTAATGACCTTTAGCTGTCGGCGTGAGGCTGCAGTCCGTTATTTTGCTGTCTCAGAGTCCTCTTAACGAGCAGTGCCAGGTGAGAGGTTTTATTCTTTCCCACTCAATAAGGGGGGAGACAAGGCTGTTTCTCAGCTTGCGGGGAGTAAATTAAGTTAAGCTGAAGGAAATCTAATCAAAATTGTGAGCTGAAGTGACAGGATTACACAGGACAAAGGCTCTGATTGATGGATGGAGCTCGTGACCTGTGATCCAGGGAGACTTGGTAGTTTAATCAGGCTTTTCTGCCCAAATAGCAATTCCCCGGCAACAAACATTGGAGTAAATGGATCCTGTCAGAAAAATAGTGAGTCTGTTTCCCAGAAATGACAGACTGCGGCTTCATTAGTACCGAGATTACTTGCAGGACACGAGCGGTGACTGTATCATCTGAGCGGCTGTGTTTTCCTCCTCTTTAGGTAATCTTTTCTGTTTCTTCAGTGGAAAGCGGCAGTCCGTCTGTTTTTCCAGCTCACGTTGGTGTCCAGAAGATTCCATGCTTTGCTTTGTACAGTGGATAAAATGACAAGAATAAATTTATTTGGAATTACACGTCAAAAGTCTTTTTTCTTTTTCCGTCAGTGTCGATCACATGCTGCACTGTTCCTGTATAAAGAAAGAGTGGATAATCATGAACAGGAGGCTTCATTCAGTGTTTTGAAGGGATGTTTTTCTCATTAAGCAGACTTGCTGAGTGGTGTGGAAATGAACTCCCTGGTTATTTGTGGTGCAGTGACGGCCTCTGCCGCCTGGTGGCGGTAGATACCAGCGCTGATGCTCAGAACCAAACCAAAGCGGTCCCATTTTTGCTGATTTCTCCTAAAGAGAAGGCTCCTCTTAATCAGAGTTTGAAAGTGCTGTTACGCAGTAACTCAGCTTCTGTATCTGCTGGAGGTTCACTCGTTTCGGGCTGACCCGGACCCCTCCCTCCCCGCTGATGCTGCTGTTCAGAAATGTTGGCAGTGCCTGTTGAGGGATGACCTCAGGCTTCTGACAAAGCCAGGAAAAGTCCTCCAGTGAGGAGCCCTGTGGAAAAACTGGGACTCCTCTTGAGTCCTCGCTCACGTGCTGCCGAGGCCTGCGGCCAGATCTTTGCTGTCATGGCAGCAGCGAGATCAATCCTGAAAACGTGCCGCCGCTGAGTCCCGTCCGGCGCTCTCAATCATGTTGTGGAATATTTGGAGAGAATTCCATTGCTCAAGCCGCTTTGGGATGCATAAGTCATTGTGGAATCCGGAGATTCCCACAGATTCCTGTAAATTGAACTGGCGAGTTGCCAGAAAATGTTCTGCTAAAACTCTTCTTGGCCATTACTCAACATAACTTGCATTTATTTCCAGTTACAGTTGATCCCTCATAAAGAACCACAACACATCCCCCTGTAAACCAGTAGAACCGGAGAAAGGGTGTTACACGCTAATCTGTTCTGTTGGGCCCAGAGATCAGGGGGAAACCCAGATTGTGCTAACTTGTGTTCTAATAAGGATTCACTTTTGTTATCAGTGAAATTCTATTTTGGAGCCAGGGGCCTTTCTGTGTGGAGTTTGAATGTTCTCCGTGTGTTTGCCCGGGTTCTCTCCGGGTTCTCCAGCTTCCTTCCACAGTCCAACAGTGACTCTTAACCGACCGAAGGTGCGAGTTTGTCTATTTCTCTGTATTACTGTTAGGATTACTGAAGGGGAAGTGTGTGTGTGTGTGTGTGTTATGCTATGTATCAAAATACGTATTCTAAAAGCAAAGTTGACATTTTTAAGGTTGGGATGAAGAGCTGGAGAATGTATGATGGCTATAAACGTCCTCCCAAACATAGAAGTTCAAGGGATGCAGAGGTGTGTTTTTGTACATGCTACACAGTGAGGACCAAAGTTTCATGAACAAAGTGAGGACATTTGGTTAGGGTTAGGTTAAAGGTCAGGGCTGTGGCTGGTGGATACACCCTGTTGATGGGAGTCCTCCCAAAGGTCAAAGTGTGTGTACATTGCTGATAAGCTGAAGCACAATCTGAAGAATTCACCCTTTCTCTTCGGCAACGTGCCTTTCTTTCATGATAATCAGCCCCGACACCTTCTCACCGCCTGAGTGATCCACCACCAGGGGAATACTGGAGACCAGAGTGATCCACCACCAGGGGAATACTGGAGACCAGAGTGATCCACCACCACGTGAATACTGGAGACCAGAGTGATCCACCACCAGGGGAATACTGGAGACCAGAGTGATCCACCACCAGGGGAATACTGGTGACCAGAGTGATCCACCACCAGGGGAATACTGGTGACCAGAGTGATCCACCACCACGTGAATACTGGAGACCAGAGTGATCCACCACCAGGGGAATACTGGAGACCAGAGTGATCCACCACCAGGGGAATACTGGTGACCAGAGTGATCCACCACCACGTGAATACTGGAGACCAGAGTGATCCACCACCAGGGGAATACTGGTGACCAGAGTGATCCACCACCAGGGGAATACTGGTGACCAGAGTGATCCACCACCACGTGAATACTGGAGACCAGAGTGATCCACCACCAGGGGAATACTGGAGACTCTGAATCCCTCTGCCTGACCTTGGACGTCTTTGATATAGAATCAAGCTCGTAGAAGAAGCGGTTGTGGTGACGGTGAATAACAGGTGAATCAACACCCCTGCAGCGGTACAGGTGTAGCTCAGGTTCAGTGGCGGAGCACGAGTGAGTCCTGGGCCTTAAACGCATCATCCACCAGCGCCCCTGCCAACGTCACGTTCGTCACGCCGGTGAGAATTAAAGCGTCTGGAAGCCTGACGGGGAGAACTGTGCATCCACCCGCTCCCAATAAAGAAGGAAGAGAAAAATGGCGGGTGACGAGGGCGCCGTGCGGTGACGAGGGCGAGTGACGGATGACGCATTTGAAGTCACAGATCTTTACTTCGCTCTGAGATAGGCTGCATCTAAAGCATGACAGCAGATAAACCCCGAGCGCGCTGGCCGACTTACAGGAAGTGATGCTATCGGTCACGGAAGCCGGCGCTGCGCCGTCACCTGCCTGCTCCTGCTGCGTCACCGCCGATTCTGACGGACGCGGGCCTGCGGCCGGCATCAGGGTGCAGAGAGAGCCGGTATCGGCAAATTAGAGACCCGAGGAGAGGAAATTAAAGGTCTGGGAAACTTAAACACGCCGAGCTGTGAATCAACTCTGACTGAGGATGGCAGATTTCAACAGGCCCAGAAATTACACACACACACACACACACACACACATGCACCCACTGCCTGCTGCTCATCCGTCACCGCGTGAAGGGGCGACAATGCCTTTCAGGGCTCCACCTAGAGAGGAGCGCGCACGTGTGCGCGTCAAAGGGGGGGGCAAGCGGAGGGCGTTGGAAGATAAGAGCATCCAGGGAGCGGGCCGATTGAAGCGCTGACCTTTCCGGTTGGGCTGTTGCCTGCAGACTCCCAGCTGTCAGATAATGTATCCAGCCTGGTGGTGGGAGTGAGGCCCTGACACCACCCTCCCACGGCTCTGCCCTGTTTGTGCCACGCACCCCACCAATGCTTCCATTCCGCGCAAACGCCCACGCACACGTGCACGCGCCCATCGCAGGGCAAACGCTCGCTCGGATGCAAAAATCCGCACAAACATATTTTGGTTCATGGAGGTAGCAGTTCCATAAATAGCGGCGCGGGCACCTGGGACGAAAGCCGCACCGCCGCCCTCGGCGGGGTGACATAATCGGCGCCGTGGCAACAACAAATGGCCGGTGAGCGGCAAAGCAGGTAATCGGAGTGTTTAACAGGCGTCCATTTAAAAGCGCATAAATATCCTCCCCCACGCTGAAAACACCCCCAAACAAACATACATTAACGCAAACGCGGAGCAGAGGAACGCCAAACGGGCCCGAGCGCGTTCTGTTCACGGCTGCTCTCCCACCTCGCATAGATTAACATAAGCGGGGGGGGGCAGCTAAGAGTTCTTCAGCTCTGCTCCGCTGCAGGAGGAAACCAGGCAGCTGCTCCACATTTATTATTGTCATTTCAAGAGGTTTCAGCTTTGCATCAAGATCGAGCGGCGACGCCGAAGGAGGCGGCGGCTTTAAGACCAAATGGGGGCGGAACGTGTGAATGTTGGGGTGGAGGCCGTCCTGGTGCAGGGTCGGACCAGGTCGGGCCCGTGTGACAGAAAGGGCTCCAATTAAAGGGATTTGTCATCAAAAGAAGATACGGCCAGCTCGCTCTCTCTCTCTCTTTCACACACACACACACACACACACACACTTGTATTTTTCAGTGTGATGGGAGCAGTGTGGCCTTTCGTGCCCCTGCTGACCACATGCGGGGATCTATCTTTAGCCAGGAACCAACGAAGGGGATCATTTTAGGAACAAGGTGTAACATTTGTCATGTTTCTCAGAATAGGAGGGAATGAGCGGGGTGGGGGTGGAGGGGGCGTCTCAACCAGAACAGCAGAGCAGGAAATAGTGTTGAAGTGTGAGTGTGTGGAGGGCGGCAGAGGTGTAACCCGTTTACATGGAGGCATTCTTTCAGGGAACAGCTGCAACGATCCTATCGTTTATTCGATGGTTATTTGTACACGACCAGCTTGAAAACGCAAACTGGGCCCGGACCAGTTTGACTGAGCATGATTTCATCTGTGCGTTCGTGGGCCCGCCCTCATTCCTGACAGTGTCACAGGAGGTTGCTGGGTGAGAGGTGGGAACATACCCGGGACTGGACACCAGTTCATCGCAGAACCCAGGAGCGACGCTGTTGAACCGTGGAAGCCAACTGGAAAACGCCAGTCGACACTGGGAGAGCGCGCAAGCTCCACGCCAAAAGAACCATGCTAGCCATGCTAGCCACGCTAGCCGCGCTACTATGACAAGCTCATTAAGACAAAATATTGTCTCAGGGACCTGATCATGTCCCTGGTCACACAGACACCACCTGTAAAACAGCTCACGTTTCTCACGGATCTGAGCGCTAAAGCTAGCATCAGCTGAACGCAGCGATCCTGAAATGGACACTTGACTCTTCCCAAACAAGGGGCCAAGAAGCGGCCCCTGAGGGCGGGTGACGTCTGTCCGCTCTGCTCCCTGTTTAGGGGGCTCAGTCATCATCTCTGGGGTGTTTGAAATGTTCCTCTGTGGATCATTTTACTCTTTCCTCTCCTCTCCTGCACTTCAGGACACTCACTCCCATGTGATGTGGCCACATGCTCCGGGGAGTGTTTTCCTACCTTGGGAGACTTGGACACACATTTTTCCTTCAACCGTCTTGGTTCTTGAATCATCTCTGTCTGGGCACGTGTGGATGCATTCACACTTGACGGCACACGAACGGCCATCTTAAAGGTGCAACCAGTTATTTGTTGTCCTTTTAATTCAACGCTAACAACAGATGATGTTGTAAGGTGGAGTGTGTATGCACGCGTGCGTGCATTCGTGTGTGTGTGTGTGTGTGTGTGTTTGACAGCAGCATACCAAAAGAGGAAGTGAGACATGCGTAGATAACACAAAAGAGGCCCTTACGACTTACGTTTTCCTTCCTTTAGTGGCGAAATGCTCATGTCATGCAACCGCTGCGGCGCTCTGTCGTTAGCTAACTTTCTGGCTGACGTAGATTTTTTTTTTATCTCTGAGCAGTCTCACGTTTCCTCATCCATTAATGCTCTTTGGCAACACGTAGAATTTCACGCACGGCGCCCTTGTGACGGCCAGCCTCAGCCCGTGGCGTTGCACAAACAGGGCGGTGCTCTAAAATCAGAGTTATTCATGCGCGGGGATGAAAAATAACTTCCTCCAAAATCTCCAGAGGCAACTGTGAAAATGATGTGATTCCCAGTGCTCGGTTTTTTTTGGGGGTACTCGCAGATATTAAAAATAGTGCATTATTTTTAAAAAATGAGTAACATGAAACCAATGTTGCAGGAAAACCCATAAAGAACAAGCTTTGCTCCGGCTGGTCCCTGGGTGCCGGCGACACTTGTGTCCTTACCAGCAGCTCATTGTTGCTTTTAGTCACACGCGTCTTTGCTTGCACACGAGGAAAATGTCCCAGCGTGCACCTTTGACACCTAAAGCAGGCAAAAATAACTTCCCCTCACATGCACGGACCAGTCGTGACTGACGCACACGACCCCCAATAGGAGTCATGGGAGGAAATAATGGGCCTTAGAGTTTAGCGGCCCTGGTTAACCTCGACAGTGCTCGCTAACAGGAACAGCGAGGGATTATTTATAGAAGAGTTTATCCCCTGGAATAATCTGAAGCTGTCTTCTGTCCCTGAAACACGGCGCAGTAAACGATGCGTTTACTGTACACGGCGACTTAACGCTAACGAATCATATGTCTGATCCTGGTATAGACTGATGGCTGTGGTTAATAATAGATGCTGTATACCAGTTTTAAAATGAGGAAACGTTTAGATTCGGCTGCTGGATCCTCTTTCTGGGCGAAGCATTCCCCTCTGCGCCTGCCCCTTAAGATTTGCCCGTTTATTAGCGTCTTATAAAGAGTGTTATTACACTCAGGTGCTATGTGCAGCCGGGGCACGGCCCCAAACTGCCTCTAAATTCCTGCATCTTGGCTCAATTTTGAGAGAAAACTCGGTTTCTCCTGCCGCCCGGATACTTCCTCATCTTTCCTGACCTTTAAGTCTTCGAGTTCCGTGTTTGTTTTTGGTCAGATCGGTGATAAATGATTCTCTGTGGTTCAGCACATGGTTGTTCTCTGCATAAACTTAAAAAAAAACCCAAAAAAAAACGCTGACCTTTAGAAATATGGATCTGTCGCATCTGCGGGATTGTCCTGTAGATGCTGACGATGCATTGTTGTATATTAAAGACTGGCCGACTGTTACCATAGTGACAGGGTGTATTGTATTTCTATACTAAAGGAGTGATTTATTCCAAAACTCTACGCTTTATCAAGTGTAACCTTTGTAGAAGCATCCAAAGGCTCCGGCGGTTATTAAGGAACATTTATTGTGCACTTTTTGTCGGCATGAAGTTCATCTCAGGTCCTTTGGCTCTATACGCAGGTGGTGACCCCCACACAGAGGCAGAGGAGGTGGGGGAAGACCACGACTCCAAACGGAACGCCACTACACACCTCTGAGAAGGTCAAATAGATGGATCCCAGCACCTAAACAGATAATTTATAATCTTTACGTCTGATCCATGTTGTAACCACTCGATGGTGCGATCAGATGAGCGGGACTCATTCGATCCACGAACACATGGAGCATTACACGCTCTTCTCGTGCTGCTTAGCTCAGCTTAGAATAAATACCAGGCATATTTCTCGTCTCTCTGTCCAAGGCCGAGTGTGGCGTGCGGGTAAAATGTCAAACTGTCCCTTTAAGAGCAAGAATGTTATCACGTTTCATGGCATTTAGCTTAGCTCTGTGGCCAAATGCCGGCATTTGGACAATATTCAGGTGCCGGTTTCTGCAAACTGAACAAGCGGAACAGTTTCTATAAGCCTAAATAATTAACCATGTTGAGTCCGCTGACTGATTCTTCAGTAAAGGACAATATTTAACAGTTGCTATCGCCGCTCTGAAGATTATCAATAAAGGTGCAGGAGAGTTCGAGTGAAACGGGGCAATAAAGAGAGGAATGTAAGCGGAACGCCATCTCAGACAAGAACGGCGCCGATAACCCGGATTATGTGGATTGCAACTTAATCTAACATGTCAAAGTGTGATCAGCCGATCAACTTCAACACATCCGAGAGCCGTCGAGTTGGGACACGTTTTGTCGATAATGTTTGTAATGTCGACGTGACCTCCGTGTCACAGACTCTGGCCATCTCTGGATAAACACGTCCTTAGCGGTCTGTCAACACCAGCCGCATTCGCTGGTGAAGCGTAAATAGACACAATTGGGAGCTCAGGCTTGGCCGGGCTGGATCGGCTCACATCGGGCGGAGGGAATAGACCCGACCAAAGCTAGGAGGGACCTGACGAGGCCGGACGTCACGTAAACTGTGTGCCGTGTCCCCGGGCGTGTCGGGAACCCTCGCTGGGGGCAAACGGATGGTGTTACGAATCAAAGGGTCCAATGATAGTCCCTGTTTGACCTGCGCCATGTGATCCCGTTCTGAGATGACGGAATCTTCCATTAAATATGGCTCATAGCATCAGCCAGCAGGAGGTAATTACAGCCCGGCTGTGGAGAGGCATTGAGCTGGTTTCCTAAATTTAACAGCAATTCATTTGATAGCTGTTGAGACGTTTTGTGGCAATAACTGGGAAGCTTTAGTGGAGAACTCGGGGGGGCACAACCCAATTAGGATACCTGTTATGGGGAACGTGATAGCCGCGCAAGCTTGATTCAAACCCTTTTACAAGATGCTGAAACAGCTCCAGAATAAGCTAAAAGGCGGGCGCTTTCACACCAAAGCTGTTTGGTTCCGTTGAAAACAGGCAAGCTAAGAAAAAGCTGATGTCAAAAAGGGGTTTAACACGTATTCAAAAGGGCTGGATGACGACCGCCAGAACCAAACAGAGGCGCAAAATCGCCCAGTCCAACTGTGGCCCCGGACGACCCTGGTGGGTCCTCCCAGGAACACGGCCGTCCGCGCAGATGCCTTCGCAAGTTACGACACGGTGTTAACAGTAAGACGACATATTTTAAAGAGCGATATGAGCTGTGAACACAGCAGTTAAAAAAAAAGGTTGTTTGTTAGAAATAAGTGTCGGAGCGCCAAATGTTTTAGTAGCGTCCATGCTAACTGTTATTAGGCGAGAAGTCTCAGCTGCTTTCACAGTGCGTCGCCACTTTTCTTCTGCAGGTTGTCTCGATGTTGGGCCGCAGGAGGGTGTGGGAAACGTTACTTTCGACACAAACGGACCCAACGTGGGCGCGAGGTTGCAGGGCCTCGGTCGGTCCACCTTGGATCTGAATATTTAACTCGGCCTAATTGGTGACATTCAAGGAAACCCTGTGTCTGGTATTTAAACCCCTGAAATTTTAGACAAAATGCCACGAAAACGTCTGGTCCGGAAGGCCACATTTACTTGCGTGAGATTGTTAACATTTCTGAGAAAAACAAGGAGCCTTTAGCGGGAGGTAATGGAGCGTGTTTTAGATTCCGGAGCTGGTGCGACTGTTTGCGACGCTGTAATCAGCATAAAGTACAACAACCTCTGTTTCACTGCCAGAACCAAGAGGCACAAACACGCGGGTCAGGGGGGCAAAGCCTTGAAAATTTAGAGCAGGAGGAGATGGAAAAGTAGAGCAAAGGCGGAGGGAGACGGAGGGGGCAGCAGAGCCGCGGGGTGATGTCGTCAACAGGGATGGCGAGCTATTTAAAGGCTGCGACGGGGAGAGGGCCGCGGCGCGCGCCTCTGAGTGGACGTCACGGATGAGGTCAACTCTGTGTGCGATCTCCTGGCCCAGCGTGACCACCTGTGACGACCAGCGCTATCAAATGATTAGGTTAGCGCCCGTTCACGTGGCAACCAAGGCAGCGAGCTGCAGATGCACCGAAACAACGAGAATATCGGGAGACAAAGGAAGCAGGGAGAGAAAAAACTGAGGGAATTTATTTTTTAAAATTCTAAGATACAACGTTCCCTCGTTTGCGTGTGCGTGCGTGTGTGTGTGTGTGTGTGTGTTGGGGGTGGGGTGTTAAAAGCTACAGAAAAATAATTATGCAGCAAAATGAGTTAAGAGCCCCAGGGTGGAGAGGAGAAGCTGGAGAAGGTATAAAACAGAGAAGCAGCAGCCAAAATTTGAGTTTGCCTGCAGCTCTGGCCACCCCTAAGCCTGGGACGGAGGAGGATTTGTGGGCAGGGATTCTGGAGTGTGTGTGGGTGTGTGTGTGTGTGGACGCATTCAACCGTGTGGGAGGAGAGCATGGCGATTTGGCAAGTTCTGAACTCGCTTGCACCAACAAAGGAAATGCCTGCATCTGGTATTCATCACTACGTAGCCTACTGTACACACACACACACACACACACACACACACACACACACACACACACACACACACACACACGCTGGTTCTTCAAAAATCTCTTCTCTGCTGGGTGCATAACAGGCTGCTCCTAAACTTATTTGGTGTCCCCTCCACAAACGCTGACCTCAGAGGGCGGGATTTTTACAACCGCCGCCGCTCGGTGAATGGGCAGCGCCGTTGCAGAACTCCTATCTTTGTTTCACCAGAAGTAATAGAAAAGAAGTCCGTTCTGTTTTGCCAAAACCACCTACCCAACCTCCCACACTTCCTGCCCTGAGTCTCCCGCTCCTCCACTCTCTCGCTGCGATCTCCCGTCTCTCGCCGTAACTCATTCCGCGCCGTTCTATTTTACGCTCCCCGCGCTGACACCTAACCTTTGTTGGACCACCAGCTCCTCTGGCGCTGCGCCGTGGGCTGTCAAACAGACAAATAAACAAACGCGTGGAGCTAGTGCTCTCTCGGCTTGGCTGAGTTTCACAGCTATAAAGGTTCTTATCGTGTCCGCCTTGTGTCCTGTGGGTGGATTTCATTAGCTTATTTAGCACATTCAGCCCAGTTCCAGGCTGAGTCCTATTGTGGGCCTTTTTGGTGTGAGCAAACCAGCAGCCAGAAATTATCAGGTCCATTTTGTGGGGGGTGTTGAATTGACACCATTTGGTTCAGACTGTGCAGGAAGTGTTGGACAGCACCTATCCCGGGCTTCGGCGCTGCCGAGCGAGTGTCCCGTCACGACACAATAGACACAAGAAGGAGACAAATGTTGGGCAGACAGGGTGCAGAACGCGGCGTCAAGCGTCCCGTGACGAATGCGATAGGCTCCGTCGCATCGGAACGTTCTACATTCTCACAGGGTCCGTGTGAGGCTAAAGTCACTGCGACGCCTTGACTCATGTAACTGTTACTACAGTCACTGTCGCTGGCTGTAGTTATAAATAATCATTTCATAGCTGAAGCTCCACGGAAAGCTAACACAACCGGACCGTGGATCTATTCCTACACCAATACACAACTTTTTACACTTTATATATCCTCTCAGTTGCTAACGCGCTAACTGCGGCGTCATTTCTTAGCTAAGTTGTGTTAGAAATATAGCTCGACTGAGCTGAGCATGCTAACGTATTTCATCTAAAGGCCTCCACAGAGACCAGGTCACCCGTCTGGTTGGCGTCTCCACACAGCCGCGCGCAACAGACCGTTTACATAAGCAAATGTCTCTGTTCTGTAATTATCTTTACTGGTAATAACTGGGAGGATATTGGATGGGATTGAGACATTTAACCACCGACTTGATTCTCTATTTCATTTCTCAACCATCGTTTCTCTGTTTTGGAATAAGACACCGACGTCTGTTTCAGGACGCACAGCTACTGTCCCACGGTCCATTTAGCTTAGCATTGGTTAGCTCGTAGACCAACCGTACCAGGCCTGCAAACTGGTCCTAACCGGAAATAACAACAGTAAACTCTCATTCACAAGGTTACAAAGCAAACAGCCAGTAAACAACAGCCGGTTTCACTGCCTGGCCTTTAACCAAACAAGCATGTCAATGAACTCGCTCAACTTTGCCATAGCCAAAATATTACAAAACACTCGTGTGCCTCGGAGGTGTTGAGAAAAGCCGCGGTGACTAACGTGTTCTAAATGTACAGAAACAGCACGCGCGCGCGCGCCCGCACGCGCACGCGGCCGATGAGTGTGTCATCCGCAGGGATCGACCGGCGGCGCTTTATTGTGAAAGGTCTGGAGCGGCTCCAGCCCCGGGGGCCCGGCGTTTAGTCACCGCTCATTCAGCAACTGGGGAATGTAAACTCCCGAGTTCCTGCCCAGTGGTAGAGCTGCTCTCCTAAAACAAAAATGTATTTAAAAAAAAGAAAAGTTTTCAGGATAAAAGTTCCGGGAATGTCGTGACTCACAGTCCTGGAAATCCGGCTGTGGTCGTGAAGTCCGTTACAGTTACAGTAAGCTGCGACTGTGACTAAATCAAAGTCTGCTGTGACACTTTCTTTTCTGGGCTTCTGTCGTTGCACGTTTGCCACCCCCCCCCCCCCCCCCCCCCCCCCCCCCCCACCCCACCTCTCACTCGCCACCCTCAGCTGCAAACGTCTCCTCGGTCGTCTGTGCTGCGAGCGCCGCTTCCAACGGCCCCTCCGCGGGTCTGGGATCAGAGGCCCGCTCCCTCTCCTGGGATCTCTCCCTCCCCCACTTATCTCCTGACTCCCTGCTCCTCAGTTTTCCTGTATCTCAGGTCGCTTTGAACTAAATTCCGAGGATTTAACACCGCTCCTACTGCACATTTGCTGCTGTGATCAGCTATTCCGAGCTCAGGGCTCCTTTTAACGCTGTTTTTTTTCTCTTATTTGAATTGCTTAGCTTAGCATAATGCATCAGCTCACCAATGGATGCCAACCAGAAGGCTGGAAATAGATGAGTCTGCGATCCATATAAGGGCTGGTTATGAGAATTCTGTTATTTAATCTTCCATTAAGTGACAAAAATAACCCGTGTAGGCAGTCGTCTTCCTGACCGTATCACCTCATGTTGGCTTAAATCCGTTAGAACTAGTGCAAACATGGGTGGGTCACCAGTTCATCACAGGACACCAGGGGCCATTAAAGGGCGGGGGGGCTGGAAACTCCCTGATCCCCGAGTGATAATTTAGAAAGTTTAAATCACAGTTTCTGACAGAACGGTTTCTCACACAGAAACATTCTTCAGTTGGAAAAATAAAAAGTGCTCCTGGGTTGAAAAGTCGATACCAGGCTGATGAAGATGGCGGCGGAGGCGTCTGACTCGGCCCGGCCGCCACGGTGGGGCGTCGGGATTCACCCTTTTATGATGTGGCGGGAAGTCTCGTCCCTGCACCAGCACGCCAGTACGCGGGCGTCGTCATGCACCGACTTCCTGCAGCACCCTGGGGAGAGCAGTGTGGCGCGGCCTCGACGGGCGGGTCCCACACGGGCGTTTTCAGGGATCTTCGCTGGATCCATAGTTTATCTGAACCGATTCCAGAACTATTCCAGGCTTTTCCTGGTCTTGGGGCTGTAGCTTTATACTGTCTACACTGTTGCACTCTGTTAATAATTGCACGTGGAGGGGCGTGCATGTATGGTGGGGTCCCTCGGGGTGACGCCAGAGGGAACGATGGCGCGCAGGGCACGGTACATTTGTCTCCCCAGACAGAGGGTGGCCCACTTGTGACTTTGATGGATAGGAATGTTGCTCGCCCACGCACACACTCCTACTCCTCCCACACACAACGCGCGCGTTATTGCCTTCACATGGTCGCAGGCGCACGGCCCCCGTGGACGGGCGTAGAGGGGGGGGTCACCATCACGCACTGGCTGCTCTGTCCCAGCTCATCCGACGTCCGGTGAAATGTTTACGACCTGCCCACGCCGCCGCCCACCCTCCGTCAATAAAGCGTCCTCAGAGGTGTTTGGTGCGTTAGCCTGAAGCTGGGCTGGAGGGGCTGCGCCGGCGTCCTCCATCACAGGCCCACCCGTGTACATCCGGCTCGGCCCTGCAGGGAGGCTGCAGGCTTTCACACTGTGCCGTGATAAATCTGAACATTAACCTGATTGTTTCAGCTGGTCGGAGGGTGATTGGTCACATTAGCGCAGAGGCAAAGACACGGGGTCGAACAGCGGGTGTGGATTAAAACAGATGAAGTACTGGGAGGAACCTTCTCCGGCCTGACGACACAGACAACGGCCGGATCGATACACAAATGAGGTCAGCGCTTCCATCCCGATCCGAGCTTTGCGGCCTGGAAACGCTTCGTGGATGGTGTAACGAGGCGTTCCGAGCATCAAACACAAGCTAGGAGCCGCGCTAATAAGGGAGCGCCGGGTTTGGCTGCAACAAAGGGTCGTGTTTCGAGAGAAGAGGGGGATTCTGGGATTCTACACCACTGCCTTTGCTTCGTTTCGGCGAGTCAGCACCTCCCCGAGAGGAGAAGAGGAAGAAGAAGAGAGAGACAGAGGGAGGGGGGAGGCAAAGACAGGCCTATTTGTCTGCCTGTGGAAGGAGATATTTCTGAACACACTCCGGCTCGGAGTCAGACACACGGATGATTCAGTCTCACTCGCTGTGATAACATACTGATGGGGCACAGCGGTGTGTGTGTGTGTGTGCGTGTGTGAGTGTGTGTGTGTGTGTGTGTGTGTGTGCTAGGTTGGGAATCTCTGTAATCAGACAATCTGTGTTTGTCCCGAGGCCAGGCGGAGGCTCGGGTATGTGCGTTCAAACGCTCTCGGAGGCAGCGTCAGGTGCTTCCCCGCTGTCACGCGGTTCACCCTCAGGTGAACCACGCCGCCATCTTTATCGCACATCTCAGCTGCGATTGAAGAGTTTGTGATAATGTCACTAAAGTTAGTTCCAAGGTGGTTTGTATTATGGGCTGTTTGATTAATTACTCTATTTATTAGAAACATGCTTTGTTAGGACCATGTTTGCAATGACCACTTTCATAGTTTTACATATCAAATGTCTAAACAGAGATTAGACTATACTCTCATAGGCCTTAAAACAGTGTCTGGGTTATCATAAGTGCTCAAGATTTCATAAGCTATGGTGCAAATCTTGCAGAATTATTCTCATGTATGCTTAAGTTACTGTCCCAAAGCCAAAAAACGCGGCCGCCAGGCGTGAACGCTTACGGGAAACACTTGTTTACCGCTGCGTGCTCTTGTATCCAGGCAGCCTGTTTACCTGTCCTGTTGCCTGGTGACGTTTCCTCTCTAACCTGGCCACACCCCTGCTATGGCCCAAGCCTTCTCCCGACTGCTGCCTTAAGGTGGTGATTGCGGCGCGCTGCCATTTCCGCGCAGACCCTCGTTGAAGACACCCCGCGTAGTTTCTCCCCACAGTCGGGCAAGTTTATCTGCTGTTGTTGTGCGTGTGCTGTTGTTTCACCCCGCGTGAAGGGTTCCACCCCGCGTGAAGTCAAAGAGGCGGACTCGGCGACGCGGGGCCTCCTTAAATCACACGCTGACACTCCAAGCTCGCCACTCCCCACTCATCTCACGGCGGTGCCCCTAAAGAGGAGGCTCACCTTCCAGTCTGAGCTACCAGTGCGGAGGAAGACGCCGGTAGAAGCGCCAGAAGCGGCTGGACGACTCGGCTCCTCTCTAAAGAAGCTCCAAGTCCGGCGCGTAATTACGCGACGCACCGGGGGCACCCAGAGACCTCACCGGGGAGACGCGTGTGGATATTGGACCGCCTGGATCCCTATCTGTGATTCTTTTCTGCTGTGGTGGTTTGAGTTACATGCCAAAGCTGGGGAAACAGACTGCGGCACGGCAGAGTTCAGCGCGGAGCTTCACGGTTTTCGCCACAGTGATCGGTGAGTAGCGCTTTCGGCTGCGGTGGACTCATTTCTGATAAGTTGCGTTGTTGTGCAACAAATTGACCGAAGACAGGCGGTCGATGTGCGGAGGGTCAATAAAAACACGCTGTGTTATGAGAGGATCTGCCTGCTTCCATGTGAATCCTCAGTACGTTATGAGTTATCGACCTCAGCTCCACTATTAGTGTCAGTGATAATTAGTAGTTGACATTAAATCGTCACCGATGTTTCGTGTTTGGAATTCTAGAGAAATACTGAATGACAACATACTGGACACAGATACATCTGCAGATATTGTGTATCTCTGTGATCCGGAGTGATTAATGATTGATATTTGACGTTTGACGCCCAGAAACTGAAACACGCAACACTGCTGGTAAACTATGAATCAACTTTTGCTCGCCGCAGTTGACTCTAGGTGCCACTAGGTGGCGACATAGTCTTTGTGACTGGTTTTTTTTAGTCGTGAGAAGATGCCTGCGTGGTTTACAATAAATTGCATCGTTCCAGTTTTTCCTGTAAGCGAGCGTTTATTCGTAGTTGATTGAACTGAATCTCTGTCATTTTAACGTGAATTGTTATGTCTTGCCCAGTTTTTGTAATGATGCATTCCAGGAACGGGTTTGACATCCGAAATGTAAAGATTCGTCATCTTTAAAATCCACTGATCGAAACACGTTGGCCTTGGCATTGATCCGGCCTCAAACATCTTGCCCTTCCATCAGGTTCGCGGTGCTGTTGCGCAGTTCCCACGCAGGGGCCGTTTAAACCGCGTTGTTTTGTTCTACTGAACAACATATTTTGCTCGCTGCCGTAATTTATTATGAATGGCCTCAACGCGCCTGCCCTCCACGTGGGTGCGGATCTCGCCTTCTCATTGGCTGGTTGATATCGGCGACGCGATTGGCTGGGCGGCCTCCGGTCTGTGGGCGGGTCTTATCGATGGTGGAAGTGGGATATTTGGTGACTCGGTTCCTGGTCGATACTTTACCGGAGCCGCCGCCGTGGGTCTGAGAAGCCTACGCTGCAGGGAGCCTCTTCCTACCGGCTGTGTGAGGCTTTGCAGCTCACGGAACTCGCGTTTTCTTTTCTAACCCTTCCGAAACACCGAGTGGAATATTTTCTATCATCATTTCAGCAGTCGTTTTTCTTAGTTTTAAAGGTACCGTCTGCTTTAACGAGCGCTCATGGCATTTTTCCGCTGACATACTTGCGTTCCTGCCAGGCATCCGTGCATGTAGCATTTGGGAACACTTTGTTTTGCACGCTGGGGAAAAAAAAAAAAAAAGATAATAACCAGATTCATGCAGTTGACTTTGCTGGGGGAATACTCTCATGCTTTTGACGGGAGAGGAGACGGACTTGGCTTTATTGTGACTGAGGTCGAGAGAACCTCTCTGAATGCTGCCTTTGATTCGTGAGCAGATCTCGGGACGGTAGCCGTCGGATCCTCCTCGCCGCCCGCTCTCGCCCGTCTTCGTCCCCGGCTGCGCTCGCCTCCTCTAACCCCTTCTCTGACCACAGGTTATCGGATGGACCAGCACCCCAGCGCTCGGAGCTGCACCAGCCGCGGGGCTTCGTCCTGCGAGGCCGTCCCGACTGAGCCCTCCATGAATCTTTACATCCACTCCACCACCGGAACACGGTTCGAGCTCTCCCTGCCCCAGGAGGAGACTGTAGAAGGACTGAAGAGGAGGCTGTCTCAGAAACTCAAAGTACCGAAAGAAAGACTCGCTCTGCTGCACAAAGAAACGTGAGTAAACGCGGTGTAACAATCGATTGCTTGTTATAACAGCGCTGCAGCCTGGTATTTAAAGCAATTCAATAGCTTTTGTCCTGAAAGTCCAGCATCTGCGCCATACTAGGGACAATGAACGTCGATTTTGATCCTGCAAATTATAATAAAACGGCTTTAGATGGGTTTATCCCCGGGGCCCTCCGTGGTAGGCTTGAATCCATACTTTGGATTTTTATGCGCGACTGAGCTCTCAGGAGATTCAGAGGCAACCTTGGCCGCTAAAGGCATCGATAAACTCAAGGAAACTACCGGGCGTCAGGACGCACGGTATTGGCATTACGCACAGGGGACGCACCGGTCACTGGACCAGTATCGACGAGGCGATGCGCGGGCGCGCATTGATTTATGCGTCCTTCACTATAAACACCGAAACCCGAGTGAATTATTAATGCTGCAGGAATCAAACTAGTTAAAAAATGATGAGCAGACTCTGCTCAGTAGTAGCTCTGCTCCTTTACTCTTCATCTTGAGCTGCTCAGCATGGAATTATCCCGACAGATACATTAACGGTGGAGGTTTGTGTCCCGGTTTCTGGGCCAGTTTCGCATTAGCAGGTTACGGCAGCGCCGAGAGGCGAGAGCAGAAATGGGAGCATTTGTTATTCCGATTTAACCAAAGCACCCCCCCCCCCCCTCCCCCCAGTTCACACCCAGGTTTATATGGGCTAACAACAGCACGGGCGCTGTTATGCAAAAACGAGGAGAGGCTTTTAAGCGCACGCAAAGAGGCAGCATTGTTTCGCCCCCCCACCCACTGTAATCACCCAACAAATCACATCATTCTTTAAAAGCAGAACGCCCCGCGAAGTTTAAGCCACAGGCCAACAACAGGTCTGTTTTCTCCCCGCGCTGGTGGAGGGTTTTATCTGCATGGGATTAGGTTTGAGTCACGGTTTCTGTTACTATCTGCGCTGACGTGCAGGAGGCAGGAGGAGCGTCTGGCACCGCGCACACACAGAAATCTGGCTCCTCGGAGCCGGCGCTCCTGCTCCAACTGTTGGGTCCGGGAGTTGATCTTCTCATTTGTAAGACAGACACTTGCGCACCTGCTCTCGGGCGAGTGGCAGCCGAGCCAGTTAGCCAGCAGTTGTCAAGCTCCACTGTATTCCAGATTGAAATATGGCGGTGCGATCAATACTCCACTTTCATGGAGCCCTTTCCCCCCACAGCTCTTTTCCAAAGTACTTTTGAAGTCTGTCTGCCCCCCAGCTGAATTGTCTGTATAAAGAAGATATTGTCAGAGCACTCTAATTATCCCCCCCCCCCCCCTCTCTCTCTCTCTTAAACCTGCAGGCGACTAAGTTCAGGCAAACTCCAGGATCTTGGTATCTCCGATGGGAGCAAGTTAACACTTGTACCGACAGTTGAAGCAGGATTAATGGTAAGGCTCACCCAGGGGTGATTTATTTTCCCTCTGAATAACCTCACAAATATAGTTTGTTAGCATTAAGCACAATTTGATGTCTGCATCCTTTGAGCCGTTTAATCTGACATTAAACATCCCTGTGAACTCTTTTTGTGCAGTCTCAAGCATCAAGGCCAGAACAGTCAGTAATGCAAGCCTT
Organism: Takifugu rubripes; assembly: GCF_901000725.2. Taxonomy (NCBI): domain Eukaryota; kingdom Metazoa; phylum Chordata; class Actinopteri; order Tetraodontiformes; family Tetraodontidae; genus Takifugu; species Takifugu rubripes. The sequence goes on along the minus strand of NC_042304.1, from coordinate 6,569,757 downwards.
GGAGAGTCTAACGGAAACTCAGGTAAGGGATCATTTCATAACATGCCGATTGTGCTGCGTTACCGTGGCTGCGGGCTGAGCGTGCATGCGTGGGTTACGGGCGGCCGTGGCTCTGGCGGAGGTGCGGCGCCGAGATCCAGCAGATGCAGAGAGAGAAAGTAACGAGACGAGCGGGCTGCACACGCAAAAGCCTCTTTGCTTGCCTAATCTCGGCCTCTTAAACAAGCCGAGCCGAGCTAGCTATCCAGAGTGAGGGGTGAGGATATAATAAGCAGCAACACTCTTCTGTATCCTAGTAACATCTGTGATAGCGTGCGAGTGCGTGCGTGTGTTGCACATTGCTGCAGGAAGCCAGCGTGAAGACCACATAAGGGGTTTATTTGTAAGCTTCTCAGACTGGTGTACAACACTCTCTTGAGCCTCTCTGTTTCTATCTTTATTTGTGATCTCTCTGCTCTCCTTTAGTAATTAATGCACGCACACACACTCACACACATACGCATACACACCCAAACCCAAACCCACAGGCTGGTCGAGTTTCCAGGAAATGTGCCTTGGCTGCACAAAGTGAGCGTAGTCTTGCTCACTCATAAATAGAGTGTATCATCAGATGGTGGCCTCTTTACTCATTATTAGCATTGGGTTCTTGGAAGCCAAGCATGCAGCCACACGCAGAACAGGGTTTACACCCCTGTAGTTACGGTGCAACAGCTCCACCGGTGCGCCGGAGCACGCCATAAGTTTGAGACGTCCTCGCGTGACTCACCGAAATGATCGATAGTGAGAGTAGAACAGAGAAAAAAAAAGCCCAACAACAGCAAAGTTGTCTTTTCTGGCCGCAAAGAGAGCGTGAGCAGGAAGAGAGATAAGGCTGAATGTACACAGACAACCATGTGACGTATGAGATCCTCTGCAGCTGACTGAGTGACTCACATCCACTTCCTCTTGCAGCGCTGGCCAGCGCCGACATGCGTAACTGAATCAGTGATGCGCTGCTGACTGATGTCAAAACAGAACAAGATGGTGAAACTGAATGCGGATGTTGGGAGTTCAAGTATGTCCGTGCCGGAGTTGCGTGTGGGGTTTGTTTCACGTTCCGCGCCGGGCGGTCCTGGGCGCTCGGGAAACAAGGGCATCGGGCGCCGGAGCGCTGACGTCATACGGCTGGTGTGTGAGCGTGCGCGCGTCTGTGTGTGATGCGGAGTGGAAGGAAGCCACGTCCACCTTTCCAGCGCAGCCAGGAATGATGAATAATCACAAACGCTCACTCGGCTGTTTGGTTTGTTGCAGGATTATGAGTCAGGAGCCAAAAATCCACCTTGGAATGACAGTTATTGTTGTGGAATTGGGGGCAAAGGAAATGGCAAGAACAGTAGTGGAGCACAAGGTTAAAAAAAAAAAAGTGGGGGAGGCACAAAGCGGCTTTAGTGTGTTTTTAATCCAGCAAAATTGGTCCTTTTTATAATTCATGAGCCAGAATGGAATGATATAGATTGCAGGGAGATTAAGGATCTGGGTAAGATTAGAAAATTGGAACACAAAAGCTTTTCCTTGTTTCCTCTCACCCCCTCCTCCTCCCCCCGGACTCTGGGGCTATCAAAAATCAATCAATGCACTTAGCTCTTAAAAGTGTCTGACACGATAACTGATATGCCTATGCGCCCAAAATAGCCCGGGGGTGGATGCTCGCTGTGATGGCTGCAGAACAACACGCACCCAGACCTCCTCTAACCCCATCCGCCCATCTGGACTTTTAAACTCCGGTGTCACTTCTACTTCTAGGAGTGTTTTTTTCCAGGAAGAGCCTGTACCCAACTCCTTTATTGGAATTTGGGCGGGGGGGGGGTGTTGTAGCTAGTCGGCTAGCCAACCGAGCAGAACGTGACAGCTTCCAGGGCTGATTCACATTGGTGGACCAAGTTTGATAGCAAATGTTTTATGGAAATGGGACCTCGGCAATTATCGAAATGGGTTTTCTTTTCCCTTTGCCTTCCTTTCTCTCCCTTCCCTCATTCTCTCACTCTCCCTCTGCTTAATAGCTCTCCCTGGACCCTATAATTTAAATGTGCTGTGGTTTGCAAGTCCAGTTAGCCGCCTCAATTTCTGACCGCGCTTCTTCGGTAAAGACAGTCCTGGTTGCATTAATTCCTCCTCTGGCATCTCTCTGGAGGTTCTGCAGGGCGTCTTAGCTGCATTAAGCCACTGCCTCCTGACAGCCTGTCATCGTACAGGGCTGCGCCACTCATTTCGTCTGCAGTACCCAGGCTGTGTGTGAAGCTTTTCCACATGTGGTCACACACGCTAGAATTAAAAGGATATATTTAAGAGGATTTCTGAACCCGCTCGGAGAATAAAAAAAACAACATCTGATGGCTGGCGTGAAATAATTGTATACATGCAAGCTGAGCAGGGAAGGAGAAATAAAGGGAGTGTACATCAGCCCTCCATCTATCGATCGTGGTATTTGACAAAAAGAGAGGGATTATTTGTTGCTCCTAGCACACAGGGACTATTTGCCCATTGATGCACATTGATGTTGGAATAAAAGCCAACCAGGCAGGCAGGCATCACCCCCACCATCCCCCTCCCGCCCTTCCCCCACACAGCATCCTCTTTGTTCCTGTCTTAAAGCCTGAGACAGACCTGCCCAGCTGACAGACCCTCAGATGCAATAATGATCGTGGAGTTACTCTTAAAGTTGCCCCCCCCTTCCCGATCCCATTTCTTCCCCCAAACATCCACAGGCGTCGGTTACATCCAGTCTCGGCTGCTGTGGCGCGTACCGGTTTCAAAATCAATGCGCGGCCCCCGCTGGAGCGGCGCTCAGCGGGGGCCGCGCATCGACAAATTTCGCCTTGAACACCGACACAGATCGCTTTTGGGCGGAGGTCGTGCGTCGCCTTCCCGTGCGTCCCAGTGGAATACGCCGTTGCATATGTGCTCCCCTTTTCTTGGCCCTCCTGTCCTAAGCCCACCCACCCCCCAGCTCTGCCCCTGCCTCTAGGAGCGGTGTGGCGCGGCTCTCTCATTGTGTCTGGAAAGAGGACTCATGCAAACTAGCAGGGTCTAATGATCTGTTGGGGGTTAGCTGTGGGTCAGTTTTCTTTGCCTGGGGTGGGGGAGTCCAGAGGGGGTGATCAGAAGGGTGGAGGGCAAATGAAAGAGGGGGCTTTGCCGGGAGTCGGGTGTGTAACACGTCAAACTAGATTGAGTACATGTTTGAGCTAGGCGACTGGCCAGTGTAAGTCACACGTGTGGAAGGACGGGCTAGAGGAGAGGAACCAGAAAGCACAGGTACCATTTGGACCGTCCGGGTGGCGTAGCTGTCAATACACAGGGTCGATGCTTCTCCCCTGTCTCGCATCCACCCCATCCAGATGTCAATTAATCTGCAGGATTGACACTACTGGAAATCATTGCAGAGTAATGGTATTGAGGATTTGGGAGTGCAAAGAGTTGAAAAACGAGTCCGGTCGATATGAGAAGCCCCTCCCCTTTTAACGGCCCTCTGTATTTCTTACTGGCATTACAATCAGGGCTTTTTGTATGCATGCGGTATAAACCCGGATGGTTCTGATGGTAATTTCTCTTTGTTTCCTAAATCAAAGCTCCAGAAATTAATTTGCTACAGGATGTAAATCACATTGTTCTTTCAATGCCTGCTTTAACCCCGGCCTTGAAAAACTGTATTAATAAAGTGCCGCGTGTAGTGTTTTAGCACCTGCATAAGCTCCTTTGTGGTGCTTAAACACAGAGCCGGGGGAGGGGGGGGTGCAGGGAAGGTGCATCGTGAGGCGGTCAAGGTTGGGACGGATTCGGGAGGATTCATTGTAGCATTGTGCGTATGCGCCCACTGGCTGCATTGTGCGTGCGTGTGATTTTACACATCCTTGCGTGCGCTTCCTGGTGACTAGGGAGGGTTATCTCTCCGCGTTTGAGTCGTGACCCTCATTGTTTGCGTTCTCCGCTGACATCGAGCCTTTGTGATTCAAGGAGCAGACGTCGTGAGTACCGGCACCACTGCGTGGGCGGACAGCGGCCAGGAATGTCACGTCTCGTAGCCACCGCCGAGACTAATCAAGTCAATTAAGCCGACTACTAGAGAAACGGGGGCATGGGTCAAAAGATCCGGGTTGATGCCCCCCAATGAAGAAACATTTGGCCGTCTGTCTGTTTGCTCGTACCTGCTGAGGTCGTCTCAAACAACGCAGACCCTGTTTTGATGTGTCGGTCGGCTGCCTGCAGACTTCTCCCAGTGGGTCCAGAAACCAGGAATAGTTTCACCACCAACTCGGTATTTTAAGTAGCAGGCATTAATCACTGGGATAAAATAATTCTGGTGACTATTTTGGCAGAGTTGAAGTGTGACATGGAACAGGATCCACTTGAACCTTGCCTTTCTGATCTGACCTGCCAGCTGGTCCTCTCCTTCCTGCTCTGTTTGTGATCAGGCAGTGTTACAGACGCCTATCTGTTTTCTTTTTTTTCCCCCTAATGGGACCTTTGAAGAGCCTTCGAGGCATAATGCGAGCCATCGATCCCCCCCCCCCCCCCTTTTTTTTCTTTCTTTTTGAGAGCTTGTTATTGCATCTCAACTTGATATGTATCTACAGACGCTAATCGATAGCACCCAGGCGTGCGGAGAACTTTAAGGTGCGGGGCTTTGTGCCCTCTACCTTGCCCCTGACACGTAAAGTCCCCGTTGGAGGAGGACGCTTCCTCCTCTCGCGCTTCTCCCTGGCTCCCGCCCTCCAATCCTCGATCCTCTTTTCTCTCTGGCACAAAGCCGCTCAGTTGTTCATGAATGTCAGCTCAGTGCTGCCAGCTCTCTCTATCTTTCCCTCCCTCTCCCCCGTCCCTCCCTCACTCCTTATCTCCCTCCCGTAGTTCGCTTAGTGTGCAAAGGAAGAGCGACTGCAAATGAGTTCCTTGAACCACAGGGACCCCAATAAATAAAACTGTCAGGCAGTGATGTCAGAAGAAGGAAAAAAAAAAAGAGAAGGAAGGAGCCAGAGGCACACTCTCACTGAATATTTCATCACCCAGCACCACCAGCGCTCTGACACCCTACCCCCATCACCCACATCCACCCCCTCCCACATCTCTGCTTCTTTTTTATAACTCATACCAACCACACTCCCCCTTTTCTTCCTCCACTCCCGCTTTTCTTTTCTCCCTTATCATATTCGCCCGTCATCCGTCAGCAGTGATTAAAGCCTCCCGTGGAGCTAAACACCTCCTCCTGGACAAAACCGGCATGATTGATGGATCCGGGGTCAGTTTGTTTAGGAGGCGGCGTCGGCATATTAAACGGAGCTGCTCTTTATCAACACACCTGTGCGCCACAAAGGAGAGACTCTTCGTCCGTGTTCGCTAATCCCCTCCGTGTTATTGTAACGGTCACTTTGTTTGCAGCTATCAGCGCTGCTTTTTTCTCCCCCGCACGCCATTGTTGCCTCATCAGGACAAGGACAATGAGGAGCTGCTTTCTCCCCGTCTGTTTGGACACAACAGAAGTGGGGCCCTCTGCTCCTGTAATCTTGCGTCTCTCATAACAAGCCGCCGCGGACCGCTCGCTCCCCTCTCCCACAGGCCGAGGTCGAAGCCTCCGCCCTGTGGCACCAGGAGCTCGGTAGGAGGACGCAGGGTTTTTTTTGTAATGGGTCCTTTCCATCTCTCTCCCGCTGCCCCCTCACATCTCCCGTTTTCTCCCCCACTACATTCTCTCACATGTGCTCCAGAAAGCCAACCCCTTTCGCACAGAGGTCATGTGACTTCCCCAAAGTCAAAGAGCGTGGCCTTTTGGCTGCTTTCAAACTGGACTCAAACACACGCTGTTTCCTTTTACCATATTTAGCTGCCCCCCCCCCCCCCCCCCCCAGGTTGATTTGCCTTCTGCAAACAGCTCCGGCAGACTGCAGAAGAACCATTGAGCAAAGCTGAAAAAGTGGACTTCAGCGACGGTTTGGTTTTCAGATTAATCCACAAGTAAATGTTCAGAAAGTGTCCCCCTCCCTTTAATTAAACACTGGGTTGATTTTACTGTTTTTCTTCCCCCCCGGGGGTCTGAGGCTTCGGAGGTTAGCGTGTTTGTTGGCTCGGGAAACTGCCGACTCTTCTTCCCCGACAGCCGTCAGTCATTGGCGCAGTCGGCGTCTCCTCCCCCCTTTCACCTTTGCTCCTTTGTCTCTGTCCCTCCCCCGCCTGTCTCTCCCCCCCCAGGCCCAAACATACGCACACAGAGATCGGGTTTATCAGACAACCTTTTGCTTACGTGGTTGACAGAGCCTCTCAGGTGGCGCCCTGCCCCGCCCCCCCCCCACTTCACGCCACACCCTGCTGAGTTTGTCTTACGCCAACATTGTTATCACGGAGCCTCACCTATCAGCAGGCTTTATCAACTGAAATTACACCCAGAAGAGGGAAAACGGGACCAGTTTCTGTTTAACCAGTCACCGATCCTGCTGAGTTGTGCAGCTTTTTTATCCCTCCCCCTGTTGATTATTTACATGTTGCGATGCAGCCTGCAGACCCCCCCCCATCCTTTCACCTGCCACTCCTCTGTCTCTATCCTACCCATCCACGCCGTGTCAATACCAATGTGCAAAGGTCACCCTGGCAACAGAGAGGCAGCGGTCGATAGAGAAATAAATAAGCGGAAGAAAAGGGAGGAAAGTAATGGAGGGCAGAACCCGATGATTCACAGGGTTAAATGCAGGCCAACATCTCAGGAGCACACTCCAACGGCTCCTGGTCTGATGGGAGTCAGACCTCTGCTGTCTATTTTTCCCTCTCCATTTCATCTTCTATTTCCTGTTAATGTAGCTTATTAGCGCATCTCCATTTTGGTTTGGTTCATCTGCTCTGGTCCGTCTCTGCCAGCACATGAGTCACTGAGGTTGCTGAGTCCTCTTTGGACAGAGACGTCACTATGTGTTTGCGCCGGTTCGTGTTTGCTTGCTTCTATTTGGGGAGAACCCGAGATGTCCTTACCGCTGACTCGTCAAAAACCAAAGAGGCCAGCTGACCCACGGATGACTCACAGCCTCACACACACACACACACACACACACACACACACACGGTGCAACAAGTGCTATTGCGCAGCACTGGGAGCCTCAAGCATGCGGGAAAAGAGACGAGAATTTTTGTTGTACAGTGTGAATCCTTACGCCAAATCGTCACAACTGGAACATCCAGCCTGCGTCTGCGAGTGCATCCGGGCTACGGATGGGATGGCGGAGACCCCCGCATTAGCGTTGCCAGCGCTCCAAAAATGGGCAGCCCTTCCAGATCCGCTGCAGACAATCGTCCATTCTGTGTCTGAGAGGCGGGTGGGGTGTATTTCCTGGACGTGGGACTGATTTTTCAGGCCCCGGGCCAGACAGAAGGGTGGCCTCTGTCCCCGAGCTGAATGACACGTCTGAATAAGAATGAACCTGGGTGGGGGCAGTGGGAGGTGAGCCGGAGTGAGCTCTATTAGTGTGTGCTTGTTTCCAATAGGTCCTCTCAGCCACTGCCCCACAGCTGTAAACAGGCCAGTGTTACAGAGGAGTGATTGATTGTGTGATGGGCTAATGTGGTATGTCTGTTTGGGAGGGGGGGGGTGAAAGGGCAGTTGTGTGCGTTTTAACCCTCTTCTGAGGTGCAAACGCCTCATTTAGAGGAAGTCTTGTGTAACATTTATGGGGACAGGGGTGGATCTCTCCTGCAGGGTTTTAGCAGTTTTCTGAATGCGATTGCTCAAAATCTCTCTCCTTTGTCTGCAGGTCAATGACTTCCTGTCTGGCCGCTCCCCCCTCACCCTGGCGCTGCGCGTCGGTGACCACATGATGTTTGTCCAGCTCCAGTTGGCGGCGCAGCAGTCGGGCGGTCCCCAGCTCCAACACAGACACCTCATCACCCGCGGCAATGCAGAGGCCACGGCGGGGCAGCCCGCGGGGCACCCTCGCGTCCTCCACCACCACCCGCACTCGCACCCCCACCAGCCCCACAACCCCCACAGCCACCACGGCTCCCACCTGCCCCAGCCTCACCTGCTCCCCGCCTCTCCCACCTCGCCAGGCTCCCGCTCCTTCCCCTTGCCATCTGCGCACCATCAGCCGCTCCCACCCATGTATCACCAGTCCTCTACTCATTGTAGCCCCCCCACTCCTCCACCTGTGCCGCCCCACTCCCTTCGGCCCTCCCACGTCCCCGGCAGTCTTTTCCGATCCCCGGCTCATCATCAACACCACCTCCACCAGCCTTCGACAAGCCAAACCAGCCATGATGTCGGACAGGCCGGCCCTATCGCCCCGGTCATCTGCCCTGAGGTATGTTTATTAAATATTAGCTCAAAGAAGGTAGAGAGTGGTCTAATGGTTTTTCCATAATCGATGACATCATAGGCACTTAAGCCTGTTCATGATTGAACTACGGCAGGGAGGGGTTAAGGCAGTGTGACCCAAGTGGCGTGCACAACTAAATCAACCACAATTAGATGGATTAGATTGGTGGGATGTCCCAGCAGCGTGGTTGACCAAGGCCTGAAGTAATGTGTGTGTGTGTGTGTGTGTGTGTGCACGCTTCCAAACAACAGTGCACTTAGTCAGAACTAGAGTGCAGCCGGCTTAACCAGTACACACAAACCAGATGGGCACGACGTCCGTATGACCTCATCCTGCCCACTGAGACTTGCTGTGGAAAGGGGAAAATACTTTAAAAAAAAAAATCAGAGAGGCAGATTTAAGCAATCAAGGGTGTTTTTGATACAAACCCATTACTCATCCTTAACTATTGATTTAACTTTGGATCGCTCTAAAAACAGCTGCGCACACATGCGTAAACATTCCTCCCCGTCTACAACAACTGCGCTTTTTAAACTCTTTGCACTTCCCTGAACTCCGGGCTGTGGAAAGCGAATAAGAACCAGATGTCCGTCGACTATGTGGGAGACGGTTCACAGCACCAGCACAGCGACGGGTCAGTTTAGTGCTGAGAAAACGGAAACGGCTATTCCCCAGCAGGCTTTCAGCAGCGTAACCTGCAAACGGCAACGCCACACGGAGACCCGCACTCGGGTTTTGGTTTCAATTGCGGGCGCCTCTCGGGACATTGTAGAGTTTGAAGTGTCCGAAGCTGCAGCGCGGCAGAAAGATCAGGGCTCTCGCTGCACCACCGCACGTCGCTAACCGCTGCTGGATTTCCTTGCAGGCTAACTGCAGCCCCAGCAGTGCCAGCGGCGGCAGCGGTCCCTCGACACGCTCCCGTAAACCCGGCGCCATCATTGAGAGCTTTGTGAACCACGCTCCCGGAGTCTTCTCAGGGACTTTTTCAGGTAAGATGACATTTATTGCTGCTCTAAGCGAAATCTTCAAACACGGTCGGCTCCAGCGGAAAGCCTCCGTTTATGAGAAGCTGCGTGTTTAGAAAATGAAACGCAGGTTTCCTGTGCGTGTGTGTGTGTGTGTGTGTGTGTAAAAACCCGATTCTTATTGATTTCCCGTGTTTCTACTTCCTCTCTCAGGCACTTTGCACCCAAACTGCCAGGACAGTAATGGGCGTCCCAGGCGAGATATCAGTACCATCCTGCAGATCCTCAACGACCTCCTGAGCGCCACACGCCACTACCAAGGCATGCCCCCCTCCCTGACCCAGCTTCGCTGCCAAACGCAGTGCGGCTCGCCCACCTCTCCATCGCCCTCGCCGTCGCCCTCGCCCCCGGTCGCCAGCGTGACGGGCCTCTCTGCTGAAGCTACCTCTGTGCCTGCTGGCAGCCCTAGCAGCCCTGTGCCGGCGCTCCATCCGCTGGTGCAGTGCCAGAGTCAGATCCGCATGTGCAAATCCCCCGGTGAGTGACTCCACTCTTTACGACCTCTACTCGGGTAAACAGATGCCGGGAGGACGCAGAAACCTGCGTTTTTCTGAAGGTAGTGGATACCCCAGCAGATGTTTCTATTGCTGCCGATGTTTTGGAGACAGAGGGAAGAGGAACAAAAAAACAGTAGTGTGCAAATCCCTCCTGGGTTTTGAGGAAAAATAATGAGCGGAAGGAGAGGGTGGCGGCGGGGGGTCTCCTTAGTAATGCAATACAAACGTCTCCAGACCTGTTCAGTCAGGCGTCACTTGTCAGGCACCAGCGACAGCTTTGTTTTTCACCAAGGAGATAGGTTTACCCCTTCCAGCGAGGGCCGGGCCGTGTTTAGATTAGATTAGGCTCCAGGTGGTTTAAAGAAGCCCTTGGCAGCGACGTGTATAGACCAGAGCTGGACAAACCCTCCCATAACCGTGCCCGAGGGCTGGGCTGGATCCCGGACGATGATGCGGGCTGGGCGTTTCGAGACAGCGGATGTGGAGTGTGGGACAGATGTCCAGGGGAGATAAGATTGGGCGGTTGCTGTAAGGTTAGGCCGGCGGTGCCGAGAGGATCCGCTACCTCCTCGTCGTCTGTGGAGGAAATTGGTGCGCTTGTGCTTAAGTTTGTCATCTGCTCTGAGCTTGGCTGCAGCAGATTCCATTCTGTGTGAATAAAGCACCAGAGAGCATCCGAACCCAGATCCAGTGGCAGCGCCCGTTCATTCCAAGGCTCGCAAGTGTTGAGTGAACAGTTGGAATAACACCGGCTTATTTTCCTAACTCAGGGAAGACCTTTTCTTTCACAGCCCCCGCATAAACAGTCTCCCCCCCACCACCACCCATTTCCCCTCTTTTTCCACTGCCATTTCTCTTCTGCACTCAACAGCCCACATTGCCGTTCCCCCCATTAGCTTTCCAAAAACAGCCTTGTCTGTAGAATCCATCTTTCTGACTTTCTTCCTGCCTTCGCACGCCCGTTTTGTGGCTGATACGTTTGTTCGTTTAACCTTTTAAACAGGAGCTTTTCTTTTTTTTTTAAAGTCTGAGGGGAATAAAGGCTTCTGTTAATTCAAAGGATGTTGATGTCCTGCCCATCCGACTACCAACTACCCGCTGATTAACCGGGGGCAGAGAAACAAACAAGACTAGCCTGTCTGATGTCTTTTGTCCTGCCTGCGTCTGATGTCCTCCACGCATTGTCCTCTTCCATCGAGTGGCGTGACTCAGCAACCTGTGCCAGCTAAACGCTGTGTCTGGCTGCGGCGCCAAGACAATGAACGCACCACTGTGTTTGCCTGGATGGGGGGGCGTGCGTTCATTTATGTCCTGTTCCATACGGTGTCCTAAGGAAGCAATGACTAAGCGCTTGCAGGCGGCCTTATCAACTGACACCTGGTGGAAGACTTAGTGGAGTTAACACCAGGGCTTAACGCTGCTTCACGGCAGTCTGGCTTCATTCAGCTACAGGAATAACCTGCCACTGAGAGTCCTTACTAAGATAGCAGTGCGTGTGTGTGTGTCTGTGTGTGTGTGTGTGTGTGTGTGTGTGTGTGTGTCAGAGGCAGAGATTGTGCTCTGCAGTTCTACTCTAGCTGAAACAGCCTCTTGAAAATGTCACATAGCTTGGATGTCTCCAGAGAGCCTTTACCCTTTCCACTGTAAATTCATGCACAAGGGTGAGAAGACGGGCACAAATGAGAAGCTCGGCTGCGCTCACCCGTGCTTGCTCTCGACCTCGAGCGCCTGGTTTAAGGGTTGGATGACTAGTTCGGTCTGTGCAGTTTTGCTGAGCGCGAGGATTTTCGTCTGAATTTGAACAGTGCGGGCTTTAGGGTGGCTTGGCAGGCCGATTGTTAGCTAAATTCCTCTACTAAGGAGGGTGGCCCTCCCCGGCACCCCCTCTTCCAGCTCTTCAACCCCCTGCCCTGATAAACCTATTGTGCTGAGGCCAGAGACAGGGGCTGTATTCAGGGCACCAGGCTGAGCCATTGTGGGGCAGGGGAGGGGAGGGCTGTGGGATTATAGTACTGCCTTTTAGTCCCACTCCCCTACAGCTGCCTTAGTTCAACAAGGACACACAGAGGGGGCTGAGCCGGACTGAGGGGAGTTCAGAAAGCCTCCCCAGCTTCCCCTCTTGTGTGTTTTTCACATCCCTTCGCTTCTTTTCCATCCGTGCATTTTGTCAGGCCGCGTTAGATCCTCGGATACCGAGGCACACGTGTCAGCGGTATCTCGGGGTGGACCCCAGCCACGCAGCGAGGCGCAGAGCTATCTAACGAAGCCAGCCAAGCACATCGGGTGCCCTTTCATAGTCGACAAGGAGAGCGAGGGAATGCAAATGAAGTTTAAAAGTCATTGAAGAGCTTGTGTCCCTGCAGGACTGGCAGTGCCCTTTCACTGGCTGTCAGAACGCTTAAATTAGCTTCGATTTGATTGGTCACTTCGGTTTGTGGTGGATCGGTTGACAATTTCCCCCTGAATTGTCCGGTTTGCCAGAGTTTGTAGCTGACCAGTGCTTTTTAATCCCGTTTATAACGAGCGTAGAACGTATGCCCATATTCCTGACAATGAGGGAGCGCTTGACTTTGCTGCAGAGCGTGATGGCCCCTCCCCTTCCTCTCGTCCACCCCTCCCTCCTTCCACCTCTTCTCTGGATGCTGAGCAAACACAATGTTCTCTCCGCGAGATCACAAGACTTATCAATGCAAACAAACAAACAACAGCGCTAAGACAACCGCAAATGAAGGCCGATCTTTACCCGATCGATGAAAGGAGAAGCTCCTTTAATCTTCCTGTGTGTCCTGCACGCTGCCGCAGCACTCCTCCCTCTTTCACCTCCACCCACCCACCCACTCCTCCCTCCCCCTGCTCCCTATCTCAGCCCTCGCCATGTTGCTGGGCTGGGCTCAGAGGCAAGGGAAACCGACTGACGCATCGATTATTCATAGATCAGCCCTTCTTTCGCTCCTCCTGTCTTGCTTTTTCTCCCCGGATTCTCCTCCGCAGTGCCGGGCGCTCTTACTCGGCCTGTGTCCGAACCTTCCAGGAGGAGAGTCCTGGGATTGAGCTTTAGCGGGATCGGCAGCGAGAGGAGGAAGAGAAGGCTGCTCCCGGTGCCCTTGACCTGCCTTCTGTTCCCTCCACATTCTAAGAAAAGATCTATTATGGCTCCATCGGCGCTGTCTCATGCAGGAGTGTATGCGAGTACGCGTGCACGAGTGCACTCTGTCTCCTCCGCGGCGCTCACACCTTCTGATTGGTCCTCCAATGTTATTGTGCTAACATCAACCCATAGTCTGTGTGTGTCTGTGTGTGTGTGTGTGTGTGTGTGTGTGTGTGTGTGCGTGTGTGCGTGAGGCCAGCCCTAATAATAGCCCTACTGTCATAAACATAGTCTGGAGATCCTTGCGGCCAGCTGTGTCCGGCCCAGCGGCCCAGGGCTCCGGTAGTGACGCTGCTGAGTGGCCATACACACACACACACACACACACACACACTGTCACTCAAGTTAATTTCGTGTTCCGTGCTCCACATTCCGGAACTCTTTTAAAACCAGGCCCTGTGGTAGCTTTTTAAGCTATGAATACACAGTTGTTTCTTACGGGTCTCCGAATCGTTATCGAACTAATTACTTATAAACTAAATAACACAGAGGCACACAGATTGTGTCAGTAGGCGTGTTTTCCGTTGTGTGTGTGTGTGTGTGTGTGTGTGTGTGGGGCCATATTTCCACACAGTCGAGGGCAGACTCGCTGTCAGCCAGAAGGAGGACCAGTAAGAGAACAAAGCCTCGTGGTTGCGTATATGGGTGTCACATGGAGCTGAGACAACGGAACAATGGGTCTAATGTAGGGGCAACGCTCCCTTTGCTGCCCCCCCCCCCCATTCTCTGGTGGTGACCCTCACACACATGCATGCAGCATCTGGATACACACTCTTGTCAGGGCAGAACACAGAGCGCAGTCTGTCTGTCTGTTTTTGGGGGATGTTGCTGGATGGCGGTTTAGTGCTTCACTATGCACCAGTGGTCCTTGGTGAATATTTAACTGGGGGGGGGAGCGCTGCTTGATTCGATAAGTAAATGAGGGAAGGAGTAAAATTAAGCCCACACAAAGTCAGGATTTCATTCCAATAGTGTGTGTGTTGGGGGGAGTTAAGTCAAGCAGAGGAGGGTGCAATCGATTAGGGAAAAACTGCCACCTACGGTTGATCCTCTACCCTCCACCTCCTTTCTGTCTTTTTCTTTCTTTTTTTTTTTTTCTCAAAATCCACTTGCCCCTGAGGGACAAATTCTTTAACCAACGCCAACACCCCCACCTACACTCTCCTCTTGCTTCCCCTTCTTCCCACTTCCCCACCTAGCTGTCTCCAGAGAGTCATGGGGGAAGAGGGAGGAGGAGGAGGAGGAGGAGGGGGGTCTTCTGTCTTTGCACGTCTCTGTGAGACGGGGGAGAGAGAAGGTGAAAGGGGTGACAATGGGGAGGGGGTAGCAGAGCTGATGGTTGGGGGGTCAACGAGCCGAGAGTGGGAAGCTGTAGCCTTGATAAAGGAATAACAGGAAAAAACAAATATCTCTCTCCCTCTCTCTCTCCTCCTTCCTCTCTCCTCTCTCTCCCCTCCTCTGTTCCTCTCTCCTTCTCTCTCTCCTCCTCCTTCCTCTCTCCTCTCTCTCTTCCTCCCTTCCTCTCACCTCTCTCCTTCTCTCTCTCCCCTCCCTTCCTCTCTCCTCTCTCTCTTCCTTCCTTCCTCTCTCCTCTCTCTCCTCCCTTCCTCCCTTCCTCTCCTTACAATTTCCATTTGCTTGCATTTTCTATTGAAAGCCAATAGTGTGGTCCCAGGCCCGAGATGGATGGCTGCACTAGAGCTAAGGTTTAATCAATAGGTCTTTTTAATTTGCCATCGATCCACTTTAAAAGCTACTGCGGCTGCCTCTCGCCGTCGCTGTGTGCGCACGTGTGTCCGCGAGCGTGCACGGCATTGGGCCGCGAGTGCGCGTCTATGCGCATATGTACCCGGCCGTAGATTTGTGGGCAGTGCGTGTGTGTGTGTGTTCTGGTGTGCAGCAGAGATGGCTGCTCTACTTGGGTTTATTGACATTCTTGGCCATTATTTAATTATTTAATTCCCAGACAGATACTAATGGAGCCGGCGAATGGATTGCGGTTGCTTTCCTTTCCTTCCAGGCCCCCTGAATATACGCATAAATGAAATTAGGTTTGACTGGTCCTGTGTAGGAAAGCATGGGCGGCGTGATGCGCTCCCTCTCCCTCGGGACTGGATTCTGCTATAGGCACATCAACAGCCAGAAATGCACTTAGCAACACGCCCAGTCGCTCAGGCGTGTCGTCTGTAGTTACGGTTCCATCCCGCTCGTCTTTGCATGCGACTGGTTTTGCCATTCATCTTTCAAGGAGATTGGGGTCCGTTACACGATGAAATGGCTCCGAAGGGCTAATGATGCTCAGTGGGGGGTTCTAACGTGCAAAGTCTGAGTGAGAGAGAGCCAATGAATTGATTCTTGCTGTCCTGACGTTATTGTCAGGCTTGTGTTTCTTTATTTACTTCCTGTTTGACACACAACACAAACATGTATCGACATCCTCACAACTCCAGCTTTCTCTTTCGCTTAATTAATTTTCTCCTGCCTGGATGAGGGTCACCGCGTCCGGAAAAGCCAATCTGACCACCGCGTCTGTCCTTTTCTGTCTCCAGGTGACCACATGCGCCAGAACGAGAACCGCGCCACGCGCTGCAAAGTGGAGCGCCTGCAGCTGCTGATGCAGCAGAAGCGCCTGCGCAGGAAGGCCCGGCGGGACCAGCGCGCTCCGTACCAATGGCTGCCCAACCGGAAAGCCGGACGCAGCAACAGCAACAGCAGCATGTCCAGCGAGGGCTCCCTGGACCTGGACTTTGACGATTCAGTGTGGAAGCCAGACGTCAAGGCCGACCTGAAGTCCGAGTTTGTCATGGCCTGAGCAGGGCTGACCCCTGTGCGATGCGTTCGGGAGCGTGGGATTTACGGAAAGAGAGGAGGGAGCGGATTGGCAGGAGGTGACACAGAACTGTGTCAGAGGCGTCTTTTGCCAAGAGGAAATCAAAGTTCTCCTTGTGACTGACAGTGTGTCACATTAAAAAGGCTCCCTGCAGACTTCAATCCCAATCTGTCACTCACAGTTGACCTTGTGAAGCAGCACGGAACACAACTTTGTTCTGATGCTTGTTTTCGGACTCAGCAGCGTACAAGACTTTTTACAGTATGATAACAGACTGGACGTGAACTCGAGCTTAGCAGAATTCGGTGGGTGGTGGTATTTTTGTTTTTTAACGTGTTTTTTTTTCTAAATCACACTCTGGACAGTGTTTCTTAATCTCAAAGGATGGCAGGACTGCCAAAATATGGATTATTCCAACGGGGCATTCTTTAAAAAAAAAAAAAAAAATCAAAAATAAACTCACCAACCAGAGTTAAATTTTTACCTGTTACGGGGTGGTTATGCTTTTTTTTCCATCTTGAAACATATTATATTTTATAATTGAAAATAATATGTAGCATTGTTCACAAAACATTCAGGTTTTCATGTAACGGTTCAAAGTAGGTGTCAATTTTGCACATTTTCACAACAGCTGGTCAAATTGTGCAAGACGACGGCGGCAAAGGGGCGTGGCCCGTGGGCGTCATCCGTGGGCGTGACTCGGGGCGGGGCCTGGGATAGACTAAAATACTGAAGTGTTAATATCAACCTCGGTGGCGTAGGGGATAGATATGGTTAATGAATGAACAAAAAGAATTAATATTAACAGAAAAGTGCTTTAGAGGATTTAAAAATCTTTAAAATGTATATGGAGAAAAGAAAAATCTATTTTTATTTCGCTTCCTGTTTGCCGTTTTCAAAAAGCGGCAGCCCTCCGCGTCTCCGGCCGGGTCGTCGACCGGCGCCAAGCCCGCGCATCCGTTCAATCATTTGTCAGCAAACGTTTTTCATTTGTCGTCAAGCCACAAAAGATGGTCCGAAGAGATTGGCTTGATCCAGAGGGTTTTGTGTATAATATATATGACAATTGGCAAAAGGTCCGCGAGGGTGTTTGTTAGTGTAAATTGCGTTAGAATGTCCCGTGTTTCCGTCAAAAGGCGTCTCTACTACCAAAAAAAAAAAACCGGCCCTCGACACCCTGAACATCGGCTGCTCGGAAAGCACAGCTGGGACGACGAGACGGGGCCCCATCGTAACGTGTCACGAGCCCTTTTGTGCGTCACACACACGTGTCCGATTAGGGAAACGAAAAAAAACGAAACTGTTTATTTTTTATCGGAGATAAGGTAGGATGTGCATCCTGCATCATTACCTAGTGCCTACACTAGTGCATCTACGGACATATCAGGTTAGGTCTTTCTTAGCTCCGCTGCTACAAACGTGGACTTCAGAAAAAAGAAATTTAAAAAAAGAAAGAAATAGCGAAGGGGGCGTGGCTTTTCTTTGCATGCAAAACGCTGGAAAAATAGGTGCTGTGGGAATGAAGGTTGACAACGTGCATGAATTTGTGAAGAAAATAAACAATGCTGCTTCTGTTGGTTAGGGTTTCATTGTTGTGATCTTTACTTTTCTGCGTCAGAGCAACAAAGTGTTTCCAATGCTTGAAAAACAAACAAACAAACAACCCCCCCCCCCCCCAGAAATCCAAACACAGAACGGATGAAGCTAACTGTGGACTCGCGTCTTGCTCAGCGCTGAACATTCCTGTTATGTGACGATGATGAAGATGATGAGCAAACCGCTGGTTCTTTGTTTTTCTTTTGAAAGCCTCTCCCCCAACTCTCGAGGACCCAGAAAGCCTGTTTTAGCCCACCCTCGGGCCCGAACGCCAACCTGAGGCTCATGTGGACATACTTTGACAGGGAACCGGTCCCAGACGGGCGGACCGCCGGTGCTGTCCGCTCTGCGTCCTCGTCTGTCCGATTGAAAACCACCTTTCCACTAATTGCACTCCCGAGAGATTGCAGTGAGAGATTACCGTTTCGGTGAACCTCAAACTTTTTTTTAAGTGGCCTTACCTTTCACTAAAAAAAAAAGAAAAGAAAAAAACAGACATTGGGGACAATGGGAGCGGAAATGTGATTATTTTCTGTCCCTCAATGTGCAGCGTCATCGGATTTGTCCTGAACACGGTCTACGGGGACACTGGGCATCTGTGGTTTAGTGTTTTTTAGCTGGTGGAGTCTCTATTATGTCAAGGCTTCGGTGCCTTAAACATGTTGCCCTTGCTGTGTCCGTGTCGCCAGTCCACCAGGACCACCGCCGCAGTACTACAGGACTGGCAGTGCTTGTTTTTTTTAGGGGTTAATCGACAGTTTTGTCTTTGTCTCAATCCTTCTCTGTGTGTTTCGCATCTCTCTACAAATGTTCCCAAAAAGCTGCAAAAGACTACAAACCTGTGCTAATTCACGGCTCAGAACGGCCCCCATTGGGAAAAACAAAGATCCTCTGAGGACATCAGATGCACTTCCTGTTTCCTTGGATTAAAGAATATATATATATATATATATATATATATATATATATATATATATATATATATATATATAAATGGACAGTTCACCCCCGCCCCTCCCACGTGTTATTTTGTTTAATTTTTTTCGTATATGTATGGACTATACTCTGTGTGTGCCTCACTTCTGTGTGAAACTCAAAAATACGAAACAAAAAAGATGAGAAAAGCATTACAGAGGACAAAAAAACATTATGTTGGTGAAATTCTGATCCCGTCGTTTAAGTTGCCTGTTCTTGTAGCCAACTATTGAAAATAACAGGACTCAAGAAAACAATTTACAATGTTCTAGCTCTAGACCGGTGTAGCACATGTGTGACTGTATTAATTTATGAAACCAAAATGGTAACTGTGAATTACGTATTTCTTTGTGCATTTTTTTGTTTGTTTGTTTGTTTTAAAGTGGGAGACTTTTTCGGAACACGGCGGCGGCGGCCGACGCTCGTGCCGGATTTGGAAAAAAAAAAAAAAAGGAAAACAAAGTTTTGGTTTTGGTGGAGTTTAACAAAACGTTTCCGAAAAAGGAGGGAAAAAAATGGGGAAAAAAAAGTAGAAAAATGTGAAAAATATAAATATATTTTTTTCTTAAGCAATACATTTCAGTGTGACTTGTGATAGAACATTTTCTTTTTTTTTTAGGTAATAAATAAAAAAAACAACGAAAGAAAATGAGTTTGATGGGTCGGTCTCCGTTACTCGATAGCATTGAGCGGAAGTTGTCTTTTCTGTCTTGGATTTCACGAACGCATCTATTTCATGAGGTTACCTGATACGGGACTCGTGTAGAACCAGAGACGGCTGCAACACCATTGATAAAATATTGCCTTACTCTGGATTATAGCTAACCTGATTGATCGTTGGGGGTATTATGGTTGAAGACACCACGCTGGGCCCAGAAGTAGCTGCATTCTTCTCAGATTTTACTTAAATCTGCCCTCTTTGATTCAAAACTTTCCATTTTCTTCAGAAAAGTTTGGCAACTTAACTGTAACGCTGCAAGAAGTGATCTTGATATCGGAAGTTGCGCGCGTGTGGGTGGGTGGAAGGAATGGGGGCGGAGGCGTTCCAGCGAAGGAGCCAACAGGAATGTTCTCCACATCTGAGCGGGGAGCCAACATGAGACAGAATATGGAAGCGCGGTGACAGATCGCAGAGGGAGGAACGTGGCGCCCCGACCCCAACGCACGCACTCGTAGAAGAAGAAACGTGTTTTGATGCGGTACTGGGTCTGAGAACAGAGCTCAGCTCAGGGATCCAGGCAGGGTTCAAAGAGGGTTGAAGATGAAAGGGCGGACCTGCGGATCAAAGCCTGATGACCTGCTACGACTACACTACACAAGACGGTCTCACCTTTGTTCTATTGGGAAAATATTCAGCAACAAATACTCTACACTGGAGTTGGGCTCCAGGTGAACCCCAGCCGTGCCAGTACAACCGGTCCAGTATGATCTGATCCGATCAGCACGTGGGATCCTTTCATCCAAAAGGAAATAAAGTAGCAGATCTAAACTGACAGTTCCCCAAATAGAGCGGCAGCGGTTTAATCAGTCGTCCATGAGTCAGTCTGAAGCGGTTCTGCGTGTTCTCCAGACTTTTATTGTGACGGGGGCCAGAATGAGAAGTGTGTCCCGCAGCTGTTTCACACGCCCGCCTGTGCCTCCCACACACGCTCGCACGCACACGCGCACGCACGCACGCACGCACGCACGCATGCACGCGTGGTCTGGACGCAGGGTCGGCCCAGATTGATGAGGACTTCGAGGAGCTCACCTTTTGATCAGCTGCTTTATGAGAATGAAATAGACTCTCTGAGATGAATTTAGCAGCAGGTTGTACTCTGCTGGGAAAAATGGAACCAGGAAAAATGAGTTCTTGGGAGAGTCACAGGGCGCATGTTAGCATTGGGTCTGTTAGCATTGGGTCTGTCGGAGACAAACAGATGTTTTTGAAAATATGTATAGATTTGTTGCTTATTCCATATATTTTGCAACATTTTCATCATTCACAGACAGATTTCCATAATTCCAGTGAGCACGTGGAGGGCTGGAATAAAGGTTTTATTTTGGTAGTGTCTGTGTTCTTTTACTTGCTACATATTGAGTACCAAAATACTCATTTTACTACCAATGTGAGGCCACTTTAAAGGACTGTTTGAGGGTTAAGATGTGGTTTTAAGTTTGGGTTAGAGCTGGGTTTAGGTTAGAGTCAGGGGGTTAGTTGTGATAGTTTGGGTGAGGAGCTGGGGAACGTATCATGTTTACGGACGTCCTCTCAAAGATAGAAATACAAGGATGTGTGTGTGCTGCTTTATTAGCCTTTTCATTCAC
The DNA here is from genome assembly GCF_901000725.2 of Takifugu rubripes. NCBI lineage: Eukaryota > Metazoa > Chordata > Actinopteri > Tetraodontiformes > Tetraodontidae > Takifugu > Takifugu rubripes. The sequence continues at coordinate 6,549,049 of NC_042304.1, read as the reverse complement.
CAACATGCTTAATCATGAAAGGACTCATCTCTGCTTAAAATGCGCCGAGTCACCTCAGTGTTCAGTTTCAGTAGATCTCAAAGATGCTCAAAGTTGCTGTTTTGATTTCTGACATTTAAAGATAAAAACATCAGTAATATCAACAAAAGAGTACCAACTGCAGCCACGACTCCCATGATGCAGAGCAGCAGCAGCAGTAGAGCAGTAGAGCAGCAGCAGAGCAGCAGAGCAGCAGCAGAGCAGCAGTAGAGCAGCAGCAGCAGAGCAGCAGCAGCAGAGCAACAGAGCAGCAGCAGAACAGCAGCAGAGCAGCAGCAGAGCAGCAGCAGAGCAGCAGCAGAACAGCAGCAGAGCAGCAGCAGCAGAGCAACAGAGCAGCAGCAGAACAGCAGCAGAGCAGCAGCAGCAGCAGAGCAGCAGCAGAACAGCAGCAGAGCAGCAGCAGAGCAGCAGCAGCAGAGCAGCAGAGCAGCAGCAGCAGAGCAGCAGCAGAGCAGCAGCAGCAGTGCAACAGAGCAGCAGCAGCAGAACAGCAGCAGAGCAGCAGCAGAGCAGCAGCAGAGCAGCAGCAGCAGCAGAGCAACAGAGCAGCAGCAGCAGAGCAGCAGCAGCAGAGCAGCAGCAGAGCAGCAGCAGCAGCAGCAGAGCAACAGAGCAGCAGCAGCAGAGCAGCAGCAGAGCAGCAGCAGAGCAGCAGCAGCAGCAGCAGAGCAGCAGCCCTCTGCTGAAACTCGTCAGAACTTCCAGTCATTCTGCAACTGCCTCTTCTGAGAAGTGGCTGCCTGTTCCTGAGCACATCTGTCAGCTTCAGCCTCCACACTTGCTTTCTGCAAGCTGCCTGCGTGGATGAGACTGTCTTCAGAGGCAGTAGAGAACAGAAGGTGTGCATGTGTGTGTGTGCGTGTGTGTGTGTGTGCGTGAGTGAGACTCAGCTGCAACCACAAACTGAAACCCTGTGGCTCCTGGGATCGCAAGGAGTTCCGCAGGGTTGGGGTTTCACATACAGTTGTGTGATCTTAGATAAAACGGCACTCAGCTGAATTCTCCCCTCACACACACACACACACACACACACACACACACACGCACACAAACATGCAGAAATGCAACTACAACAGAAAAATATATTCCAGGATGTTGAGCGGCACCAAAACCAAAAGTAGATCCGCTAGAATGAAAGTTCATCTAAAGTGTGCATTTGTGTAGCTGCTACACACACACACACACACACACACACACACACTACTTGGGTATGATGCTTTTACAAAGAAGTGGAGCTAAGAAAGGTATTATTTACACTTTAGTCATGTGTTTCCCCACAATCCCGCTGCAGATGATACAGATACAATCTTTTACAGGAAACTGTTATGTACGTCTGTGATATCACAACCCCGCACACCCCAAAACAGGCTAAATTTAGCACGTATGTTTCCTCAAATCATGAGCAAACCCTCTGACCTTACTGGTAATGTAAAACGCCAACTTTAAAGCTAAAACACTAACCGCTTATGTCCTTATTTAAAGGGGACAAATGGGGTTTTCAATGTGGTTGCAGCTGCGAACAGGAGCAAAAAGAGGCTACCTGAGTACCTGAACCCACCACCTTGCTGTAAATATGTCACAAAAGGAGGTGTGTGTGTGTGTGTGTGTGTGTGGGTGGATGGGTGAGCCAAACGACCTAGAATATCCCAGATTATCTGTGGATTAATAAAGAACAACAATTTGCTATGCTAGCTGTTTGCCAGCCGTCGCGTTTCTCTGGAATTAAGAGTGTTTGATTATTCACGTGCACTTCTTCACTTGTCTTCTCGGCTCCAGACAGATTTGGGCCACAACACCAACGCGTGCAACAGCGCAGCTCCTCTAGAGGTGGAGCCTGCGTCTCCAGGCTCCATCCAGTCCAGCTCTTCTCCCTCATCGCATGTGGTCCTCTCCGCGCTCTCGTGCTTTCGTGCACGTCGGTCGTTCGTTGCAACCTCGGCTTCCCCCTCTCTGGGAGCCGTGGACGTGTGCACGGTCGGCGGGGTCGTTGTTGTCCCCCCGCACGCTTGAAAGCAAAGAAGTCTTTTCTTGTTTGGAACGCTACCTGATGGATATTTATGCAGCTGTGGGCCAGCGAGGGGAACCTTTGATATCATTAACAGACGCGTTCCCCTGTGAAACCACGAGCAAGGCGAGCGTGCACGCGCTGCGACCCAAAGTGTTCAGCTGTCCGTCCTCATCAGCCCAGGCTCGACCTGGAGGCTCGGGCGCCGTGACCCGCGGGGGAGATGGTGGAGAGGTCATGGTTAAAATAAACCCCCAAACTGGGTGTGCAGGACGCTGTGTTGGAGGAGCAGATCAAAGCAGATCAAAGCTGCTCATTAAACCTAAAGTCAGTTTTAGCTGTTTGTGCGTGTTCTTACACACCCTGATTACTTCCTCCTTTGGGCCCGTCAGCTCCTAAATCTAAGCGGGTTCGAAGGGAGACTTTTGAGCGTTGCGTTGCTCCTGTTGCGCCAGTGCGGACGGTTGCATGTGGCGAAGGCGGCGGCGCCCGTCCGTACCGTCACAGTTCCCGGTTGGTTCGCCAGTTCCCGGTTGTGCTGCCGCCTCCACCCAGACGAGGATCAGCTACCTTTCAGCAGTTGCTCCAGTGACCTTTAGCAGCTGTGGGGGTGAAATTGCCTGAGCTTCCTTTACCTCATCATCCCAGTTCTCTCACTCCGCCTCTGTCATGTGTGAATGCCCCTCCCCTCCCCCCCCCCCCCCCCCCCCCCCACACACACACACACCCACGCACACACACACGCATGCATGCAGAAACTGGTGCCAGCTGGGTTTTAAGAGCTTGGAGCTTTTCATAGAACCTGAAGACCGAAGCGGCGTGGGAACAACAACGGCGACATCTGTAACGTGCGCGGCTGTTGCGCTGTCGGCGGGCGGGACGGGCGTGCGTCGGCAGGCAGCGCCGTGGCCTCTGGCCCCGTTTCCGCCGCTCCTCCCCCGGGTCGCCGTTGCAGCGGCGGTGGGCGAGATGGAGGCAGAGACGGGATGAAAGAATGAGTCCACGGTGATAAATGTGCAGTTCTGCATGCCCCCCCCCCCCCCCCCAATCCTCGCCCTCCCTCTCGCCCCACTTATTCAGCAACCCTTTCATCCACCCTTGGCCCCGGTGAGTGAATGTGGCGCAGTGAGTTATGGGATGGCTGGAACAGCTGAGGTCACGGAGAGGGGCGGAACGCACGCGGGCCCCTGGAAATGCTCCCGACGAGCCCGGAGTGCAACCAGGGTTCGGATTAAAAAGGAAAAGACGGGCTTTGCTTAAACACCGCACAGCCCCCCTCCCCGTGCCCCCCCCTCCCTCCCCCTCGCTGCACGTTGTGAGGAAACACCAGCGGCGTGCGTGGGTTTACCAAAGTTTCCATCCAGCTGGATCTCAGACTTCCCTCAGTAACTTCAGGACCGAGAGGAACAGAAACATATAGCGAATCACAGAATCCACGTTGCTCAGTCCACTTACTGTAATTAGAGATAATTGTGTTTCTGTTTGAACGCTTCCAAGAACCACGTCAAAGGCCGTGCATGAGTGTGTGTCTATGTGTGTGTGTGTCCACCATTTCATGCCGTTTTTTTAACCCTGGGGGAAGCCCTGTACCTGTTGTTCACAGGAGCCCATATATGGCAATGTAAACACAAGGCTCTGTCACTCCTCCGGAGCCTGAGCGCAGAAATGAATGAACACAGGAAGACCCGTACTGGCAGGAAGTGGTAGCTGCTGCCATGGTAACAAACCGAAACCCGAAGCGGCGAGGGAGAGACTCGGCTTTTCTCATTGTCTTGACGTCATTTCGAGCACGGCACGAGGGAGCAGCTGCAGAGCAAAGACACACATGCGCGCCGCTGACAGAGAATCGGACAGTGGGAACTTTTGAGCGCTTAAAAGTCGATGCACCCTGCAAAGTCTATTTCCCTGTAAATTCCCATACGATCGCAGATTAAGATTCAAAGCAGTATTAGCATTTACGGTAATGTGCAAGAGACGCAGCATTGAGGCGTAGCGCTTTTTAAACCCTCGCGTGTTTGTTTTGCTAACTTATCGGTGTGAAACAGGTTTATTCTGCCTTCGGCCGGGGAAGAACTTGGCCCAAATGGTAGAGAGGATTTCGTGAAATGACATTTCGTGGCTTCGGATGACGACAGAACAAAGCAATTATCACCAGCAGCTGGAAGGGTGTTGAAGACAGCACAAGCTGGGTCTGGAGGACCGCAGGCACGCATGAGGGAGGGAACGTGCGTGTGCACAGTGCCAAGCATGTACCGTATGTCATGCTGTCAGATTTTTAGGTCATGGCTCAACTAAAGTATGTCAGTGTGCAGGATTTCTTCGGGGCTTAAGCGTTTAGCATAAATGCTGGTAGCCTGAGCTAACAGAAGCTAACACAAAGTGTTTTTTAGGCTAGTCAGGTTGTGGTTCAAAGCCATAGGACAACCTCCTCAGATAGGGGTTGGGGGTAGGTGACAGGGTTGGGGGGTGGGGGTGGCTGGGGTTGGCACAAGTGCATACATCTGCGGGTGTGTGTGTGTGTGTGTGCTGAGATGGGGGTGCCTCTAATGAACAAGGCACGTGCAGGAGGGGAAAAGGCTTATGAGGAGGTGTGTATGCATGCAAATGGGAGAGGGTGGGGATAAACCCAAACAAGCACACACAGGGGTCTCTCTCTCATTCACACACACACACACACACACACACACACACACACACACACGTACTGCTATCTTAGTAAGGACTCTCAGTGGCATAGAGCACCCCCCATTCCCTCTAACCCCCCCAAACATCACAGTTCACCCTCACCTGAACTTAGTTCTAACCTAAACCCTAAATCCAAGTCTATAACCTTAACAAACCCTTGAAGTTGTGAGGACTTTCCAAAAATGTCCTCAGTTTGCAAGAAAAATGCTCATTTTAGTCTTCAACGCACACACACAGACATACATGTGCATGCACGCACGTGCACACACAAACACAGTTGTTCTCATTTATCGGAGATCTTCTGCCTGAGCAGGTCACGAAAGGTCAAAACACATCAATGACTAAGCAGGTATAGAAATAGCCAGATTTCCTGGTAGCTGAACATTTTTATAGGTCTCCAACAACCTCAGAAGAGCCGAACGACACAAACACAAGTGACGCCGCTTTTCAGCGGTCAGCCGTATCAGCGGCACCATCTACCACCAATATGATTAAGCGCCTCATTTCCTTCTGAAATTTCTTTCAGGGGAAATTTAGTTAGTTTGCCCTAACTGGCTCTTGTCCGCATTTAGGAAATATGACTTGTAAATGTCTCATGCCGATATCGGGAAGACTGACATAGGTCAGACAACATTTATGCTATATTTAACATCTCCCCCAACTGTGTGTGTGTGTGTGTGTGTGATCAATATAGATCTGTGGGTTTGATTGTGTGTGGATGTTTGGTGTCTGTTTTCCCGTCTGTGAGGGGGGATGTGCTTGTGACCGATAGGGTAGAGGGGCCCCAACGTGTGTGGACCCAAGGGAGCAGCTGTGTATTGGCGAACTCTGTATAGAAGCTTTCTGTCCCCCCCATCGATCCCAACATGTCAATTAGACGGATCCCAATAAATGCGCCCCCGGTCCGTTGCGGGGCGGCCGTCTCCATGTAAGCTACACCCACGTCACCGGAGAAGGGCAGATAAAGGAGTTCCCTCTGGGTCGGAGTCGGGCGAGAGCTTTTCCGTTACGTAGATAGTTTTTCACGACGACAGCGCCGCCATCGTGGGTCACCTCTGCCTCTGACACTCCTTTTGATTTCACTAAAGACCAAATGAAAGCTTGGCCCTCTTTGTCCCGGAATAACGTGAAACCAAAGCTGTCTGCACCGAAGAGTTCTCAGTAGTCCTGTTTGATCCCTTTTAGCCTCTCATAAACTAAACTCAATTGCAGCCAAGACTTGAGCGTTGAAAAAAGTTCCCCTCGCAATATTGGCATAGTTAGATCAGCTCAATACTGTTGGTAAAGTAGCTAAGCACATGAGCCACACCTTTATAGCTGACTTATTAAGGCTTTCTGCCTCATTGTGTTTGTTCACTCTGAAAGATAAACAGCCACAACCTGCAGTTTAACTGTGGATTTCAAGGTTTCAACAGTTTCTGGTGTAACAGTCAAGCTTCTGCTAACAGCGATGACCCCCCGTGTCCACGCGTGAACTACATAAAAACACAGGCCCCAACGCACACACGTTTGCTGAGTTAACTGTCATTTTCTGGATGCTAAGCTAAGCTGTAGTTTTGCAGCTAGCAGTTTAAGCACACGTTTGTACTTCTAGCTTTGTGGGGACTTTTATAGATACAACACAACCTAAACCCCAACCACCACAAGTGAATGCTCAATCCTAACCCCTCACCTACTTTTAGCCACTTCGAAGATGAGTCAAAATGTCTTCACATTGCAGGGGAAATTTGGCCTCACTTTGTAGCCTAAACAAGCACACACACACACACACACACGCATCATCTCAGGAGCCCAAATGAGACTTTAAAATTGTCCGTGTCTAAACGAGCCCACCATCAGAGAGACAGATTGAGGTTGAAGCCTCTTGAAGATAATGATGCTGAGGAGACAGCGGCCCTCGACTCCTGGAGGTGACACAGCGGCACCTCTGTCTCATCCCATCACCCCCCCCCCCCGCTGCATATTCATCGCTCTCCACCGGCCCTGGAAGGCCTGCCCCTCACACCTCCTCCTCCTCCTCTGGAGCAAGGCGCCCCCACCTTGCCCACCCACCCTCCACCAACCCGTCTCGTAGCCTCCACCCTGATCAGGAGGATTTACTGTGCACTCGTCCACACGTCTCAGCCGGTCACACACGCCCCCTGGGTCGATCCAGGTCGAATTCAATTTGTAAGATATTATATATTGATCCCACTGCGCTGCACCCCTCTGTGCTCTCTCTCACACACACACACACACGCACACACACACACACACACACACACACACCACACACACACACACACACACACACACACACACACACACACACACACACACACGCGCGCGTCAGTAGAGTCCTTGTATCAGCACCGTGGCATCACCAGGGTTACCAGATTTGGGTCACATACGTAGCCGTTACTAGATGTTTGACACAACCTCTAAACGCCGCACACGTGCTGATGAACCCCCCCCCAAAAAAGAACACCAACCAAAATTGTTCGTGACAGCCCTGTCAACGCTCAAGAGGCCGCTTTCACGAACACCTGTCAGCGTGAAACGTCGTTGCGAATCACTTTTTTGAACCCCTCTATGAAATATCTCCTTTTATTTTTGGACGAAGGATTAGCCAAAGCAGCTCCGCCGCCGCTAGCGTCGCATGCTTCCATCTGGCGCTAAATCGCCCTAATCAATAGCTACTCTCTGGTCTCTCCATCGAGCCCACCGGTAAATAATTCAAACGAGATAGTCAGGAATGTAAAACACTCGCGTGACCCCGTCGGGGCTTTGAACGCATCATTTATGGACAGAAGAGCCACAACGTCGGGGTGGCCGTTGCATAAACGGTTAAATCAGCCGCTGTACTCAGGCTCCAGATCAGCGTTGTGTTAATCAGATTGTGGCGCCTGAAAAGAAAACGACAACCGCAAGCCAAAGCACACACACACACACACGCACACACACAGACAGACATGTGTGAGCGTGGCCTCAGACCTAACATATTATGGTGAGCCGCAAATGAGTGACACATAAACGGAGAAGGTCCTGCATGGCCGCCACAGATAAGAGAAATAAGGTCACCCGCCGACAGGGGAGAGCGAGCGTGAAGCCAAGGTGAGCTATGGCTATGACATTTCACAAACCAGGCTAATTCCCCTGAAATTCTAAAAAGGCCACATTACACATCATTGCATCACGACGGGGCCGGCGTTCGGAGGGTTCCAGGGTTCCTCGCGGCCTCTCCTCCCCGCCGGCTCTTATTTCATTTCAACATGGCGGCGTTTGTTTCCTCGCGTGAAAGAGACGTTTAGCCGCCACAACAAGAAATTAGCGCGCTGCGCACGAGGAGGCAACGTTTGGGGCGCGGAGAAAAGCCGTTAAAGTTGGCGAACGGAACAAATCGGCGGCGTTTGCGGGACTAATTTTAATTTGCTAAACTGTCGGCAAGGTATACGACTGCGCATGGTGGGAATGTTCCGTGTGTGTGTGTGTGTGTGTGTGTGTGTAATAACGCATGAGCTTGTGTGGGACAGAGACTTTCTCATCCACATGTGGGATTCCCTGCTTCAGCCACTTCCTGTCCCCGTCAGGAAGCCCCAAACACACTCTGACTCCCCTGGCAGGAAACAGGAGAGCCGCCGTTGCCTCGTGACTCCGGCCAAACCCTGGTGACCCGGGGGGGTTAGATCTGGCCCCGGGATGGGGGGACGTGGACGTGCTATAAATGTTCACACGGAGAGTGTCTCTCGGCGCATTGCGCCCCTTTTGTCCCTAAAGGTCACGCATGGGTCTGGGCTTAAGATCAGCAGGAAGTGTGTGTACGAAGGCACGAGGTTTCAGAAGGTCGACACAGAGTTTCCACGCGTGTGTGATTTCTATCTTTGTCATTTCGTTGGAAAGATGAGCTTCTCTGCGAGCCTGACGTGTCCGAGTCAAGCTGATTTCACCCTTTGCGAGATAATTTAAGGACTCGCTTTCATGCCATTTAGCCACAGATAAATGTCAATATTTTCTGGCTCTAAGAATGACGACCCGCTGGGTGAGGAGCCTGGATGGGATGGATGTTGTGGTTGGACCCACTCAGGATAGCTTCTGCTTTTATGCTGCATATCCATGTTCTAGTCCCAGATGGCTGGTCCAGAGAAAAACAAACTAAATCTAAAATTAGCTGAGAGCATCAGCTTGAAAAATAATTCCAGGAATTTGAAGTTTATTGGAAAATGATGAATGAGGACCGGCCAGAGCAGCTCTTTATAGATCTTTTTAATCGCTTCATCAGAACATCAGAGTGCTGGAATATGTGTTCCCAAGCCTCGAAAAACACCATTTGGTCTTTTTTGATTCATTTCTTTAAAAGGAAATTGTTTGTGGCCACATTATTTCAGCTCACTTCATATTGCCTGGGCGTCTTCCTGCTGCCTTAAACCTCTCTAGACCAGGGGGGCTCATTACGGCGATCGCGATCTACCGGTCGCTCGTGGAGGTAGTACTGGTAGAGAATTACCTATGTGTCTGGAGTCTAGACCATCAGAACCAGCTGCTCCTGAAGCTCCAGTCATCTGAAGGTGCTGGGAACCTCTGCAAGAGAAGAAAAGCCACTTTGGTCACGACTGTTCAGCTGGTGAAGGAAGAGATTTAGAGTATAAGAGGACACATCTCTAGTAATCTCTAGACAGACAGGCAGGAAGACAGACAGGCAGGACGACAGGCAGGAAGACAGACAGGCAGGAAGACAGACAGACAGGAAGACAGACAGGCAGGAAGACAGACAGACAGGAAGACAGACAGGCAGGAAGACAGACAGGCAGGAAGACAGACAGACAGGAAGACAGACAGGCAGGAAGACAGACAGGCAGGAAGACAGACAGGCAGACTAAACAACTAAAGCCTTGAACTGTATCTGGATAATATGAATATAAATAAAATACTTCCTTCCTTCCTGCCTCCCTCCCTTCCCCCCTTCCTCCCTGCCTTCCTTCCTCCCTCCCTTCCTTCCTCCCTTCCTTTCTGCCTCCCTCCCTTCCTGCCTCTCTCCCTCCCTCCCTTCCTTCCTTCCTGCCTCCCTCCCTTCTTTCCTCCCCCCCTCCTTCCTCCCTTCCTTCCTTCCTTCCTCCCTCCCCCCCTCCTTCCTCCCTCCCTCCCTTCCTTCCTCCCTCTCTCCCCCCCTCCTCCCTCCCTCCCTCCCTCCCTTCCTTCCTTCCTCCTCTCCCTTCCTTCCTTCCTCCCTCCCTCCCTCCCTCCCTCTCTCCCCCCTCCTCCCTTCCTTCCTTCCTTCCTCCTTCTCTCCCTTCCTTCCTTCCTTCCTTCCTGCCTCTCTCCCCTTCCTACCTCCCTCTCTCCCCCCTCCCTCCCTTCCCCCCTCTCTCCCCCTTCCTGCCTCCCTGCCTCCCTCCCTTCCTTCCTTCCTCCCCCCTTCCTTCCTTCCTCCCTCCCTCCCTCCCTTCCTGCCTCCCTTCCTTCCTGCCTACCTCCCTCCCTTCTTTCCTTCCTCCCCCCCTCCTTCCTCCCTCCCTTCCTTCCTCCCTTCATTCATTCCTCCCTCCCTCCCTCCCTCCCCTCCCTTCCTCCCTCTCTCCCCCCTGCCTTCCTTCCTCCCCCCTCCCTTCCTTCCTTCCTTCCTTCTTTCCTTCCTCCCTCCCTCCCTCCCTCCCTCCCTCCCTTCCTTCCTTCCCTTCCTTCCTGCCTCCCTCCCTTCCCCCTTCCTTCCTGCCTCTCTCCCTTCCTACCTCCTCTCTCCCTCCTCCCCCCTTCCTTCCTTCCTTCCTTCCTTCCTTCCTTCCTTCCTTCCTTCCTTCCTTCCTTCCTTCCTTCCTTCCTTCCTCCCCCCCTTCCTTCCTTCCTCCCTCCCTCCCTCCCTCCCTTCCTGCCTCCCTTCCTTCCTGCCTACCTCCCTCCCTTCTTTCCTTCCTCCCCCCCTCCTTCCTCCCTTCCTTCCTTCCTCCCTTCCTTCATTCATTCCTCCCTCCCCCCTCCCTCCCTCCCTCCCTCCCTTCCTTCCCCCCCTCCCTTCCTTCCTTCCTTCCTCCCTTCCTTCCTTCCTTCCTCCCTCCCTCCCCCCACCTTCCTCCCTTCCTCCCTCTCTCCCTCCCTTCCTTCCTCCCTCTCTCCCCCCCCTCCTCCCTCCCTCCCTTCCTTCCTTCCTCCTTCTCTCCCTTCCTTCCTCCCTCCCTTCCTTGCTCCCTCCCCCCTCCCTTCCTTCCCTCCCTCCCCCCTCTCTTCCTTCCTTCCTTCCTTCCCTCCCTCCCCCCTCCCTTCCTCCCCTCCCTCCCTCCCTCCCTTCCTAGCTCCTCTCTCACCTGCCTGTTCTCTATCAAGCCTTCAGCAAACAGCCACAGGAAGACGCCCAGGACCAGAAGCTCTGAGCTGTTCTGTCTCTCATCACAACACACAGAAACCCTGACCTGGAATCAGGCAGGTGGGAAGCGGCGTCTGAACTCGGTGTTCAGCCGAGATGGAAAAATTAGAATATCAGGGGTCGATGTCAAGTGGCGACTTGTTCGTCTGCCGTCTTTTCTCTCGGCAATTATACCTTGCGCTCTTTTTTTTTCCTTCCTCAGGGAAAAGGTTATTTTCAGAGGATGAAGAAAGACTTTCCACTTGACCTGCGTATCATCAAAGAGCGTAACAATGAAAGCAGGTTTCCCCCTGCAGATCTCTGACATTTAGCAGAGTCCTTTCTGGCTTCGTCACTGGCGAGGGCTCGGATCAGACAGATATTTATTAAAAGGGGATACACGGCGATTGATTAATTACACCCATCACGGAGATTTGAGCTGGAATCCAAAGATGTCAGCGCTGACCCCGAGCAGACAGGACTTAAGCTAAGCCAATCCACGCCGAGCGGGACACCGACCCAGACGTGTCCGGCTGTCACATGTCCGTCCGGTCTGCGCCGATCTCCTCGGCCAGACTGGACGTATTGATTACTCCGATTGATCCGGGGCCCTCTCCATCTGCCCGATCTGGACACGTGCAGGAGGGTGGGAAAGGATAGAAATTCCAAGATAAAGAGATAAGATAGGATGGCACATCAGGAATAGTATGGGCGGAGTTGCCGTGGCGATGGGGGCAGCGTAGCCGGGCCTGAACAGCTGGTGTTGTTAACTAATGTGCCGTCCCCGCTGCATTTTGTAGAACAGCAAACCCAGAAACCTGATAGCATAAATGAATAAATGAACAATTTCTCTGACAATGGGGCCTCCTGTTCTATAGGGGTTTCTTTACGTACACAATAGAGGCTGAGAGGGGCCCACGGGGGTGTTCTGTCCCTCAAGTACGGACTGCACAAACCAGTGCATGGCTGAGAACCACTTGATCAAATAATGGCGCCGGGGGGGCCGGCGTCCTCGCTCACGTAGCCGTCAGAGTAATGTGGGATTCTTGAATGGCATTTGGGAGGGAACTGACTACCTCTCTCTGTTCTACTGGTTCTGTTGGGAGCGGGCCTAATAAGCAGTGTGGGTGGTGAATGAGGAGCCATTAGCTCAACAGCTGAATGAAGCAAGGCCCTGCGCCCCCCCCCCCCCTTCCTTCTTGTCTAAAGCCCCTCCAGCAATGGGAACACCTGCACTAAGACAAGGGCAGGGTGGAGGGTGCGGTGGGGAGGGGGAGGGGGGGCAGCAGTGAAAAGGTGGGATCAGGCAGGCACCAGAGGAGGAATGCACAGTCCCCACCTACGGAGAAAGATGAACCAGTAAAATCTCTGTTTCCTGACATCAAAAAACCCCATTAATCATCACAATGGAGACACCTGACAGAAGTGGTGCACGAGGAACGCTCTGGTTTCCCCTTCGAGGATCGACGGTTGCTGCTGTTGCTGTCTCTCAAGGCTAAACCGGCTCAGGACTTTTGATGGTGCGTCATAACCCGAACCCAGAACCAACGTCACAAATGAAGTCAAACATTTTAAAACAAATATAGTTTCGTCTGAGAGCTCCTGTATCCAACCCAGCCCCCGATATCAGCGTCATTTGTGGCTGTGTATTCCTTATGAGCTAAGCTAAGCTAGGCTAAAACACAATTAGAGTCTGCATGTGCTGCATCTTACAGAGGACTGATCTCATCTTCTAATGCTCCACCACAGCCTTCACCTTTCTCCATGTTGTATTGGTTTACTGCTGCCAGTAAAAATGCTCTTCATGATTATATTCCCTTTATTTACCTCTTGAGAAAGTCGACTGTCTCCAGGAGCAAATGAGCACGTCTCCCGAAATGTCAAGCTTGTCCTGCTAATTCTCACTTCCTGGAAAGAGCCCTCGTCCCAGACGATGGCGTCACAGTTGACAGCTGCATTTGACGAAAGCTGAAGACGAAAAGGTGAAAAGAATGAGAGCAGAGCATTGTGGGCGCTGAGTGAGCCTGTCAGGAGGCTGATGTATAACAGGGCAGATGTAGGCGGGGGTGAGCTGGGTTGGGGGCCAGTGTGGGGGAGGTGTTGCATGCTTGGCGGAGGTAAGTTGGCAGAAGGGTCACGCAGGAGAGGAAAAAGAAAAGGAGAGGGAGAGGAGCAGGCATGTAAGCTATGTGATGATTATCCCCAAACACAGGGGCCGTCTGTTCTCCGCCCTACCCAGGCGGAGGGGTGAGGCTGGGGCGCCGGGCGGTGTTTCCAAACAGGTGTGAGGGGCGGGGAGAGAACCCGGAAATCCAATAAGGAGGGGTACAGATGGTGTAGGAGAGGGGAGGACAGACAAAATGCAGAAAAAAGAGCAAAAAAAGAGTGAAAGGCAGACACAAGGTTCTGATGATGTCACAGCCACCAGCGACAGGGTGACGGAGGTCAAAATAGGTGGGGGGGGGGGTCATGGCATGGTTCGATACGGAGCTCAGAGTGCAGAGGACAGAATGCCTCCCGGCATCCGTCTGTGTGGTTAAACATCGATACAGAAACAGCAGCGCGTCACAGAAATCACAGAGATCAATGAGGAAAGGTGAGTGCAACTGGATCACTGCGACCCGCCGCTGACCTCCCACCACCGCGCACACACAATTGACCTCTCACCTCGCGGGTTTGCCGCCTCATCCAAAAACACTTTGCTGCATTCTTTCATTTTTATTCCCGCGGCTGAGCTGCAGCCACGTGCGTCGGCCATCTATCACGCGGGGATCGATACGCGCTTCTGCTGCCACATAAGAAAACATGCAAATCAGCCCAAGCTAAAGAAAATCCCACACACGCAACAAACTGTCTCCAGTCCTGCCAGCCCTGATAGCAAAATAGAAAATAGCCGCTGCACAAACGCTGGCAAGCATTACTGATGTTTATTAGAGATGCTAAAAGCTAACAGATGAGGTGTCCATCACGGCTAATATCTGCGCTATGGAGACAATGGAGCTACGGCGTGTCTAATGTGTGTCACTGTGGCATTTCCTCTAGCAACACGCACGAGCGTTCTCATCCGTGCAGCACACTCTATACCCTCTGTGCTTGCACAGTCAGTCGGATTAATGAAGATGCGTCCGTACTTTGGCAGTTTTGCCTCTTTTGCATGTCCCCGAGCTGAGCGCCCCGTTGTACTTCAGCAATCACACATCCACCCGCGTTCTCACGCGGCCCCGGCAAACATCTGTGTGAAAGGCTTCTCCGAAAGGGCAAATGCAGTAATTGACATGTGACTCCACCGTGCAGCAGTAAATGAAGCATAGTTAAATCAGCAGAGAGCGCGCAGGCCCCGCCCCCCGCGCACCCAAACATCCACCGCTGCCTCGTCAGCTGCCGCTGCTTCTGGTAAACAGACTGTGGGAGTGCGGGGACATTTCTCGCGAGGGGAAGTGGTGGGTTATTGCGGTCTCGCCATTTGAGAAATGGCCGAATGCTGCTTTCGTTTTAAGCCACGGGGCTAACAATTACGCACTGCGCGTCACATGCGCCCAGATGCACGACTTTTTTATCGCACCGCCGAGCCCCTCCAAGGCTGATATGCCAAGAATGAAAAATAGAGAGTCCCCCCCCCCCCCCCCCGCACTACTACTCTGACCCTCCCTGCAGACACACACAAGCATGCGCACACAGGCTGCATCCCTCTCCTGAACGGCTCCCAGCTCCAAATGTGCATTTTTACATTCATCAGTCTCCCGGTTTAATGAATATCTCCCTCTGAATGGATTCACCAATAATGCCGTGCATGTTGTCGGGCTAACGCGGCCCCATCCCATAATGCTTTTATTGTTCTCTGTCGAACCTGCACAATTGAAATAAAGATCAATATCCGGACAATAGATGAGCAGCAGCATCAGATGGGGGGAACAAACACAATATGTGGAGAGTTGCTATTAATCTGCACTGGTGTGTGTGTCAGTGTGTGTGTGTGTGTGTGTTCGTTTTTGTCTCGTTCCTCTCGTACCGGCACTGCATCTTTCCCCAGACAAGCCAGACGTTGATGAATTGCAGCGAGGCAGCCTGGAGAGGCCCAATTAAGATTCCATCAGGATAAAGGCGAAGGTAAATTATTTACATTAACAAGAAGACTCGGCTCGCCCAAACATTCCTCCGCAAATGGAGGGGGGGGGCACATCGGGAAGATGGAGGAGCGGGCTTCCATAAATTGTTTGTGCGTTTAATTAATGAGCGCGGCCGGTGTTCGGGTGGTAGGTGGGAGCTGAGGGGGGGGGGGGGGGGGGGTAAGGCGGAGTGATGGGGAGGGTGGTGGAAGAGCACCCTCTCACAGACTCATTAAAATGGCCAGTGAGGCCCAGGTTAAGGTGCTCCCTCCTATGATGCTGAATCAATGATGATAAACAAGAAGGGGGGGGGGCGGCTTTGGAACGGACGGCTCATAAATAACAGGAACAGGAAGGGCACCAAGAATGATTCGGTGGATTACAACTGGGAGGCCTTCGGGGGTTCGAAGGCCGTCGGTGCTTCTATTTTACAAATAGCGCCAACATCCCAGGGAGACTCTCCCCGCTGTCACGCTCTTCCTACACCGACAAGAAGACACGCTTCTTCTTATGAGGCTGTTGCTGTGGCGAAGTGACTGAATGCTGCCTGGAGACCAGGAGAGGGGGCCCTCGTGATCCTCGAGATCAGAGCGGACCGTCGGCATTTAACTGTGGCTTCAGCACATACCTGCAAACATTCCCATGCCTCATTAGATCACTAATGCCCCCCCATCCCTTTGCATTAGTGAGCCACAGAGTCCATGGCACCATCCCGACCATCCGTGCGAGGCCGAGGCAGGAAGCCCCTCAGAGGCTCCGCCTGTTTGGCTGATGCCATGTGTGAAATGACTCGCAGAGGGGAAAACGTACAGGTGTTTGACATTTTAAAGGAAGTAAAATGTTTAGTCTGCTCGTTCTGCCGTCTAATGACGCCTAACGGCAGGTGCGGGCTTCCTTTTACACGTCCAGCGTGTTGTGAAATGTTTCTAAAATTGTTCAAGCTGCAGTGAATTTCAGTCTGAGCTGCTTTAATGGAGAAAGGCGTCAGGGAGGCGCCGAGAAGCTCGTCGAGCCCACGCGGACCAGTGGCTGAAAACTGCTGTATCCAATGCCATTATGTTCTCAAGCAAAACTTGGAATTGCATCATAACAGTGTGTGTGTGTGTGTGTAGTATGACACACACTTAGCATTAAAGTTTAATGATGGGCTTGTTTATGAGAGACAAAAAAGAAAAGGCATTACAGATTTTCCTTGTTTCTGACATAAATCACTTGTTCTGAGTCTCCAAGGCTGCAAGAGACACACACACACACACACACACACACAACCATGTCCTTGTGGCTGCTAATGAGGGGGTGTGGCTGTCTCTGGAGGCACTGAAGCTAAATTACCATATTAATTAGCTCATCCTTTGACCGTAAAACACAGAGCTGAAATGTCATCACACTCACACAGTGGCCACTGAAAATAATACACACATAATTAGCAGAAGGCATTTATTGTTTTAGCTAACCTCGTGGTTCTCCGTCTCCCCAGAAGTGTCAATCTATTTGTCGACAACACGCGTTTGAGCAGGAACATCTCGATTCCCTTTCTAATTATGTCCTGCTGGGAAAAAAGTGGAGGTTTTTATTCCGTAAAGCGTCAGGTAGCGTTTTCACTGAGACCCCCTCAGACATCAGGGGTGCGTGTGTGCGTGTGTTTTGAGACTCACTAGGAAAGTGAGGACATCTTTGGGAAGTGAGGACAGGGTTTCCTCCATCTTAAAGGACTGTTTGAGGGGGAGGACGTGGCCTTAATGTTGAGTTCAGGTCAGTGTTAGCGGGGTCAGCTGGGATGGTTTGGGTTCCGTGCGCCTGCATCCCTGTTTATTCTTTGTGATGATTGAGATCAACAGCCTCAGGCGTCGCCTTGTGATGCGCTGACCCTGGATCGTTACCTTTGTGTTCCTCTGAGCTCGTGCTTGCATGATGTGCTGCCTCTTCCTTCAGTCCGCACGTTTAGAATCTGTAGAAGTAGCATTTCTGGCCGTGGAGGACAACGTCGGCGCGGCGGTCTGGCTGTAAACAGGAAATACTCACTGTTGTCTTGATTGACGTCCTGATGGTCACACTGCTCCTCTGAGGGGTTGAAAACGGTCATTGGGCACGAGTGTGTTGTCCTCCTGTGTAGTCGTGGTGATGGCAGGGGGGTGTTAAAAGGGCTCGTCTTAATGACCATTCTTTAAAATCAAAATGATAGACAGATGCTGGCTAATTGGATCCACACGCTAACGATGGTCAGCAGATTTTGCAGGACCGTCCTCCGACACAACCGTCGCAGATGCGAAACGCTCGCGACCAAAAGCACGCGGGGGGGACTCGTATCTAATCCCGGGATCAGACTACACACGTTTTCCCACAATTTTGTCAGGCCGACAAAGTTACAGCATCGAGTCTGGTTGTGAACCTCGGGAACGATGAGCGTATCGTTCAGAGGTAGACAAACGTGAGACAACCTGAGTCATTTTTCGATTTCCCGGCCCAGTTTGACACCCCCCAACAACGTGAGCCCTGACTCGACCAATCGGATGATTCTTCACACAGTGACTGTTGTTACTCTCTGTTTAGACAAAATTAGCTGATGATTTTACACACAGACCGTTCTTTCCTCCACAACATAGTGCTAGCATCATCACGCTGGTTCAGCAGCCGTGATCGACCGTTTTTAGCCACATCTCCCCGACAACCTCTAAAATCCTACCGGATTGTTTTCCGTTGTGACAATTAGGATTGTTGGTGTCAAACTTGTAGTCCTGCCAGCCGAAAACAAGGCAAGACTTTATGTGTTTAACCTCACATGGAGACTGCTGTGAAAGACTAACAATGATGTCGTCTGTCACATGAATCAGTCACATGTTCAGGTCATGTGACTGCAGATAGATTTGGTAGTGGTAGATTACAAAGTAAGGGTTGTGTTGTGAAGTTTCAGTGGAACACAGACACAAAGCTTGTCATGGAGGGACGGATATCTTTTCAGTGAAACTGTCGGCGTGAGTAGGTTGGTTGGGAGGTTGATGTGACAGGCTTTGAATAAAAATGTCTGCCTGTTCCCCGTATCCGCGGTGATCGCGGACGAGCGGTGCTACCAACACGGCCATTGATAGCAGCATCCGAGTGTGCACTCATGTACGCCCTGATGCGATGTTTGTGTGCACACGCCAGCTCTCTTGGGGGGTGGGGTCTTCAAGCCGGGCCCACCGATGTAAGAAGTGGGTCAGTCCCACAGCGCCGAGCGGCGAGAGCCAGGCGATGACAGGCCTGCGAGAAGGAGGAGAGGAAAGAGGGAGGAGGTGCTGCGGCCTCTGGGAACGAGGGGCGGCAGCGTTGAAAGCATGGGCTCGAAACGTGCGGCATGTGCGTGGCTCGTGCACCACCTGTGTGGGTGGACAGAGCAGCGAGCTAATCAGATGCGCTAGCTACGTCGGGTGAAAGTCACGCCGCTCGTGGACTCCGTGAGAAAACCACACTCGACCTTGGAACTCATTTTCACACCACTACGGCTGGTGGATTCTGAGTTTTGACAAAGTCGCTGAGGGAGAACGAACCCCTGAGAAACACAGAGAGGTATGAAAGCGCACATCAGGACTCATTACAAGAGGACGACTTTACTACTTAGCCACTCTGGTTTACTCGCGACTCGGGTATTTGCACAGTGGGGGTGTTCCTCTTTTCTTTCCATCTCCTACCCCCCCACACCGTAGTAGATGCTGCTGCGAGTTGCTCTCCTGGGAGGACTGACAGATCCCAGTGTCCCCTGTTGTTTCTCTCTGGGAACAAAAAGAAAAGTTGGGATTACAAAGATCACATTTTCATCCACTTTGATCCAGTGCATTTGTGGGGGTGGGGAGGTTTTAACCTAAGAGAAAGGGACAGAGAGCTGTACATGTGGTGGGGAGGGGGGCATGCTGATGCCCTTGAGGGTCTGTGACACATGAAGATGATGCTCCATGCAGAGGGCTGTTTATTCACTGCGGAGAGGCCGATCCCCTTCGGGGCTTCTCGGGGGTGCGTGGAACCATCACTGCCTCAGCCTCCGGGCCTTTTTCCTGACCCAGCCCCTCCAAGTTCAACACTGAGCAAGCAGCAGAGGTGGCACCAATAATCAGAGAGAGCGGGGGGGGGGGGGGGCTCTTCCTCTTGGCCTCAGCCTGTCTGGAGCTGAAAACCTGGAGAAGCCGAGCGGCATCTGAAAGAAAACAAGTGGGCTCCTCCCGCCAAATACGTGCCTATTAAATCCCAGACAGTCGTGCAGTCGCGCCGTCAAAATAAGAAGTTGTTTGTTGTCGCTTTACTCGGCTCGCCTCGCCCCCTCCTCACTTATTTTTTTCCCATACTCGCCTGCTTTCCTCTCCTCTGGTGCACCCCCTGACTTTTTTTCCCTTCTTTCTTACCCTCCTCCTCAATTTGGTTTGGGAGAAATGATGTGTGAATGGGGGCCAAAAAACAAAAATAACATGACAACCAAGCGGCAAAAAACATGCAGATGTGACAGGATGAGAGGGCCACTGGAGGGCAGAGAGAAGTGGGGGGGAGTATTAGAAAGAGAAAAAAACACGATAGAGGCGAGACTTATAAAAATGTGCAGGAGGGGAAGAGAGAGAGGAGCCGGAGGGATGAAATATTTGAAATGGTGAAGGAGATTGTTAGTGTGGAGGCAGGGAGAGGGCTGGGGTGTGCTGCGAGCAGCAGATTGTGGGGGCGCGTGTTGTCGAGGTGGCCCGGGTCCCTGGTGCCCGCCTGTTTCATGGCTCTCACAGCCTGTCAGTGAAAACAGCCCAGCCTCGCAGACAGCTGCGCTCAGGAGGCTGTGGGGGCGAGAGGAGAGGAGAGGACCTTTGTTTTCCATTTTGATCCTCATCTCCATCAGTGGCTCCATTTCCCTCCTGGCTGGCTCGCTGGAATCGCTCATTCCATTATTTTTTTTTTTCCCTCTTGTTTTGTTTTTTTGGCCTCGTCTGTGTTTGTTCAATTTATCTGCAGAAGAGCTACAGCAGAAACAAAAGGCCGGGTTATTATTCGGCAGCCTCGGCTGCGTTTACGCCTCTGTTTATTCCCCGTGTTTTCGCCGTTGTCAGTCAAGTCGAAACCATGTCGTCTGAAACGTCTAGTTTCTTTGTCCGTGCCCCATATTAACCCGCTCCCTCGAGGCTACGCCGCGTGCTCAAGAAAAGGCGTGTGTGTATGTATGAGCGCACGCGCGCGCTGACATATTAGAGGGGCAGAAATGGACGCGTTCCATTAACAACTGAAGGTTCCGAACGACCGTGCTGCCATTTCCACTCCGCTGAAATCAATCACAGATTTGCTTGACTGATTCTTGTAGGCCCTAAAAAGTCCTGGCCAGGGGCTGAGATGATAGATCCACCCATTCTGCCGCCGTGGCGACTTAAAAGAATATGACAGCTTGTCATCTGGACCGTCTTTGTGCGTTACTCCCTTTTTGTGTTCACATCCTCGACATCAGAGGGATCACCCGGATCAATCCGCTCTCCTTTTCCCTTTGAAGGGACAAGTGTTGTCCTCAATATGCCCCCTCCTCTTTGTACCGACACTCTACACCCCTCGTGAAGGCCTCCACTCACGTCCCCCTGTCTTGGCCCCCCGGGGCCCTCCTTCCACCATGCTCTTGTTTATGAGCCTGTCCTCTGGAAGGGCAGGTTAATAGAGGACCTGGCGCAGCTCAAGCCCACCTGATTCCCTTTCACTTCCCTATAACACATTTCATCTTCAGTTCTCCGCAGCGGGTCTCAGACTACGGTGGCCTCGAGAACCATCAAGTCTCACCAAAATATGCCGAAAAGGTGCTGATATCACGTACAAAGATAGGCGATATTGATTGATTGTGCATTAACCACCGCTCATTTCAGGCCTCCTGTGCGAGAGGCAGCGACGCCACCAGAGACCTCACTAGAACGGCTTTGCTTATTCACACGGGATGACACCAACGCCGCCCTGTAGTGCGCCTTTGGGAGGCACGCCAGCATTCCTCAATTAAAAACAGGCGTTACGAGAATTTTTCTCTCTCTCGCTGAGATTTATTCATCAGTCTGGTGGTTCACGGCTTGTGTGGTCGCTGCCAAACCCTCTCCGTGTCTACAATCGAGGCCGTAGCACCTTCCCCTAACTGCCCGATCAACCGATATTACCCTGTAGGTAGGGTAGGACTTTTGAGATTCCCTGGAATTCTTGGGGGCAGGGCTATGTGCTGAGGAAGGCTGATTGGTGGAACACATTTGCAGCATTCTGAATCTCCCTCACCTGGGTGGTGGAGCTAAGAAGAGTCCAAGAAGCTGTTGGAATAGTGGGCCCAACCGTTGCACCACTCCCAGATTTGATTTTCCAGAACTTTGAGGTGCGGTGCAAAGGCAAACCACATAAATTACTATGAATTTATTTAACTGAGCAAACATTCCTGTTAATAAAACTCCTAGAAATGTTTTGTGTAAACCTGAATTTTTAATGAGGAGTCATTAGAGTCATTACCCAATCTTAGAGGTTCTTATGAAACGTGCAAGGAGTAGATGTCTCATCATGCCTTTTCTCTCCCTGTTTTAAGATTTTACTTTTTTTTCCCAAAAGGTTGCTGTTAAGAAGCCCGCAATTAAAAAGGGAAGAACAAACCCATGAATGGAGCCCCGGGCACAGAAGGTTAGCCTATAAATCACCTCGAGGACACAATAACAGCCTCCCGAAAACACTGAAACAAGGACTGTGATCTTTTTACTGCAGGACGAATGAAAGACAGGAACTGCAGAAACGTGGAGCCGGGCCCGCTCTGCCCGAGCTTTAGGTGCTTTAAATCAACTTGACTGCTCGCGTTCCAAACGCCAGCCAACTCCCTTCACTCCAGAGGGAGCCCAGGCAGACTTGGTGTCCAGTAAACGGGGTCCGCCCTCTCTAACTCAGGGAGGGAGAGGAAAGAGCATGTCCTTGGGGCTTCAACTTTGACCCTCCCTCCCTGCTGAAATATGGGCTCTGCCCTGTGGTGTACATCTGTTTGAACTTGAGTCTCTAATTGGCGAGGGTGTGTGTTTTTGGGTTCGTGCACCGGTATTCTTTACCAACCCTGCATCTTCTTACTGTTAGTTATCTGCACATGGTTTTGTGCAGCGCAGCACTGACTGTCACGCCTCATGCAGGACAGGATAGCGGTTGTTTGAGACGTTTAGCTCAGCTATAAACGTCGTATGGGACTGGTGCGAGGTTTCGCTACTCCTCATGACTAATAACACGTGGTCATGTGACTGCGCAACGTCGGAAAATCTGACACGCTGGCTTTTTGATGTGGGAAGACAGATTTGAAACGTTGCCTTGAGTGACTTCCTTGATTTAAAAACCGAACACATCAAACTCTGCTGCAGCACTCTGATCTGACTACTTTATTTCCCCCCCCTCCACCATAAAGACATTTTTACAGAAGGAACGCGTGAGATGGGAAATATTTGCACAGGGCGACGCTTTGATAAACGTGCTTGGAGATGACCTGTGCGTAATAGCGGTTACCGTGTTCATTCATATTCAATATGGTACTTGGCAGACAATCCATCAGTGCAGCACGGTGACCTTTAACCACACTGATGAGACACTTCTCACTGTACTTGAGGACTGATGCTGTCGGAAACAGCCATATCAGAGGCTGAACTGTGACATTAAGTGAGGAGGGAAGGGCTATTTTGCTCCAGAAAGTCAGACCAGCAGTGTGTGTGTGTGTGTGTGTGAGTGTGAGTGTGTGTGTGTTTATATGGATGATATGGCGTGCTTGTTCGGTGCCTCAGACACAGATAACAGCTCTAATTGGCATTGATATCCACATTAAATAATAGGTGCACACGAACAAACAAGCGCAATTTGAAAATTTTCATTCCCATTCTGCGCCATCTGCTGTGGCTGTTCATTGAGATAATTAGGAGTCATTGTGTGATGCACGAGCCCGTCTCTGCCCAGGCAGCACATCTTTATGATGCCCCCCCCCCCCGACAAACACACACATACACATGCTGATGACTGATGCATGTGCTTCCTTCTCTGCTCTCTTTTAAATTTCAAATGATGGATAAAAAGAAGGGGGCTGCACGCACGCTGCAGATGTAAAAAGCACCTTCAGACCCGTAGATGGCAGCCACAAGTGTTGTAACCTAGCAACCAGGGAGTCTCTGCGAGAGAAGAGGGGCTTCCTCTTGAGGAAAATAAATAATAAACCCGCTCGCACACTCATTCTTGTTTATTCATGCCTTTGTTTGGCCAGCTATTTTAAGACCTTTAAGTGTACGTCTTCTTCATACAAGGATACTTTTATTTTCGGCATCTTTTTATCGTGCCTTATTTGCTTGACCCCTTTCTATTTCTGCCTGTTCCTCAGAACCACTTGGGAGGATGGATTTGTGGGGAGGGGGTCGGTAGGACCACGACAGTGGCACTGGGGAGTGTGTGTTTGTGTGTGCCGGCGTGTGTGAGGGCTTAGGAAAAAGGGGAGGAGAGGTGGGAGGAAAGAGGATGAGGGAGACAGAGGGAGCGTTTTCCATCTGCTGTTTGGCTGAAATGTTTCATCTCTTTGGTTGCCATACTGGGTAATGTGGGTTATCCTTGTTGTGTCGCCATCTGGGGGAACATTGGCTTTCCTTTGCTTCAGATCGTCGGCGATGCTGCAAAGTATCGGCTGATCCGAATCAAAACCAGCGCAGGTTTCCATCATTTTTCATTTGGTCTGCTCGCCTGCGACCCTGCAAACACAGCAGTGACAACGATCAGGCAAAGATGCACAGTTCTATGGGGGCTCATATGCTAACAGCTAATAACGTTGTCTCAGGGGACATGCAGTTTTAGAGGTAACAAAAAGATTAGATTTAAAATAACTGGTTTATAAAGCATATAAAAGCAACCAATCTATATGCTGAATGAAAACAAACTGTCAGTTATTAACAACAACAAAAAAATGCAACGCTAAATTTCTTTTCATGTCACAACCCAATCCCAATTATAAACCGAGGATCATGTAAATTCATCTTCTGAAAGCGCAAAAATGAATGGGAATGTGTGTTTTATGTAAGCTTTTCATGTGACACAGAGAATATATGTGTTTGCTTGAATTATTTATTGTCACATGTCTCTGCGGTGTATAAAGCATCTGTGTGTGCAGGGATGATCCCCGAGACTGAATGTGAATTGATGACTTCTCTTAATCATCCTCCTCTTCTCACTGCATCCCATTTTTCTGCATTCCCCGGATTTGCATACTTGGAGCATGTGATCATTTACATAATAGCAAAGGTACAATTCATTTCAGTCTCCCTCCTCCTCCTCCACCTCCTCCTCCTCCTCCTCCTGGATGAAGTGCTGCAGCTCGGGCCTGTTTTTCTACTGGGAATGATGGGAGGAAGAAAATAAATGAGGAAATCATACAGGGGCTGCTCAGACGCTGATGTGTAGCTCTCTGGTGGCAATGTGATTTTACTGCTGCTGGATGCAGAAAGGTCAAAGCAAAGCCTCATTGAAATGGGGAATAAATAGGCGAGCACACTGCAGCGCACAGGGAGAGTCAGCTCGCCAATGAAGTCCCAATCTATTCCCCTCACGCTCCCTGTTCTCTCCCATTACAGACCTCATCAGCATCAAATCCACACTAGCAGCAGCAGCATGCCCTCCCCCACATACGGTATGCAACACACACATACAAGCAGGCTATTGGTTTCAAGCTTTTGGGCTGACTTTTTACATACATGTGGGAATATTGTTATTCCAAATAAGCACTAGTCAATTCAGATCAGCACCACCGTGCAGAGAAGCTCCAGAATGTTGTCTTTTATTTATTCTTACCCATTTTCAATTACAAATCCTGGAATAAAAATGGTCATAAAAGGTGTTTGCATTTTCTTTTAGAGTTCATGATGCTTGTCTAACAGCAGTGTTGCTCCAGTGTACCCAGCCGCCCTCCCCGTCCTATTAATACCTTTTATAACCATCCAGCTAGCACATATACACCTATATGCTCACACACCAATTAGCTCATGTTTGGCGAGTCGATTCAATGTGATCTTCCTCAGTAACCAGAGATTATTATTGGATTTCATGCGTTCAACCAGCAGCAACAGTTAAACATATTGTACTGCCTTTATAAGGATAAGGGTAAAAAACATGTTGTGATGTTTAATGATAGTGTTATTTTAACACTGTATGACGATGACTGGGCAGAGCTCATAACAACTACCGCATCTCTCTCAGCCCACGTCAGAGCGCCCGGGGCAGCCGACCGATACCTCCAGGCAGATGCTGAACCACCTTGGCGTCACTGTCCGACACCTCAGTCTGCTCGCCACCGCCGGGTTCTGCCCGGCTGACATGACAGGCTGGGCAGATGATGATAAATGCAGAGGAGGAAAAGCAATTACTGAATCAGTTAGGTGTAGTAGAGAGCACTCAGGGCACTCATTACCGACGCTGTGGAGTTTGGGAGGCTGCGCATCTTCACTGCATTAACTGCAACAACAAGCATGCTTATAAAGTTGTTTTTTCTTTCCTTTTGCCTTAATATTTCCATTCATTCACGCATTAATACACCAGTTATTGTTATGTTATTAATGCAGAATCCATCCAGCAGTGACGCCGGTCACGCAGGTAAGAGGCAGGAACACACTCTGGACACATCACCAGTCCACACACCATTCTCTAACTCACACACACACGCACACGCTCACACCGAGGAGCAATTTAGTGTCTCCGACCTAATGTTCATGTTCTTGCACTGTGGGAGGAAACTGGAGAAAACCCACACAGATACTGGGAGAACATGAAAACTTCTGCAGCCGTGCTGACCATTACAGCTCCTCACACTCAGGGGGCTCTAACAAAGCGTGTGCCTGTGTGTGTGTGCCTGTGTGTGTGTGTGTGCTGCTGTGAGTCACTGCACCGGAAACAGGAACCATGTGCAATGCAAAAGAGTATGAGGTCGCCTTGGTGATTGACAGCAGCGGTGAGGTTGTCATAGGGACAGGCGCAGCCCTCAGTGTCCCCTGAGGAGGATGTCGAAACACTAATGATAAGGCAGAGGAAAAGAACGGGAAAAGAAGCAGCGAGGACTTGTATTTATCCTGCAGATACACACACACACACACACACACACACACACACACACATTTACTGGCAGGCTAAAACAGTTGCCGGGGTTGTGAGTTTTCGTGTGTGGCGGGTATTGAGATCGCAGGTCAGGCCCACGCAGTCCCCATTCAGCTGTGCAGCGAGCAGCAGGAACGCTGGCATCACAGGGCCCGGAATGGCAGGCAGAACAAAGATGAACACACGGATGCCTTCACAAAGACACAGATCTGAAAGCTAACGTTAAAACATAATGAAATGCACACAAAGTCTATTTTTTTCTTCCTTTCCAGATTGCCCAGAGTTAATCCTCATGTCCTTAAACTGCTGCGATGGGCTCCACTGACCTCGTATATTAAGAGAGCGCCGTTATTGGGCTGCGGAGACAGGACAGAAATCCTCGGCCCTGATATCGACTTTTCCCTGCCACGGTGTTCTTAAAGAAATGCCCCCTGGAGGTCAAAAGCATGATTTCCATCAGGTGAGCATGTCGATGGAAAAGATTTGATCTGATGTTTGCAGAAGATGTGTCGAAAAAAAATATATATTAAAAAACCCCCCGACATTTCTCTCTGATGGGCTGTCCAGCCGCAATTACACAACAGTCCACGGGTCGCACTGTAATTACGGTTTTTGCCTCGCCACTACACACGGAAAACATGTGATTACGGGAACAGCTTGATTCTGTTGGACATCTAATCACCGGGCACATTGCGGTTCACCCTGATATCACTTTCCTTAACCTTAACTGTCAGTGGAGGTGTCTGTTTGGGTTGCAGTGATAATGGGTGCGTGTTATTTGGCTCACGGGGGCATTTTGTCACACGTCTGACCACATTTGGACTGCAGAGGATGTTCTAAACAAGTTCATGCCTGAGTGCGGCTGAGCGGGATGATGATGTAGTGGCACCGTAGGTGGCAGAGATACACAAAGTCTCCAAGTGCGTTTGAGTGAATTTATTTATTTATTTGTGTGTGTGTGTGTGTGTGTGTGTGTGTGTGTGTGTGTGTGTGTGTGTGTGTGTGTGTGTGAGTGCGTCAGTGCCGGAGTGAATGTTTGTGTATATGGACAAGTGGGGGTGGCAGGGCTATAATCTGCTCCAAACTGCTTGCGGGCAGAGGCGAGGTGGGCGAGACAGTGATACAGAAAGAGAGCAAGGGATGGAGGGAGCGAGGGGAGGGGGAGGTGAGGACAAGTAAGTAAGAAATGAGTTGGCAAGAGAAAAGAAATGCAGACGGAGAGGGAGAGGAGAGCCGAGACCGGAGTGGATTCGTCGGGCTTATGCGCTACAGCTACCGTAACCACTGTCCTCACTCCTCTCCCACCCATTGTCATCCCTGGTATCCGTGGGCGACGGCAAAGCAACTAATTCTTCTGACATTCACGCTGTTTTTCCAGCCCCCGGGCCAATGGAGCCCGGCCGCAGCCTCTGTCAGCACCCACAATGGCCTGAGGTGGATAAGAGACGGTGGCTGGTGCAGCCAATGGACTCCCCTGGGACCGAGCCAATGAGGAGGCCCTCAGAAGCACTCTGAGAGCCAAGGTCCTGCATATTGTGTTCTATTATACAGTATGTCTTGAATAAAAAAGGATTAGTGTGGGTGGAAGAATGAGAGAGGGAAACAGTGCGAAGGAAAGCGGTAAAAGAAACTACAGCAGAAAAAAGCTGGAGAGGGAGAAAAGATGTGGGGACTCGATGTAAAGAAGTGCGGGAAATTTTAAAAACCAAAAGTCACCCTGCCCGTTTGTTGTAATGCAGTAGAGACACCAGCAACGTCAAACAAATGTTTACACCATCTGTAGGCTGCTTTCCTAAATGATGAAGGCCACGCTGAAAGACATGCCAGGTTTTACCCACAATTCCCGGTTGGGCAACAGTCTGCACCAGTCTATAGTAGGTGGGGACCTGTGGTGGGAGCAGACCTGACCCGAGCTCAGTCGTACTCTCGACCCGGTTGGGCGCTGTGGGCCGATTACCAACCCAACGGCAAACAGGTGTGACCAACAGCCCGATCAAAAAGAGGGGGCGGGACACATGAAATCGGTTATGAAGACAAAGGGTGAGTTTTATTGGAGGCTGGCAAACAACAAATGGATGCGTTACCACCGCCGGCTGGTACGGTTGTTTACCCTTCAAACCGCCGCCCTGCGCGACTGTTTGAGGTGTTCAGGTCGTACGACAATTCGTGTCGGCTGTCGTCCCCCATCGGGCGCAGTTGGTGAGCCGTTAATCCAGAAATCTACAGAGACCACTCACACGGCGTGTCCCCAGGTTTAGTTACCGTAAACATCCTGCGTCTGTGTGAGTGTCACATGTGCGTTTCCTGCTGCCTGACATGGTTCTGTTTCTCTGGTCTGACTTCCTAAACCTGACCGGCCAATCAGAGTCAGCTTCCTTATCAACTGGCTCCAACATGATCAATAAACTCTGCAACTCCAAATCAGGTCACCTTCAGACGTGCATTTACCTGCAGCGCCAAAAGCCCCCTTGTGGCGGTGAAAGTAATTACAGCAACTGTGACAGCGCCACCATCGAGTGACCGTAGCCTGTAGCTCAGACTACAGCTGCTTCAAAATGCTGAGTTTAATCTTCTGATGATCATTTTAACCAGAAGGTGATGGACTGTGCTGTATCTGACGTGTTCAGAAGCACGAAAGAAAAAGAAATCCAATCTGAACAATCAAAATCCAATCCAAAGGTCCTTCAACAACAACCCTGACCAACGCTGCTGATTATCACTTTATATTATTATATTATCCCTTTTCCTAATAATTTATGAAAGAATTGCAGTCTTTAATTAGTTATATCACTTATTTTAAACGCAGACTCTAGGTTTGAAGTGTCAACAGAGAAGCCGTCATCATCTGCCCCCGTCAGGTATGTGCTTTATGTGTCTAACAGGTTGTGTGTGTGTGTGTGTGTGTGTGTGTGTGTGTGTGTGTGTGTGTGTGTGCTCCCGCTCATATCACATCAGCCTGAGGGCTCGACCTGTTTATTCTTTCAGGAGCGTCTCATCTGCAGACGCTTCCTCTTTACGCTGCACCCCTCCCAGTGCAACACAGCACGACACACCGCTAATCAAATATAATTGTGAGAACACCGTCAGAGCCCGAGGGCACGCGCACGTGTGCGTGCGTGCATGCACACACACACGTAGGTGCCAAAACAGACAACTCCATCATCGTCTATCATATTCAGAAATGACACAATAATAACAGGTAAACACTGTTTACTTTGTTTGCGTCTCTATTGTCGCCCCGCTTTGGCTGTACTCAACAACTGTTGACAATTATTAAGCCTGGAACATGTTACAGGATCAGTTTCACTGTCGTCGACGTCAAATGAATTTATAGATACGCCAAAAACACGTACTTGCATTTATGAAGGAGCAATCCAACCCTCGTGCCTTGAGGACTTTATTTGGAGGATAGCTCAGACCTGAGCAATCAAGCATCGCTACACTTGTAAAAGGATGGAGATGAACGTCGCTTGTAGCATTTGAACACCTGATTAAAATAGATTTCTCCTAAACTCCAGGTTTAGGAGAAATAAATGGGAAGACGTCAGTCTGGAACTCAAAATGCGGACAGCAGATCATCTTCGGAGGGTCGTTTTCACCGGTCCACGTGGTACACTTCATTTTTAAAACATTTCGGAAGGGTAAAATAGTCAGAGAAGACATGAGCGTCCGTCACGATGTGGCTGAACCGGCTCGTTCAGGACTCAATATATCAAACCTGAGCGATGTGGGGGCCCTTCATCACGCTGGGCCGGTGAAGGTCGCCATCCATCAAAGCCAGACTGGAGTTCAGCCTTTATCATCGGAAACATGTGGTTAAAGTTTGGAAGCCTCTCCTTCAGCGTCGAGACAGTCAAATCCAGCTGTTTGGGAGATGATTTGGAGTTTAGTGCTCTGGGATTATTTGGCTTCTTCAAGCACAGGGAACTATTTTCAAAGAATGTTGAGATTTTAAAGAATTGTACTGAAATTCTCTTCCATTGAGGTAGGTGACACGCGCTCTGCTCTCTGTTTCATAGTGAATATCGCAGAAGTAAGTGAGGGCGACTCCAGGATGAAAATAAACAGTCGTATAAATGCTTCGAGACAATATTTTCAAAGATAAGGTCAGATTTAATAAATTCTGCCCCCCATCTGGGGCCTCTCCAGGTTAAAACAAACAGCACAGGTAATCCTCGCTAGTGCTCAAATATGCCTCTATTGTCCTCACAGCAGCGCACCAGCACAGGAGGGAAGACGCATCTGAGTTGCCAGCAGCAGAACTCCCATTTCAGCATATTTTCTGTGTTAATCGATGTTAATGTTAGCGCGCCTCTTAGCGAAGGTGAGCAAACACAGCTCAGTCCTGGCTCTCAGCAGCAGCAGCAGCCATATTTCTATTGTGTCGTTCCATCACATTCTTCCTGCTTCACCTCAAAGCCTGTGAACGTGCAGAGAGCAGCTCAAATGGTCAGTGACCCCCCCCCCCACCAGCGGCTCTATCGTGGTCGGCTAACACGTTCGATTTTTCTCTGACGTCAGCCGTAAAAGTGTCTCATAAATACGTCTGCACATGTTCTGTGAGAGGAGCCGCGCTGTTGACAGCAGGCTGACATGCTCACAGCGGGCGCCCTGGTCGTTCCTGGATCACTTGCAAATGACTGTAGAGAGGATGCAAATCTGCCTTTGTGGGTTTTAACGCTCCGAGCTCAAACATGCAAATGAAAGATGGAATCCATTGTTTTGTCGGGTGATTCTCTGTGAACTGCGATCCGACAGCGTCTTTTATTGAACTTGAAAACCTTCCAGGACTTGTGGTCTCGCCCTGGTGGAAAGAGCTTTTTTTCTTCCCCTTTCTCATATCGGAACGGGCGTGGGTTCAAACGCAGTCGGGGGGAGCGGGGAGAGTCGGCAGAGGTCTTATCTCGGGTGGGATGACAGGAGTGGCACAGCCAGATGAAATGCTGGGATGGGAGAGGCTTGATTCTTGGGACCATCCCCGAGTTGTCATGAGAATCACAATGAAGAGGCGCGTTAAAAAATCACACAGCAGCACTTCTGCCTCTGTTAGACAGTGGAAAAATGTTGAACTGCAGCGTTAATGTTATATACACGGCGTCTCTTACCATCTAGATTGTGTTTCGGTGCTTTACAGAACCCCAGAATCTCAATAGTGGAAGGGGAGGAATCTTTTAAGACAGGGAAGGGGACCCTCCAGCCAGGTAGGAGAGGAGGAGAAGGGAAGATAGGGCAGGAGGATGGACAGAAAGAGGAGAGGAAGGAGTCAGAAATAGCTGTAGATAGAAACTACACAAGAAAATGTGGTTAACGGCATCAAACAGTGGAAGAGAGGACAGTTAGCATTAGCTTAGCTCCAATTATGACTGCAGGTATAGAATTACTGACTGTGAGCTTTCTCAAAAAGGAAGATATTCAGCTTCCTCTTAAAAGCAGCGAGCAGGTCAACCTCCTGTATCTGGACAGCTGGTTCCGCGGTGGGAGAGCCTGACAGCTAAATGCTCAGCCACCCATTCTACTTTTAAAGATTACCCAGCACTCTGAGAGTGCAGTGGCCTATCGGGATGATATGGCGCTATCAGCTTTTCCCGATGGGATGGAGGGAGACCTCCAGACCTCAGCAGAAGTGTTTTAGTCCCTACTGGAATTTGCAGGCAGCCGTGCTAGTTTTGGATATCTGAATGGGGGCTTTTTAATAATAGCCCAACCTAGAAGTGCTGGACTGGAATCATTCAGGCTCGGAATACGCCTGATCTTCGTAACATTACGCCAGTGAAAACAGGCGCTCGTAGTGACCTCCTTAACAGATTGTGGTCAAAGAATACTCCGAGAAGTGAAGATGGAAAATTATGAGCGTGACTCCGTGACCCCCTGCTCCCCCTTCTGTTGAGATTCAGTGCTCACCCGCTCAGATCTAAATAATATTGACAGTTGAATACATTTTCTGCATGAAATCATGTCAGCTGGAGCGTGCTGCCCCCCCCCCATCCTGCTCCGTGGCCCGCCGAAGTGCTAAATAATTGCATTATTTTCCAGAGACTAATTTGACTGAGAGCTATAATTCCAGTCCTATACGAGCGTAGCTATTTTCATATATTTAATGTCGATACCGGTTGATGAAAATGAACCACTGCTCAGTAACACTCCATCACCCCTCGAGGGTGCGTGCTGCCGGGTGATAATCAAAGCCCCAGACTGCACCGTGGGGTTTTCTGCACTGGCTGTCATTTGCTGAAGCTAAAGCTAATTACCCAGGTGTCTTGGTATTGCGGCAATGGCAACGGTATCGACGAGTGATTAGCAAACTGTCGAAAATGCCTCCACTGTCATATCAGCATGTAAACAGGAGAAAATAGTTCCTGCATCAGAAGAAAATAGGCTGATAAAGTCAATGAGCGGATCACTGCGAGGGTGCCTCGCACAGCAAAGTCAAAACCGCCTCATAAACATGGCATAAATCCGTGCACAGACGTATCAGGATATAAGGTAAATACACACTAGAGGTACTAAGAGGAAAAGCTATTATTATCTGTCTGTACTGTAGATTCCTTCAGCCTAATGCGTCTGCAAAATATTGTGACTTATGGGGGCTTAAGCAGCATTCATGCCTGTTTAACGGCATATTAAGTCTTTAATAGTTGGTGTTTACCCAGCTAAACCTGCTACCAACAGACCTACGCTAACACAATTTATGACTCAGTCAGAGCATTTATGTCTGTTTAATGACAGGGCAATTACAGGAATACCACAGCACAAACACACTCCGACCTTTACGCGTTAGCGGGCGCGTTCTCCATCTTGCAGAGACTTTAGGTCCGACCGGGCTTCCTCCTGCTGGAGGGGAACACACGCCTGCGAGCACAAGGCTGCGTTTTCATCGTCGGGTGTGTGGCGGGAGAGTTATCGCGGGCCGGTCCACCCCGAGCGCACGTGGAAGTGGGACCGGCCGCAACAAAGAGCCGTTGTGTAACAAAAGACATAGTGTCCCCTTCAAAACAAGACGCCGGCGGACTGCTGCGTGTTAGCGTTTACATAAGACACGCAGGGTTTTCTATTTAAAAGTAAAGAAACGGCCCCCAGAGTCTTTCATACTTATGGTCACATGAAATGTCTGAAACGTCTTCTGGGAAGATTTATTTTGTGTGAGACAGGAAGCGCAGAGATGAGAGAACACACAAAGGTCGTTGGCTGCGGGGTTAAGGCAACACGGGATAAGTAGAGTTAAGTCTTTCTCTCTTTTGAATCCAAATAAGGACAAACAACACACACACACACACACACCAACTCAGTTTGCTGATGAGAGGGTCAGGGGTCACCTTAGAATAGCTGGTGGTAACGATTAAAGCAGGCCCTCATCAGGACAGTAAACACAAACAGGGGTGCTGTATTTTTAGGAACCAAAGCCGTATTCAGGGCGTACCGAACACGTCCGCTCGCCCCTTTTGCCGCCCATTGTCATTCTAGGCTGCTGTCATTACCCCTGA
Organism: Takifugu rubripes; assembly: GCF_901000725.2. Taxonomy (NCBI): domain Eukaryota; kingdom Metazoa; phylum Chordata; class Actinopteri; order Tetraodontiformes; family Tetraodontidae; genus Takifugu; species Takifugu rubripes. The sequence goes on along the minus strand of NC_042304.1, from coordinate 6,515,326 downwards.
CCCTGACTCTTCGAGCTGTTTTAGCCAAAATTCTCGACCGTCCCGCTTCTGCTCCCCAGGCAGCTGTGTCAACACCCACAGGCCTCCAGTCTTAAACAAACCATCCACAGACCCATTGTGCGCCACCTCGCCGCTCCCCTGCAGTACTGACGCACTGACAACTCTATAAACTCTGGCCGTCACTCCCCGAACAACATTGATTTCCCGTCCCGATCGATACAGAGATGTTGCGACGCATGGTAAAGGACGCAGGGCGGCATATATTTGAAGCACTAATTGTTGCTGGGCAGACTGAACGGGCCAAACGGAGGGTCGGCCCTGCGCTGGTGGGAAACATCAGGGTGCTGTCTGTTCACTGGAGCATTGTGGGAGGCCCAGCTGTCACCCATAGCTCAAGTCTGAGTGGACAAATTTGATCCATGTCCAGCGAAACCGGCCCTCTCCATTACTGCGTGGCCTGCTTACAGTCATAACTCAGAGCAAAACATCAACAGAACTTGTCCCCCACTCGGCATGTGTGTCAGTGTTAAAGCAATATTTTTAAAAGAAAACAGGTTATTTACATTCTCCTCCTGGCTAAAAATCAAACACGGCATTTGCGCCAGCAAACGCTACATATAAGGTATATGCGCCTGTAGCTAGCTAAATTTAGCAAGCTGCTAACCCAGAAACGCAGAAGAAGTTGGGGGGGGGGGCTAAAAAATAATCCTAAATGCATTCGCGATAGAAACATGATAGTCTTTTATATAACTTTCACAAGTTGCTAAGCAAATATGTCTCCTCGGCTGTCAAACTTTCTATCATGCTCTTTTCCGAGGAAACACCGTTTCCTTCTCCACCTTGGAACATCGCGTTTTGCTAACATAAATTGATATTGCAGGCTCTTGCTGGAGGAGTGTTCGTACGGTCAAGAACTGCTGTGGATGTTATTGTAGCTGTCAGGCGTTGTTTACCTTTCATTTGAACATGTTCCTGTCTCTCATTCCTGAGTTTTGTATGTTTTCTCTTCTCCCGGCCTGTTGTTTTGTGTCATAACAAAGTGAGTTATGCTCCCTCCTCCGACAGTTTTCTCATCCCCTCTCCTTACGCTTGATTTTGCTGTTTATGTTTCCACTCCATCATTCGTCTCTCAGACAGACGGAAGGGGGGAAAAATGGGACAAGGCCCGCTATTCTCCTCTGTGTTTGGGTGGGGACGTGCACGCTTCAGGGGAGGTGCGAGCTCCACCGTGACGTCAGTGACTCACTGACGCAGTTGCGTGCCGCACAGGCCGTGTTTTATCTTCGAAGGTGCGTGTTGTCAGGAACGTGGCGGTGGCAGTGGGGGGAGGGGTAGTGCACACTGACAGCTCACCTGCTGTCTCCCAACTGTGGAGACAAAGATAAGCCAGGGCGAGCAGGGGCGCTGCCGGAGCTCTCTTCCTGTCTGTCAACTTGGAAAGATTCAAGGGTTTTTTTTCGAATTTAGCTGCCGGACCTGCTGCAGGCTCTCCTGGAGGTCCTCACTGGGATTAGAGTGTCACAGCGCCTCAAACACACACACACACATCAGATTGAGGGTCCTCCTGGAATACTGTGGCCACTTGGTAGCGATATGTAGCGCCGCTGGCTGTATGGGAGGCACAAACCCTTTCACGCATGTGTTCCAACCAGACAACCTGAACAGCTATCGGCCCAGCCTGGGGGTGGGGGGGGGGGGGACCTCGGCGTGGCCACACGTGAGCGGCAGACCTGCATGGGACGCTGGGAACACGTGCCCACATCATCTGGAGCGATAGAGACAAACATTTGTTCTCCTGCTTCGACAGTAACCAAACTGCGGCTCCGGGTCCTTTAACTGCTCACGTCTCAGTTTGTTCTGGACATCGCATCATTGGATCACTGTGGAAAACACGATTCACAGTGTAATTACTCACAAAAGATTATTTAACTTAAATACCCACTGGAGTTCGTAAGCAACAACCTCATTTTCGACCTCATTTTCTACCCTCCAGTTTCCTCCCGCCGTCCAATAACCAGCTGATTGCTGTTTGGTCCACTTGAACCAGACCCCAGTTTGTTTCCCGAGTGCAGACAGTCTATACGGACCGAACACGTGAGCTCAGGTCTCCCTGAGAGTGTTTGTCTCGCTTCACTCAAGTGAATCCTAGCGCGGTTCGCTAGCAGTGCGGATACAAACCGACTCCTCAGCGAGCCAAAATAGAGGAAGTGGGTCAAACGCAGGACGTGAGACAAAGAGAGGAAGTATGACAGCACAACAACAGTTGGACGGTGTCTTGTGGGCAGGTTTGGAGGTGCAGGCGGTTATCAATATGGTTCACTGTCAGTCGTGCAGTGTCAAAGTGAACCAAACCCAGTGACCCTCTGATAAGAATAAGCGGTACCACAAACAAGATCACGTCCCGCTCACACGCTGATCTGAAGTCTCATAGGGTTCAAATTAAACTGTGTTCCTGGGCGCTCACATGAAGGACTTGAGAAGACCGTGTGACGGGAGGAGTGAAAGCGGAGAGCAAACCTGAACAAAGCGCTTTTGAGGTGAAGGTTGCGTTGAAAAAGCGGCGGCGCAGCAAAAGAAGAGAGGTACTGTCCCCGTCTGTGAAGAGCGCTCGCTGGCCTTTGTGTTTGGTTTGGATGAGGAGGCGTAACTGCTGACCACACCAACCACAGGCCTTTAACTCATGGCGCAAGCACTTTCTGCATGACCTTCACTTCAGAGCGGCTTTAAACGGATCCGCAGCTCACAGAGAGGGAGGAAAGAAGACCAGATTTAAAGCCTTCTGGGGGGAAAGAGTCCGTCAGCGGAGCAGGAGGGTATTAAAGTTTCATTCGGTTTCATCTGTTTTTAACCTCGTCCTGCTGTGCTTTTCACACAGGCGCTTGTTTTCCTCTTTTCCACCGCCTGGAACGATAGACAATTACCCACGTGTAAAGACTTTGCCCTTTTTAATTTCCTCTGTCCTCGCTGATGGACGCGCCGGGGTTCTGCTGCAGGACAGAAACGCGATCTCGCCTCGCAAATACACTTCAAACGGGTCGTCAGTGGACACGTTTTATTGCAGCTTCTATTCTGTTAATCAGCTTAGCGTCAATACAACCACTCCTGCTTCCACAAGTACAGTTTATTAGTACTTTAATACAACCCAGACCTCTAAAACATGTATAAATGTCACTTTAGCTCTACCATCCTCCATGTTTCCCCTATCTTTTGTAAGTATTGAGTCCTTTAGGTGTTTTTAAACCGGTCTCTCCAGTTCCGTCCTCCTGTCATGCTAGCGTGACGTGGACAGGCTTTCGTCTGCTCGCGTCTGACCGTGTGTTGACTGAAACGCCGGTATGGGACTGATTAGCTCCCCGCCCTCTGTATATGTTGGCCCATGTTTGTTTGGAGCTGCACGGAGCGCCCCGAGTCGTCCCGAGCGAGGAATGGAAACGCCGCCAGTCGGCGGGAGAACCGCGGCGAAATTCTTGTCTGTCACTTCTGAGCAAAACACGCAGGCTCTTGTGCTCCGTCTGGGCGTGGAGCTTGCAGTGTGGGCAGAGGGCTGCAGAATACAATGGAAGAGAAAATAGAGGCGCGAGGGGGAGTGGGGATGGAGAGGAGCGCGTGGGTGAGCAGATAGGACCGGAGATGAGGGGGAGGGGGTTAAGTTGGTGCCTACACAGGGCTCTATCCCACACGCTCTCTCCCGTCTCCCACGCCTGGCCCCTCTAACCTGGCCCAGCTTCTGTTTAATGTCTGGCTCCGTCACACCTCGGCCCACTCCCTGGAGATGTGTGCGTCTGCGGATGGAGCCAGCTCCAAACCGCTCCTCTGAAGGACAAAGACACAAAGCCCCGCCGTCAGAAGCTCTCACATTTCAGCAGCTCCGCGTGAACCCGTTTATACATTTATCAACTCATTTGTTCATCCGTGCTTCGGCGCCACACTTTCAAGTTAAAGTGAAACTGAGCCCTGATTCATGGACCCGCAGGAAGGCACCTTGTTGAAGCAGCTGTTGATCTGGGAGATCAGGACCTTTCTGCTGAGCTGCAGGCTGCTTTCATACTGCTGGACCCTGACGAAGGAGGTAACGCTCCAGATGGTGACTAGAGGAACTCTGGGTCCACTTCCATGCCAACCAGCATAGAGCTCCAGGACACGCTCAGGAAACAGTCCTCTTTGAAATGTCGGCCCTAATATCAAACATAAACCACCTCATCATCAGCACAACATAACACCGTTTTGTTATTTACCTTCAGCTGGTCCCAGCATGGACTGGAAATGTAAACGCTGCCCTTCTGTTTATTGCCGCAGCGCTCTAAAGCCATTTATCTTACGCAGTATTTGCTTTGTGTGGAGCAATAAAGAGGACGACACACATGTTCTTGTGCAAATAAATTTGCCTGATTCCCTGAGATCACGTGAGAAAAGAACATAAATTAGAACGTAAATAGAACGTAAATTAATGGCAGACATTGAAATTCTAGCCTAAACAGAAAAGTAGGCCCGCTGAGTTATTAAGGTAGCGTACGAAGAGCCTGTTGGACAGACGTCCGAGTTTACGCGCAGCTTTATCTGCTCCAATGTCGGGACAGATGTTTTTCTCATTTGGCTGGTAAATGAAGAAATGTCTGTAGCCTTCACCAGAATGTAAGATTGATTTGGAACAAATGACATCTCACCGGACTGGTTCCTCTAAGAATGGTTCATTTACAATGGGTTTTCTTTAAAAAAAAAAAATAAATAAAAAATAACAGAAAAAAACTTGAACAGTGTCTGCGACTCTTCTAGTAGAGTAACGTCGTGGGCAGAAGAACCTGGAAAAACGGGCCCGTTCATACTCAGAACGTTTATATTCTAAAGCCGTCAAATCTGATGTCGAGCCCGCGTCGCCTGTCCCGTTATGTGATCGCACCCTGGATCCGTCCTCGCCGCTCCACATCAGCTGGCCCTGATCCTCGGGATGCTGCAGGTCCTGCCATGTCAACAAAATCCCAGATATTCCAATCCGCAGGAGGGCAGGACGAGCAGATTAACTGTATTGACGAATCCTAATTAGCGTCATGCTGAATCAAATGATTAATGTGAACAGTTGTTAAGGAGGCAGTGTGTGTCTAAATAGAGCCAGAGGCTAAATAATACAGTACGAGCCTGACTCAGACTGGCAACTGTCTCAATGAGGAGCAGAGAAAGGAAAAGAGCGAAGGAACGGCGTGAGCAATAAACTCGGGGGAAAAGGAGAGAGATGAAGTGAGTTGACAGATTTGTTTTGTGTTGCTGCTGCTGCCTGCGTGCCTTCCTGCCTGGCTCCCCCCAATGTTTTTACACCTCGAGTTTTCCGCGGCGATGGGATTAGTTTGTAGGATTGTTGGCTTGCATTGTGAGCTGAGAGGATCGGCGGCGAAATCCCCTTTTCAGCCACCACTACTTATCCTTGTCCCTGTGTTGTCTCTTTCAAACAGAAGCGCCTCGCTCTACATGCATGTAATCTAGGTGACAAGAAAGACTGAAAGGGGAGCCGAACGTGTGTGAAGAGTGGAAACAGGACGGCTGACAGGGAGGCAAACACGGAGAGGTTGGAATCGAGTCGGGAGAAGGACGAGGGTGGGAGGACGGCTTAAATATGAGCTGACTTTGTGGGCCTCTCTTAGCTTTAAGTGCATTCAAAAGTAGGGTAGGGGCCCAGAACGGGGGCACAGCGTGTTTATAACTTACATCAGCGTGTGAATAATTCATCCCCGACTTCATGCCTGAATTATTGATGCCTCAAAGAATACAGAAACATGCAACAAAAGCGGCGTTCTGGAGGGAATCGGTGTGATGCAAGCCGGGGAAAAGAATTGATAGCAAAATAAGTTCAAATTCACCATCGTTCGCAAACACATCCACCTTTCCAACCCACCCACCTGGTTCCGTTTTATTTGCCATTAGCTGACTCTTATAAATGGCCACGAAAGTGTATCACACTCTAGCAGCTTTTGCTCGACTCGGAGGAAGCTGTTGCCATGTTACAACAGAACAACTCGTCCTTCCTGCTGCTCTCTGTAGATGGAGCAGTTACAGGTTTAATGATACACTAGGTACAATTTTAGACCATGAAGTTGGAAACACACCATCACCCCCCCCCCCCCCCCCACCTCCCCCCTTACGGTTTCCTGCTTCTAAATGGCGTCTTTGCTGGTGTCGCAGTGACATGTTAGCGATGGCTAGCAGGATCTGCCTGCATGAAGTGACTAATTCAGTTGTTCATCTGGTTGTCGTTAGCTAACACAGCCCAGGCCCACCGAAACTAGCTGTTGACCTCAATGCTAATGCAGTTTCCTCTAGATTAAAAGCAAATAACAGCTGCAACATAGAGTAAAGCCCCATTTTTTTGCACAGTACTTTTTCTATTTATTAGTCATACCTTAGCATTTGCATGGCTGGAGCAGAGGAGCAAGCGGAGCTTTTAGTAACACATTTTAGAGGACTGATCCGGTAGAGTTGAAAATGCAGTAGGAGCCCGCGGTGATGCGACTCATAAAAAGGCTGTCAAAAGGCCGTTTTAATGCAATTTATGTGTGTGCAGCCCGTGCACGATTCACTGCAAGGGCGGGTTCTCCAACACCGTTTGTCTGAGGACCAAATTGAATCTACTGGACAACTCTGAGCAACACATTGGCCTCTGGATGAAATAGCCCGAGCCCTGTTTATTTAAATAAAACACGTGATAAGCGCCTTCTTTAACGAGTCTTATGCCTCAACAAAATGAAACATAATAATGAGTAGGTATTAATCTCGACGAGTCTAAATGAATCCACAGCAGCCCTGTGATTAATCTGATTAAACCTTTACATCTTTGACAGCAGTAATATACACCAATAAAGATTACGTTTAAGTTTATATTCATAAGAGACATTAGGCAGATACAGAAGGACTGACAACAAACACTGGGCCCAAGTCACAGCTGTTTGCTTTGGCTGCCTGGTACTGGTTCTTTGTCTGTTTCCAGCACCTAACAGGTGGACACACTCCTACAGCTTCTGTTTAAAATGTTTCTCCGTCTTGTTTGGCTATTTTTTTATTATGCTGACTGCATAGAGGCGGCGAACACGCCGCCCCTCTCACAGCAAATACGATTTAGCACATGTTCTCCACCAGCGTCATTCTCTGTGCATGACGTAACGCTTTCAGAGGACCGGCTCACTTATCTGGGACGCAGCATCAGGAGATGCTGCCTATCGTTGCTATCGAGATGAATGGAGAATGAGCGGATTTATAAAAATAAACGAGCGGGATGAAGAGCACTCCTCCTCCTCTCGGTGCGTCTTTCATCTTCCTCGCTGTCCCCCTTCTTCCTTATTACTTGGAATATTTCTGCCCGATTGTGTGCATCATCTCACCGTGGGTGTAGCTGCGTGCACGTGTGTGTGTGTGTGTGTGTGTGTGTGTGTGTGTGTGTGTGTGCTTGTGGTGGCTGTGCTGCCTGCTCAGGGAGGCACAGGGCCAGACACTTGGAATCATTTAGTGAGAATTTCAAGTGTGGGAGGAGAGGAATGTGCGCCCAGATAAAAGAAAGAAAAGTGAAAGAAAAATATAGCAAAGAGAGGGGGTGGAGAGTGCGAGATAGGCACACACAGATACACGGAGGGAGAGAGAGGCCAGAGAGAGAGAGAGAGAGAGAGAGAGAGAGAGTGTGGCAGGTGAAGAAGAGGTGGTGGGAAGATAAGGAATGGAGGGGGGTGCCACCACAGAGAGAAACATTTGGAGAGGAGGAAGACGAGCTGAAGAGGAGGAAGCTGAAGTCAGAGACGGGGGGGGGGGGGTGTAAAGCGAGGGCACGTCGAGGGGAGCAAAATGAGGAAAGAGGGAGGCAGAGAGCAGAAGACAGAGATGTGGAGCGAATGACAGACAGTGGGAGCAGAGGAGAGAGAGAAGAGAAGAGCGAAAAAGTAGGAGCTGCCCACTCCTTACCTACTGTTCTCCATTAAGCAGATTCTTTTTTTTTCTTTTTTCAAATGGCACTTGCAGGTCTCGCTTAGGGGGGAACATCTATTCCTATCACAATGCTGCCTACACACGGCGCACAGTGACAGGCAGAGCTGGAGAAGCAGAAAGAGAAAGGGGGTGGGGATGGGGGTGGGGGGGCAGAACTGTAAATGAAGGACGATTTAAAAATAAGAATGGTGGAGGGGGAAAAGGCGTCCGCACCGGTTTGCATGTTGATTAATATTAAGGAGGAAAGCTTGTTTTCATTCTGCTGCGACTGAGAGTAGAGATAACAATAAAATAACCCCCCCCCCCACCCAAAGAAAACCAGCGGCCCAGCATTTCCTTTATCCAGTTTGTTGTTTTTCAATATCTGTGTATACAAACTGTTGTAACCTCGTTTCTGTAGATATGTCTTTGTTTTTCCTCGGTTCACAAATACACCCTCCCACATTCCCTCCTCGTGCTTCCACTCTCTTTTCCTTTCTCTGCTCTGTGGTGCCAAAGCTAACAGCCTTGAGCATCCCTAACTGTTCCGCATGTGTGTGTGTAGAGTCTGTAGGTGTGTGTTTGGGTGTGCTAGCGCGCCCGCAGGACAATCGGAGTATTCCAAAAAAAAAAAACGAGGGCGTCTAATTCCAACAATGGGTGACCTGCAGTAGTGAACGACAACGCCGAAAGGGCTGGGACGAGGTCGGAACTTTTATGGCTTACCGGGAATTCAGGAAAACCTTGGCTCATTTCCACTAGAATTATTGGGGGGTGGGGGGGGGGGGGGTACTTTTGTAGGGAGGCTAAAACTTTACAGATTCCCCAGAATGTTTGAGGGGCGTGGCCGTGTGGACGCTCGCAGCCTTTGTTTAATTCCAACGAGCTTTGTTTCCAGTACAGCTCAAAGGAAGGAGAAGTGGACGGACGTCACGGTCCACGTCCAACAACACGAGAGGCTGAAGGGGCACAAGTGGGCCTCAGCTCAGTAAAGTCAAAACACGTCTCAAGACTCACTTAAATTTACCAAATATCCCAAATGTTGGGACTGAGCACAGCCAACACCTCGAGCCAACAGACCTTTTGTCTTCTGAGAACATCAGCTGTTACCCGAGACTCCCCCGTTGTAGCGTCTCGGACTGTCGGACCGCGACTGAACCACCGAGCAGCAGGAAATAAAAGCGTTGTGGTCTTCTGGCGGTTCTGCTGCGGGTAGGAAGGCCACACGCGTGAGGGAAACTGACTATTCATGCAGATCTATGAAGCTGAAGCTGAAAACAACAGCAAAGCAGCAGCCATTGGTCACTATTGACCAGCGCCTGGTCCCGGCTCACCCCTGCCGGAGGGTCAAGATGATCGCCGTCCAAAATCAATCCTGGGGAGTAACATATCCAGCCGCTCCTCATCATCTAGGGAATAATATGTGCAGGCCGGGAATTAAAAAACATGATGATGAATCAGACTTCTGCAGACGTGGGTGACGCTCTATTGACCGCCGGGGGTCACGGAATGAACTGGGTGGTGCTGACCCTCATAGCTCCTGGCAACGGATCGGCCACATTCAATCTCACTTGACCCACTCTGCTTTGACCTTTGAACTGCGGCAGCACTGCCCCCGTGTGAACTGCCACCTCCTGGGATCAATAGCTCTTGACCATCGCCTCGGGCCTTTAGGCAGGGGGAGGGTGGGAGGAGCAGGGCACGGGGTGCAGGGCTGCTAGGAATGTCTGACCCACAACCAATGACAAGGTTGGAAAATTGAAGTGAACTACTGATCTGAGGAGATGAAAGTTTATCAGAGATGAACTCAAAATAAGCAAGAAGTTGGGAGTTTGTTTCCCCCTCAGGTTTTGGAGTTTGAATTTGCCCCAGCGTCTCTTCAGGTACTCTGGTTTCCCACATTCCCCAAACATTCCATAAAGGCTGTTTTGGAGACTCTAACGTGCTCTTCGGTGTGAGTGTTGGAGTGAATGGTGTGTGTGTGTGTGTGTGTGTCCGTGTGTGTGTTAGGGACACACCAGCACCTCCGGTGTCAGTTAACAGGAAATGAGACCGATGGAAACAAAGGTGATGGGGAAACGTGCGGCCTACCAAACAAAACCCTGAAGCTTTGGAAGCTCCGGGTGTCTCCAGAGTTTGTCCTCACGTGTTGTGCGTTTCCTCGTGTGTATAGTTGAACAAGTCAGATGTGTAATCCTCTTACGCCAGCCCGGAGCAGCGCCGCGGCATCTGAAAGTTGAGCCGACCCGCATTCTAATCAGGAAGGTGAAACTCTTTGATCTCCAGCTGGAAAAGCTTCCTCGCTCTCCAACGAGTTGATGCTGGGTGTGGTGGCGGATTTATGGGCCGAAATCCTCCCCGCTCGCCTCCTCTTCTGATATTAGCCTGCTTAAGAAACAAACAAAAAGCGGCCACTTCAATCCGCGTTTCCCTTGACGATTCCCAGCTTTATTCCGACGCCTGAACCTCTGGATTTTGAACACGTGTGGGATGAGGCTGGGTCACAAAGAGAACGCCTGTTTCCACATACATAAGCATGTGTGGAATTATTAAAAAAGAAAAGTCCAAAAAGGCGACAGGGGGGGGGGGTCACCTGACCTCATCCCACTGCTAAACATGCACGTTTTAAATGCTTAATTAATGTCATGTAAATTCCTCCATAATTATTCAGCATATCTGGAAGAAATATATGCAAATCAGGACAGTTTTCTTTGGCTGGTGATTATCATAAGCATTGGCGCTGCAGCTGTGGCCGCCTTTTGTTTTTATTTCTGTGCATTTTTAGCGCTTTCGTGCGCGCTTCATTGCACGTTTTGTGGGAACGGGATTATTTTCACAGCCCTTACAAGCGCAGCCTTTTACACTATATTAGCACATATGTTTCTGACTTTGTAGCTATAAAAAAGGCCATATGGTTTACCAGTCAAAGTGAGGTCCAGTCGTCTGAAACGTCGCTGCTGCTTTGCCGTCATTGTGTCCCATTCATCCCAGAATAGTCCTGATCAGTGAATAAAACCCTGTGTGTGTTATCCGTGTGGGCGTGTGTGCGTGAGTGTTTGCACACGTGAGCGTGTGTGTCTGTTTGCGCTCTCATTTCCCATTCCTCATATCTCATGTCTGTGGTTTCGCAGGCAGCAGGGCCCATCTCACGAGAGCCGAGGCATGACTCAGACTCCTGCAGACTGGTGGCTGGCGGCTGTGGCTCAGGGGAGGGGAGAGGGGGAGGAAAAGAGAGGGGAAGAGAGGGAAAGAGAGGGGGAAAGAGAGGGGAAAGAGAGGGAAAGAGAGGGCTAAAGAGAGGGGGAAGGAGAGGGGGAAAGAGAGGGGGAAAGAGAGGGGGAAAGAGAGGGAAAGAGAGGGGGAAGGAGAGGGGGAAAGAGAGGGGAAGAGAGGGAAAGAGAGGGAAAGAGAGGGGGAAAGAGAGGGGGAAAGAGAGGGAAAGAGAGGGGGAGGGAAGGAGAGGGAAAGAGAGGGGGAAAGAGAGGGGGAAAGAGAGAGGGAATGAGAGGGGGAAGGAGAGGGGGAAAGAGAGGGAAAGAGAGGGGGAAAGAGAGGGGGAAGATAGGGGGAAGAGAGGGGGAAAGAGAGGGAAAGAGAGGGAAAGAGAGGGGGAAGAGAGGGGGAAGGAGAGGGAGAAAGACAGGGAAAGAGGGGGAAAGAAGGAGGGAAAGAGAGGGTGAAAGGGGGAAAGAAAGGATGCAGACACGAGCAGCTGGCCATGCATACATGCACGGCGGCGTGTGTACACATGCTGGAGCGGCTGGAACCAACCAAACAGAGGTCCTCCACAACATCTGCCAATTACCTGGCAGAAAGCAGGTCCAGGACCAGGATCAGAAGGGTCCCAGCTGGGCCTGGACTGGAGGATGGCACTGAGCACTGAGAGTGGGGGGGGGGGGGTCATCAATAACAGACAAATGGCTTCACAACAAGCCTCCTGCCTCAGTGAGAGACACACTATAACTGTCATAAAAAGGGAGATTTATAACCAAGCAGCTCCAGACGAGCAACGGCACTAGAGGGAATCACAGAATCATCAGCAGTCAGTCAGGTTTCCTCGCCTTCCCTCTATTTCTGCTCCTCTCGCCCTTTCTTAGGTCTCCTCTGTGCTTGGAAAAGAAAGACAAACTCATTTCCATACAAATGGAGTGAGAGCCTGCAGCCCAGGGCCCCGGTGGAATTGCAAATATTTCATCTCTGCCTGGAAGCCTTGCACTGTTACTCCTTGGCCATTATCCTCTCTCTTTTATTTTGTCTTTTCTCTCAGTTTCCCTTTGCTTCTCCACTCTCGTCTACTCTCTCCGCCATCCGGCCAATGCTAACGCTAAACCAGTGCTCCCATCTACCAGAGGAACAGGCGCTACAATCATCAAAACACGCTCCGCGTGAAATCTAGAATAATATCAACCTTTAACTGCGGCATCTGTGTCTCAGTCAATGTTTTGAAACTCACTCGGAAAATCAAATTTTCATCATCGGCGTCTCCGTGTGGTGTATTTTAAGGTGTCATTTCTTGTGATTTTTTTTTTGTTTTTGTTTGTGAGATCCTCCGAATCAACAAGACAGATGGAAAATTTTTACCAGTCTGATACACTCATCAGCTATCTTCGGCATCAAATATGTTGGGTTCAATCACTCCCGAGACAAATCTAGAACCGGTCGGAGAGAACAGACCATTTTTTAACATCCAGCCTTTTGATGTGCGTGACTGGCACGTCCGTGCACGATAACCCGCAGCAGCTGCAGCCGCATGAGGATAATGGTCCCCTGTATGATGGTGGGGCCCCGCTTCTGTTTGACTCAGCCCATGTTTGACCGGAAGTCTTCGTGTCTCGGCCGTGGAGGTGTTGTCGCCGTGGTTTCAGCTGGGTTCCGGATGCTTTTCTACACGTTTTTGCCATTTTAAGTGGGAATTAAAATGCATGTCGTTCACTTCTGTTGGAGGGGGGAGGGGGGGGGGGGGGGGTGACCAGACAGTGTCGCGGCGTTAGCATGGCTACAATGGCGTCCATTGACTGGTCTTAGGCAAGCAACAATGTCTGTCTCTGTCTGTCTGTCTCTCACAGCAACACATTTATTAAGACATTTCATCATGTGTTAGAGTTTCCTGTTATGTTCTCCTGTAGACATGTTCTGGACCACTATATGCTGCATGTTACCGTCGCACAGCCACATCCCTCCTGTGCACCCAACAATGACAAAGCAAGCCTATGTCAACCCGTAGCAATCTAAGCTAACGCACCAGACAAGCAGCAGATAAAATAAATCCATGCTAATGACAATGGTCCTTGGATTCATTTATATGAACAAAGCTAGAGGGCAAACAAAGACACAAAGTAACTTTTGCCCTTGTACTTGAGCTCTTCTATTTCTCCAGCAACCGCCCATCCTCACCCCCTTCAGAGCATCTGCCCAGTCCCAACATTCTTGGACACACATGGTTTCCAGCAGGTGCCAGGTCAGGAGAGGTGCTGGAGCACAGGCTGCCTGGTACTGGCCTGCAACCAAAGCAGCTGTGGACCCAGATACAGCTGTGGAGAGGCTTGGGAGGCTATTAAAGAATATAAAAATGGAGTTGAATTGCATATGCGTCTGTTTCAACAACTGGAATGTCAGGATTCATTCAGCTGACATCAAAATGCAAGCTTGACTAGCCAGATGTTGGTGGGATGCTTGAACCTGTAAAACACATTTACCATCCCAGTTCGTCTCCCTGTGTCATCTCTGGTGTGCGGTGCTTTTATTCCCAAGAGGGAGCGCTCCGTCAGGAGACGGGGAGGCCTTTACATGGCCGAACTCAGCCGTTGTCAAGAGAGCGGAGGGAGGACAGGCCAGGCCCCAGATGGACAGTGTGTAATGGTGTTAGCTATAATTAGCCAATTTAGTCACACAGCCAGCAGCTCTCATTACATGATCTAATTCTCCCTCTCTATCTCTCTATCCCCTCCTATTTTACCAGCAAAAAACACACACACACATGCACACACACACTCCCACACAGGCTAAAGAGGACAGAGGGAGTGCCACAAGGTGAAAGACAGACAGTCTGTGTCTGTGTGTGCGTGTGTGTGTGTGTGTGTGTGTGTGGGTGTGTGTGTGGGTGGGAGGGGGGGGGGGGGGTGGAGCTATGCAGGGCCTTACTCACTCCATCAGGAACTTCTGCTTTTTAGACGAGAGGAAGGCATCAAAATTGAATGATGACATTAATATTTCAGCAACATATTTCTCAGAGAAAACAGGCTTTCTGAGACAATATCAAGCAAAAATCAATGGCTCTTCACATCATCACAAGGTAGGAAAGGAAAGGAAAGGAAAGGAAAGGAAAGGAAAGGAAAGGAAAGGAAAAGGAAAGGAAAGGAAAAGGAAAGGAAAGGAAAGGAAAGGAAAGGAAAGAAAGGAAAGAAAGGAAAAGGAAAGAAAAGGAAGGAAAGGACGGAACAGAAAGGAAAGGAGAAAGGAAAGGAAAAGGAAAGGAAAAGGAAAGGAAAGGAAAAGGGAAAGGAAAGGAACAGAAGGCCAAAAGGAAGGAACAGGAAAGGAACGGAAGGAAAAGGAAAGGAACGGAAAAGGAAAGGAAAGAAAGGGAAAGGAAAGGAAAGGAAAGGAAAAGGAAAGAAGAAAGGAAAGGAAAGGAAAGGAAAGGAAAGGAAAGGAAAGGAAAGGAAAGGAAAGGAAAGGAAAGGAAAGGAAAGGAAAGGAAAGGAAAGGAAAGGTGCATCTTCTGTGGCAGTGTGCCTCTTTGTTTTGCTCCCCATATCTGCTGCGCTTCTGTGAGCATTTTAGCAGGGTGGACATCACCCCCCCCGAACACACACACACACACACACACACACACACACACACCCCACCCTGAGACTGGGGCACTGCTGCAGCCTCCACACATCCACACTAGGTCAGAGAAGAGACACCATGTGGAGGGAGGTGTAAATCTCAGTGGGAATTTAAGAAAAAAATGCACACGTATACACACACACACGTACACACACGTACACACCCACACATACACACTTCCGAGCACATTGTGCCATTATGAGACAAACAGGCTGCTCATGCTTTTGAACACGAGGCGGTTCAAGCAGCATCCAGCATGAGCTAATTATCACCTCCGTATGAAGCTATCTGGAGAGGGCCAGGTACACACCCAAGGTGTGTGTGTGTGTGCATGTGTGTGTGTGTGTGTTCAGAATGTCAGACACACCGCAGTATCCCCGCTCGCTGCCACATCTTTCCGTGTGTCTTCAGAACGTCAGCCCTTGGTTCTACGCCGCCACTCCCAGTTAACCCGCTGAGGGCGACTGTGAAAACGGATGCTAAACTCTGACAGCTCCCTCCGCTTTAGCAACGCCACGGTTGCACGGTTGGCTCGTCAGATTTGTCCCCACTCCAATTAGAAATCCAGGAGTTTGCAGCACGGCTGTGTGGGCTGGGGGGGGGGGGGATGTTTTTAGAAAGACTTGATCCACAGGGTTAATTGGTTGGGACAGAGGAGCAGGAGGAGGAAGAGGAGGAGGAAGAGGAGGAGGAGATGCGAAAAGCTTGTACCATCAGTTTAGTCCCACCATTTTGACAGTGTGTGTGTGTGTGTGTGTGTTTTTTCCTCTGTTCTACATAAATGAAACACATGTTTTGGTTATTCTGCACCAGAATCCATTGAGGTCCACGAGGACGCAGCGAAACTTCAGGTAGAGTTGAGCGACATGTGGGAAATCTCAACCTGTGCCGCGAGCACCGTGGAAACGCCCAGGCGTTAATAAGGTGTTTAATAATAACGACGTCTCATTAAGACGATATTCATTAAATAACTTCAATAATGAAAAGTTAACACGGCGGTGCCTGACTGGTTCAGTTTACCCTGATATTGAGTCATAATCTGTGTCATTTTCGGTTAAATACCAGCGCTTTAACTTTGGGAAACGGAGCTGCAGGGGAAAACCTGAGCAAGGCCGTCGGCTCCTCCTCCGTCTTTAGATGAAGAGTCAAAGAGGAGACGTTTTCATGGTGACAGACAAAGGTAAGCTGCCGAGCATCCCCACTTTCTCTTCTCTGCCGGCAGATCAAGAAGCAGCACGCGCTCGATTCCTGTGATTGTTCGGAACAAACCGCGAGGCCTCGTGTCTCCACGTGTGGGTGGCACATCTGGCAGCGTGTGTTTCTGCCTTTTGTGTTCCCTTATGGACGCACGCAGCACGTACATCTCGCCATGCGAGCACAGACATGTTTGAGTGTACGCGTGCATGGGTGTGTTCTTGTCCTAGCTACAGTACACACCGACTACCACAACTTCAGAAGACATGGTTTGAGTTGGTTGAGTGAACAGGTTAGTTGGGACAGTTACTGTCAGGCAGCGGTGAACGACGTCCCCGCAACGATAGAAAGATGAGCGCGCGTGTATGTGTGTTTGCGACGGAGGAGGTTCTGCTCTTTTGACACAACCTGAGCAGAAGGAATCATTACGCTATGTTCTCTGTAATAAATTAGTGGGTTGAGGTAACCCAGGGCAAGGTAATGCAAGGTTAATAACGCGCCGCTATTCCCCACCGGCAGGGATAAACAATCTCGCCTGTTTATTTGCCTTCGCCGCACTCCCACGAGGAGCCAGAAACAGCAGGACAGAGGCGTGGAAGGAGGGAGGTGGAAGGAGGGAAAAAAGAGGAGCAAGAGCGTGAAAGAGCGATGACAAAGATGATGCTCCCTTTCCACTCTGACACCCACCCACCCTTCCTGCCGTGTCCTCGGTGTCACCGCTGAGAACAATCCGAACAGGCCGGCCTGTGTCACCCCCCCCCCCCTGTCATTTCCATCCATTCCCTGCTCCTTTCCTCCGCACGGGGCCATTGCTCTTTGTTTATCTGTCCTCCCTTCTTCCTCTTTTCCTCCCACTCATCCTGACCTGAGCTCAGGTCAGGACGGGAGTCACGACAAGCTCTGGGATGATGCCCCCCCCCCCCCCCACGCGCCATCGCCACCGCCATCACCGCCGCAGCCCCCGCCGCCGCTACCCATCATTCATCACAGCCCACGAATGACAGCCGTCTCAGCCCACTCACACTTTCACCTGTATTCCTGCCGGTCCACCAGCACGACGTTCCTTAAAGACCATTGCGACGACTCCTGACGGCGTTTGGGCAGCGCACATTTGATCTCTTCCCCATTAACCTGAATCCGTTCATTAAAATGATCCATGCCAGGGAAATATCTGTGTGTCTGCAGTGAGAACAGGTAACCGTATCCTTGGAAACCAAGTAAACATAAGGGATACAAAAGCCCCATCACAACTGGTCATTGCCTAGCAACATGCTAATAATTACAAATAAAATCAACTCTAAAAAAAGGCTAATACCAAGAGTACTTTGTTGGCTAACTAACTTTATATAGACAATAGATGCATATGCATATTATTGTATGTTTGGGGGAGTTTAATCTGTCATGTTCTGCGTTTCCTTTGCACGGTGAGCACGTGTTTTCCCCAACGAAGATGCCGTCGGTGGTGTGAGTGTGTGAGTGAGCAGCGTGTGTATCCTAGTACTTGCTACATATTGAGTACAAAACTACTCTTTCAGCTAGCAAAGTGAGCCCACACTGGTTGGCCCCCTAACTTCAAAGAACTGTTTGAGGGGAGTCAAGACTTGGTTTTAAGGTTGAAGTTGAATTGGGTAGAGTGAAAGTGAGGGTTTGTGGGCATGATTAGGGTTAGCGAGCTGGGTAATCTATTATGTATGAAGTCCTCGCAAAGACAGAATGTGCGTCTCTGATTTATTTAAGAAGTCAATCACGTGGTGGCAGCACTTAGCATGGAGGAGTGATCACACTTTAATGTGTGATCTGGTGTTCTCTCTACGTGCATGCTCCCTCAGCAGTGACATTTAAGCCCACCGCAGCAGTTCACACACACACACACACACACACACACACACACACACACCTGAAGCCTTGAGATATTGGGGATCTACCTGGAAGGACGTTTCTTAGTATCACATGCACATGTGCCCACACCTAAACGCGAAGGCCGTGACTGAGAAGCGCAGACACCCCCCCCCCCCCCCCCCCCCCCCTGTCACCTGCACAAGTGAAGCTGGACGGATAATGCGGGAGTGGGAGGTGGAGGCCAGAGATAGCGAGCAAAGTGAGCGGCGCTGTGACTCAGATAGGATGTGAAGCAGCTAAAAACAGAGCGCACATGTGAGCCGAGGCTGTCAAAAGAAGTATAAAACCACCACTGGGACTCACTAACTAGGTCACCCAAGACCTTTGGGTGTCTGGGTGTTTCAAAGAGGAGCCGACTTCCCTGTGTTAAGGTAGAATGGGTGAGTGTGGGATCTATTATGTCCACCTTAATCTCCATCAGGGGAATGCTCATTATGCTCCATCTATCAGCGTGATCATTTTTTTAAGTATTTCTTTTTCCCAGAGTAAACACTTTATTTTCACCTCCAGCCCGGCTTTTGTGCCGCGTGTGCATCGCTGAAATGAGGTCATTGGATCCCTATTGATTCCGTCCGCGGGAGGAACTCGCTGTGAGACTCAGCTGATTGGTTCTCTGGCAGCGCTGAGGTCATCTCTGCCGGTCAAAATCCACTTCCCGGCAAACTTGGAATTTTTTGAAGGACCGTCTTTCAAGGAAAAGTTAGGGCTCTAGCATTTATCTCAAACAAATATTATCTGGTACTGTAATTACATAGTTTTGAACCGACACAAAGCGGTTCAGATCCAAGAACATGCAACATTTGGAAAATCATACTAATAAGCACGTAGGCTCCATATGGAAGTTAATGCCAGTATATGCAGATGACTCATTCCTGTCATTACACAATATAATGCAAATAAAATAATGACTCAGATACACACTGAAACTCCATCTTTGTTGAGACGACAGATGTTACTGCCTAGTACAGTAAGTTAAATCTAAAAAAACAACAACTTGGTTGCTTCACTGGTTATCTGGTCGTTCTTAGGGTGGAGCAGCGATGGCCGTTACCGTGTCAATATAATAGGAGCGTAGAAACAAAGAGCTGGGTTTGGATTTATCTCTGTTAATCCGAGAACAACAGGACGCTTTTCGTCTTCTGTGAAACCTCATTTGCAGGAACAGCTGGAGCCCAGCGTCTGCGCGTCCGCCCGCGTGTGATCACGTGACATCGGCACATCTGACAGAAGTTCTTCGCACTCTCGTAATCAAACCAACACCTGAAGCCTACGCGGCA
The DNA here is from genome assembly GCF_901000725.2 of Takifugu rubripes. NCBI lineage: Eukaryota > Metazoa > Chordata > Actinopteri > Tetraodontiformes > Tetraodontidae > Takifugu > Takifugu rubripes. Next base: position 6,496,187 of record NC_042304.1, on the reverse strand, counting down.
CGGCGGGGCCAGAGAGCCCACGCGCACACACCCGCCACCGCACACATCTTCACGCTGACGCTGGTGTACAGTAAACACTGCTTCACACTTACAGGCACACCTACATTCTCACTTGGCTCCGAGCAGTTCCCTGCAGCTTTTAATTGTCCTTCCTCTGTTCCTGTTCCACAAACTCAGACACCCACAGACTCGCTGCTGCCTACCTGGGCAATAATCTCTGTCCCCCCCCCCCCATCTCCTTGAAGGCTCCATGCAGCAGATTTTCCTGTAACCACGTGAGTCAGCTCATTTATCCACTTTTGTCCTGTTATATTGTCCCAGAATGGTGTGGCCAATCTCTAGTCTGCTTACATCATGTTCTATCGGTCTCAGGTAGCGGTGCGGCGCCGTGAGCTCCGATCATTCCTGATGAGTCATTCTCCGCGGCTTCCCGTCACGCAGACGCAGGAGCCAAGCGTGTCATTAAATGTACGGAACATATGCGTCCTCCCTCGACGCCCACGCAATCTCGGCGCTCCGCCGACGTCCTCGCCGCGCCTCGGAGGCCGCCGGCGGCACCGTGGCAGGAGTGTCTGCTTTCAAAGCGTCCGCTCCCGCTTTATGGATTTCTGTCGTTTGGGTGGTTGGGAGCGGGTTCAGTAGTTCCATATGTGTCTGCAGAGGAGGAATTCAGAACAGGCCGTCGTAAAACGTGTTTCACGTCAATGTGAAACATCAGCAAGCACAGAGCTGATCGTTACTGGCTGCTCAGGAGTGCCTTTAAAGAGCGCATTCCCTGCTTCTTTCCCCCTCTGAATGGGAAAAGGACCAAATTTATGTGAAGGTGACTGAATTTCAGGTTGAAAAAGGTGTTCCACTAGATTTATTCCCTGAACGTTACTTTAATAACGAATGGATTTCATATTGAAATACTGTAAAACACCATTTTTCCCTTTGCAGACACAGTATTGGGAGCACTGGGACTGCAGACATGTTTATTTCCTCCCTTCTCTGTCGGGTGTGTTGTGATCATGTTTGTACAGGAGCTAACTGTTAGCCGCATGCAAACGCTCCTGTCTGTGGAGGCTCAACTGGAGTAACTTTTTCATGTTTGACATATTTGTTGCGGAGGAAGAAGCCGACACACAGATTGCATTATTAATAACCTGCCTCCATTCCTGGAGGGAGACAATCTGTGTTTGGATGAATATTTATGAACTCGCAGGCTTTCAGCCCTTAGTTAAAACATTCATATAGAACAAATCAGGAAGTCAGGGAACACTTAGAAATGCCCCGTCGACTGTGTTCGCTCTTCCCCTGCCTTCGATCTGCTGCACTTTGTCACTGGCAGCTCCTCTGGTTACGACCTGGCCCCTCTCTGGGGTCTCTGGGGGCCCGCTTGTTAAATTGGTTTCAGCAGCACCAGGAACCGGAGCAGCGGGCCTCTAACCTCTCTCTGGATTACGGAACTCTGACTCCTCTTTCCCTGGAGGCCTCTGCGGGCCTTTGAAGTTGCTCACGGCTTTTCCTTCCTCACGCCACCCAAAGGCTGAATGAGTGATCTATGCCCTCCTCTGCCCTCCGCGGACCCTCCCTTTCTTTTTCTATCTTACCACGGCTCTCGCTCCCACTCCTCCCCCTCTTCTCCTTCCTCCCTTGACATCCTCCCTGGCCTGTTCCTTGGTCTTCGGCCCTGTTTTCCTCTTGTTTTTTGCTGCCTCTAATGCCTGTTCTGATGTTGTCTCCTTGCATTTTCATCTTCTTCTTCCCTTTTGGCATTTTCTCACCCTCCACGTCTGCCCTCAGACTCTCCAACCCGCTCTTCTCACCAGCTATGTTTACATGAAACAAATTAAATAACATTTAGCTTTATCTGTCGACCCGGCTCCTTTCTGCAGAACCTAGAATGCAAACACTGATGTCAGTCCCCATGCAGCAACAACCAGTGCTCCTTTTTCACCCCTTTTCTCTTCACCCACCTTCTTGCTGCGTGTCACACCCCCTCCGCCCCCTCACTTCCTTTCTTCACCCCAGCCCTCTTCCTTTAGACCCTGTCCCCAGGGCTTTTCTGCGTGCCTCGTGCATTCTTTGGAGCTGACTAACCGTGTTTATGCTGACATCTTCAGCGTGGAGACGACAGCATGCACCAGAGTTCACCGATGAGTGTCCCACACATGAAAATAGGAACACATGGAAACAAGTTCTCATAATGAACGATAGAATGAATCATTTCTCTGTGTGTAACCTGCTAAAAGGCTATTTGGATTCAGTTTCTGTACACTCTAAAACTGTAATCCTGAGGGGAAAAGATCAGGCAAAAGTTTGACTGGACTCTTTTAAGGTCACTATTAAAGACAAGTACAGTACTCGAGTACATTTACTCGGCTACATCCCCCCGCACGGATAGCTGTACATTGTAGGACCCCTTGACTTTGCCCCAGCTAATTACACTTGTGCAGCCCGCGTGCTCTCCAAAGGTTGGCCTTTATTTATTTATTTTCATCGTGGCGTCCGGGACACGCAGAGAGTTTAAAGTTCAAATGCAACTCAAACACATTAGAGCACATTATGCCAGCAGAGGTTACGGAGGAAAGTCAAGAGCCGTCTATCTGTGAGAGCGTCCTTCATCGCACCACCTGATCTGGAGGAGCCAGCGCGGGGAAGGCCCGGCCCAGATTTATTGAAAACTAAAGGCAGCCAAGTGCAGCTATTTATAGCCCGAGGACAATACGCGGCCACGTGAGCGACGTTTATTATATCAAACAGTACAGAGAGAATGAGAGCGAGAGAGGATGGAGGGAATGAGGTTGCACGGGTGGTGGTGATGTGTGTGTGTGTGTGTGTGTGTGTGTGTGGGTGGGTGGGGGGGGCAAAAGAAAGGGCAGCGGTGGGGCTGGGGGGGAGGGAGACATGTGAAGGGAGAGGCAATGTTAACAGTTGATCCATCAGAAGGTCATCGCGCGTGTACACGTCACCTGTGCGTGGTCTACTGTGAGACAATAAACACCCTAAAATGTCATGTCTCACACACTCACACACACACACACACACACACACACACGCACACGCGCACGTACTTGTTTGTGGCGTGAAAACAGAAGTGCTGAATGATCACATGCGCCTCCTGTGCCCTACCCAGTATGTTCCAGGTGCAGTATTGCTCAACCCCTGCTCCTCCTCCCCGTCTATCACCGTCCATATCTGAATGTTATTACAATCTTTATTACAAGTGCACCTGACAGTGTGACAATAGAATGTAATTCCAGCCACTCCCGTCTGTGACGCCAGCTGAAGTAAGACTGCGTGATCCCATTTTGGGATGACTTCCTACCTTCTCCTTGACTTCCAGCACGATCATCGCTGGATTCCTGCGCTAGCCGCAATGCTATCTAGCTCATTGTCCAGATCCTGTGGATTACAGTGGAGAGTACATGCTATCATGTTTTCAAAATGTTTTGAGTTATTTGGGACCTTATTATGGTAGAGATGTGGAACCTTGGTCATCCAACAGCGCTCTTTTGAATGAGTTGGATCACGGACATGTGGCTCAAACAAACAAACAAAAAAACATTTTTGAACGGAATCTGGGTTCAAGAACAACGCCTACAGTCTGAGAATTGGGCTGTAGATCTTTTACTTTTTCAGTCCATCCGGCAGGAAGTGCGCCGGGGGGCTAAAGAATGTTAGCAAAGTTGAACATTTTTTAGGAAAATTGCCACAAACCACAATCGAGGTGAAGAAAAAGACCCTTAGTGTGTCATTCTGATGCTCAGTTTGTTCAACTGTACCAAACCAGTCTGATTTATTGATACACATTCATTCATTTTGTGTCAGACTTGAGGTATATTCAGTCGTTGTGGGCATTTTTGCACAAACATCCGTCATAAGGTCAGATCCTGGGGGTCGGATAATAATTTTATAACATTTCTTAATAGAAAATTAGTTTGATTTAACCCAAAAATATCAATATAAAAACATTATATTGATTCATCCTACATGTTGGGGAAGTAGCCAGATGAAGGTGTAAAGGGCAACTTGGGTTCAATTCAACGTTTATTATTTGCAGTTGTGCGTCGTTGCTCTTCACCATGAGGGTGTGTGGTGTGATTTATCTCTAAAGTGCTCTTGCTTTATTTGCTCATACAGTCATCCATGGCTTAGTTTGTTCACCAATTATGGACTCCTTCTGTCTGCTCTGTTTCATTGTGTGCCGCTCCTCCCCTTGCTGATTGATCCTGCTCTGTGTGTGGGTGAGGACTTCTCCATCCTGCCAGGTCACAGTAAATTGCCATGCAGATGGTACGGTGTTGCAAATGGATTTTTAAAAAAAAGAGAAAGACAGAAAAGAAAACGTTTGTGCGGTGAATCACGTCGACCTTACCAGCACACACGCCTTCACTTCCAGTAAGGACTCACGGCAGCGCACCCTCCTCTTCCAAGGCTTCTGTGAAAGTCATCGCGGATGCCAGCGGCTGTGGAACTGCCCAACAAGGAGTTAACACCTCAGATGGAGAGACGCGGCGATGGCGGCGGTAGCGGGGAGGGGGGGGGTGAAATGGTGTGAAGAAGAAAAAGGAGTGGCTGGCGGCAGAGACGCCACAGCGGTGAGCTCAGGGCTGTGGAATCAGGAACTCTGCGCTCTGCTACGCCCCTGCACTGCTACCACCACTACACCCACGACCTCTGCTCCACTCCGGCTTTCACCCGCCATCCCTCCTCCGGAAACAAATGTGAATCTTGACATGAACGCTGCTCCTGAGCAAGTGCGAGGCACCTCGTACACCGGAGACTCCAGAAGTGCCCCAGCCTCCCTAAAAGACCTCCCCCAGCACACGTGCAAGGCTCCGCGGACCTGGAGGTGATTCCAGCGCGGCTCGTCCCGGCCTCCAGAGCAGGACTACGACAAACAGCGACGCGCCAGCCGAGACCCAATCCAGCAAAAGCGATCGCTGTTAATGAGAGTCCGGGGAGAAGGGCGTCGGAGTGGGCGGGCCTCAGAAGAGCGGCGAGACGTCTTGAAGTGGTTTGTTTGACTTTCCGCGAGCCACAGAGGAGCCGCGCTCTTTAGAGGGGATTAATAATGAATTCATCCGCTGATTTCATCTCCAGCCAAGTCAGGTTCACCCTCCCAGACGCTCATTCAGGCACAACTGCCATCAAGCGTTTGTCACAATGCGTCTGTCTGTCTGTCTGTCTGTCTGTCTGTCTGTCTGTCTGTCTGTCTGTCTGTCTGTCTGTCTGTTAGGATGACTCACCACATCGTACCGTATGAGTAAAAGTCTGGCGTTTCTTGAGAGCACAACGAATTTAATTGGCTCCCGAGACCGTCTCTGACAACTGAGACCATGGAGGTGTCATCTGATGAGTAGTTTATTAAAACCATCGTTAAATATTGATGCGTGACGCGCCGCTGATTGCATGAGACGGAGGTCGATAAAGCCCGGTGACGTCGTCAATGGTTTCCGAGCCTCCGCGCAACTGTCATTTTTGTCAAAGAACCAATTGACACCGAACTGACAGGAAACACGTGACAGGAGACACGGGAAATGGAAGACATGAGGACAGTATGAAAGCTTTAAGGAGCTGTGAGAGGGCAACAGGGAGAGGAGGGGTGCACCCAAATACTGGAGTCTGCCACAAGGGGGGTGATAGAGCTTCATTTGGAGAAATTAGTTCTTGCTCTCAGGGCAAAGAATGATGTCATTTTGTTCTCATGGAGGTGGTTTGGGAATTCTCCAGTTCCACTTCCTTGTTCGTTGCTTGGCCTTAACTGTTCAGTCTGGATAAAAATTCCAATGCGAACAAGAGCGAAGACGTACAAAAGATGGTTCAGTCAAGCTGCGATGTGTCGCCTCCCTTTGCATGTTTTGTGCTTTGGTGGAGAACAGCAAGGAGTGGAGGGGGAAAGGGAAAAGGGCGGCACTGTGAAGATCTGCCATCTGTTTGGTGCTGGAACAGAGAGATGGGCTTTTTGCTTACCTGCAGCATCAGCCTTGGAGGGGCGGCGAGGACATTTGTCAGAGTCAAGGAGTAAATAGTGAGGAAACAGCTCGCCATCTGTCTGGGCCCATTGATTTCACATGAAAGCAAATACATACGTTCTGGTTGTGTTACCCCCCCCCCCCACACACACACACACACACACACCCTGAATAGACACAGTCAAAATGGAACTTTTGACACCTTTGTCCTTTGAAGGTCTTTATAACAACCTCGCCATTGTGTCTGTCATGGCGTAAGCACGAAGAGCTCCCGTCAGTCTTGCCAGAACAGCAGCAGGACGGCGATAAACAAAGTCTCCTGATAGCACATCTGCTCTTTATTACAGTCCACCCCGCGAGGTTGGGACGTGCACGCAGCCGACCCGAACACGGAGCAGCGGCGGCGAAGGTCGGACGCAGACGCGGCGGCTCTGCGGCGCATTTGAAAGAGCGTCTTTGTCCATCAGCCTTCTCCAGCCCGGGCTTAAAGGTGAAGACGTCCCTTCACATCTGTCATGTGTCACGAGGCTCAGCGTGAAAGGCAGCAGGATAAAAAAAACCATAACCAAACCAAGAAAAGCGAGAGGCAGAGGCTGATGCTGGGGTAGAGATAGAGCTTTAATGCTGTGTGTCAGCACCACCTGCCTCCTCTTGTGAAATCTTTTCATGTTCCACCCACTGAGCTTCCAAGTCTCCATTTCTGCCCTTGAACAGACACTAATTAAACCACCAAATCTAATCCCGAATGGAAATTCCTTTCACCGTTTAAGTGTTTATCGTTAAATGAAGGATATTGACAGAATTATCGCCAGGGGGGCGTAATAACCAGATATGAGAGTGTGACTATGAGGTCTGTGGGCAGATAAACACCATAACAAAGCGGGACTAGGTGCTCTCTGCGCGTATTATCCCTGTTCGGCTTTGATCGTTTTGGCATTTCGCTGCAGACACTTTAGATATACAGCTGATGCAACCAAAATGTCATGACTTTTTTCCCCTGCTCAACCACTGGAGAGAGAGCCTTTTCATCCGGGGGAGATTCAGAAACAGCGCTAACCTTTCATCAACAATGCCGCCACTTTGCGCTCTGGAATTCCTAATTCAATGAGAGGCGTAGCGAGGCACCTGCTTTCATCGGGCCCGCCGCGAAAGCCTGCAGGAGGAGAGAAAGGAGTCGGAGCGAGGCAAGTTGTTGACAAGAATCAAGCGAGCGCCTGAGGGCCCCGGGACGTGGAGATGTGGGGTTGAGAACAAAGCGCCACGTGCACACGTACGAGTAATCGGAGAGATAGCGGAGAAAGCAATCAGGCCCAGGATCCTTTTCCATCCGTCATCTTTGGGCTCCTCTTATAAATGTCAACCCTCACCTGTTCAGTGAGAGACACGGTGGAAAACCACACTCCCCCCGCCTTAAATGGCCTCCTCCGCACTGTGGACCCGCACGATGCGTCAACGCTGGCCTTGTCCGGGCATTCCAGTCCCCGTCCCTGCCTTATCTGATTACTACACAAACAGTCTCATCACGAGGGACAATTACTGCTGCTGCGCTTCAAACATCTGTTCTACTCAGTCTTTCCTCAGCTTGTTTTTCCGGGTTCTTTTCTCTTTTGGCCCCCCTCCTCTCTGTGCCCCCCCCCCCCTACATTTTTGACTCTTACAGCCCCTGTTCCCTCCCACTCTCCACATTCCTGGGGTGAGTGGGTGGGAAGTTCAATAGGGATTCGGGATCCCAGAATGGCAGAGGGGGCTTTGCCTCATACCAACCACAACACTGGATGTGTGCAAATGAGGGTCTTTCGATCGGTCAGTGGGACCTCTTGCAGGATGTTAAACCCTCAGTGCTGTTAACCCCCCCCCCCCCCCCCCCCCAACCACCACCACCAAAAAAAATGGGGTCCAATTGTTTAACATCAGCTTCTTCACCATCGTAACCTTTTTTTTCACAGCCGTTCCAGCCTTTAAATGACAACAATTAATGAGAGAAGGACCTCTGCTGGTCGTGTCCTCACACTGCAGCCCACCATCATCTAAACAAGGAAGTGATGTCAGCTGTGTTTGACACCAGACTGTTGACTATAAATACAAATCCGCTGTTCTCCTCCGTGAGCCCAGATCCTGTAATGATAGGATGGAGCTGCCAGGCGGAGCGTCACACCGAGACGCCTTTGCTGCTTCTCTTGTCACTTCAACGTTTGCATCACTGCACATACATAGCATGTTCCAAGATGAAAGGGTAGGGCGACGTGGGCTGGTCACTGGCAGTAACTTGCATAACCTTTGCATGGTAACCAGCTCATCATCGCCAGGGTGTGAGCGCCATTACCCCCACAGCCAGAGTGTTTACCACTGCTGCCGTCTTATCTCTGTCGCCGTGCGAGCAAACAAAATGGCTTTGGAGAGCAGCTCTGCTACGTGGGCTGCCAGGGTAGGACACACAGGAAGTGGTGGGCGACCAGCAAACTGTATTTCCCCTTCCTGTCTATGTCCTCCCTCCCTGCCTGCCTGCCCTTTGGCTATTAATGCAACTCTGAGCTACCCACCACACACCCACATGACCAATGGGAGCTTTTGTGCACACACATTAACACACACACACACACACACACACACACACATACATGCACAAACATGCTTACTTGCAGCAGCAGATGCCAAGAGATATCAGTGTAACTAATTAACAGTTAAACAAGCAGGACTAACATTAGGTTGCTGGGAGAGCTAAGACAAGTCTCTAATAGAGTGTGTGTTCTCTGCATGTGTGTGTGTGTGTTTTCTTCAGCATGGGCTCCAGAAAATCATTAAATAAAAGCATCCACAATATAAATAGTATCATGTGAAGTCATCTCATGACTGGAACGTATAGGCGTCCTTTATTCCACGGTGCCCCGCGGGGAGACACTTCAGCAGTGCAATTACAGCAGCCACAACTGGACACGCACACACACACACAATCACACACACACTTCAGATGTACCACTGCACTGACCATTAAGGAAATTACTCTTCATTTCTATTTTCTTCCCCTCCTTCGAGTGGGCCTGATTTTCTCAGAGCGGCTCAAAAGTGGGCTGACAAAATTAGCACTTCAGCAGCACACTTCCAATCGCTCGCACACATGTGACAACACACACGCACACGCACGGGTAGCAAGCGCGAAACACACGCCATCCATGTTTCCACCGCAGCACTTATCTCCTCCCCCCCTGGTCATCGAACTCATCTGTGAGAACAGAGAGAACACGTACCCGCTTGAATCACGGTGAATCACGCAGCCCAAATAGCATCCAAGGAGAGGTGTTGCATTTAACCGGGACGCGGGCTATTTATAATGGCCGAGGCGTGCACGTTCTGGTTATAGACCGCGCTGACAATGGATGGGGCCGAGGAGAGGTAGCAAATCCTTTGACTCCCTTGAAATGTCACCAGCAGCGCTTCGTATGGCGGCCGATCACGGTGAGTCAGCTGGAGTTACGGAGGATAAAAGGGTGTCGCTGATGCTTCATAGCAGCCAGCAG